>NC_134473.1:242681-378718 GCF_964194025.1 Convolutriloba macropyga | reverse complement strand
CCACCCCCCCCCCCCCCGTGTCTACGTTCGAACAACCGATCGTTAAAAAGAAACCCCCACTATTGACCCCGCAGGTCCCTTGAAGCAGCCCCCCCCCCTGTTGCCCGCGCTGTTATTCAATATCAGCATTTTTAAAAACATTTGCAATTTCAGGTTTTTTTTGAATCTTTCTGATTTTTTTTTTGTCATTTTTTTCCGTCACCAGGGTCCTAGGGACCTGCTTCAAGGTATGATAAGCTGTCGCATAGTTTCTAGGGTTAATGGAATATTTATCAATATTTAAATGACTCCAGCTGTAGCAGTTTTTTGGTTAAAATCAATTTTCAATTTTTCGGAAAATTATTATGTGGCGAGTTTGTGAATCTTTATCAGCCAGTGAAACTATTTAAAGCTTGAAATAGGGATACTTGATAGTCTCTTGAGACAATGAAATCGTTTTGAAGATTTTAATATCTTGCATTTTAGCAAGATTTTGTTAAAATTGCGATTGTCTTCAAAATTTTTGCCATATTTTTGCCCTTTTCTGAGTTTAACGTTCAATACTGGCCAGCGAAGCTTTTCAAGTCTTGCAGATGGGTTACTTGACATAATTCCAGAGAAAAAAATAGTCTCAAAGATTTTACTTGCGAAATATGGAATCTCTTTAAAAAAAATTGCAATATTTTGCAACTTTTTAAAATATCAGCTTTTTACTTGATTTTTTTTACCAACAAGGCTAGAAAACTAAAAGTTGCAGAGTCAAATTAAGCTAAAGCTAGCCTCACTAAACCTTGGCTAGCTACTGACGAAGCCAACCGCTCGCCGGTCGTTTGAGAGCAATTCGCCCGACGTTAGTCGGTTATGTTTTGTTCATTTGCGTAATTGATATTTTCTGGGTTTCACGTGACTCAATTCTCTCAAAAATGACTCTTCTCTCTTTCAAAATGTCTCCTTTTCTTTAGCTCACGTAGATTAGGTTCAACTTGGTGTGTCAGTATAATTGAAGGCTCTTGAGAGCAACTAAAGGAAGCAGCAATAAGTTGTACATATATCTGATCAAAATAAAACTTCTCAGCAATTAAATTAGTAAAAATCGGAGAAAATTTTTTTGGTCTTTTTTTGAGACTGCAGTTCTACGAAGCTATTGCAGTTATTTACTGGCAATCTGTGATTTTTGTTTGAAAGTTAATGTTAAAGACCAAAAAATGGAAATGGTAAAATTTTCCGAGGTACTGTGCAGGTTGCTTCTTAAATAGCAATTGAGCATGGTGTTTTGTATTGAACGATATGGTGTTTTCTAAGTAGATGTTTCGTTCCAAGGAAAACTTTTTTCATTCTTCAAAGTGTCTCATTTTTCTTGTCAAATCCTTATACATTCGGATTATTAGTTGCAGATAGTAACTGCTTTTCCTAGAGAGCTTTCTCAATCAATAAAGGCTGCGAATTAAAGGAATTTTTTTGTTGACTCACGATATTCATTTGTTGACTCACCAAAAAAGTTTTGTGTCCGCATTGAAATAGAATTTAATGATGAGCGTTTTTAAAAATATTTTTGGAGACTTATTTTTAAGCCACTGTTTCTTGGCAAAGTCCAATTACTGTCCAGGAAGCTGCCGTACAGATGTAATGACAACTTTATCTTGAAACAGATAATGCTGACTATAAAACGGAAATTTCTATTTGGTTTAACGATCAGTTTTGCGAAGCTGGACAGGAGATCAAACGCTCATCTATATTTTTTATTCCGTGTAGATCAACCAAATGTTCTGCTCGATTTCCGTAAAGAGCTCAAAAAGCTTCATGTGTCATTTTAAAGATTGAAGCTTCGAGGGCTTTATATCGGAGCAAGAATTTGTCCTTTTCTCAAAAAAGTGCGGTGGTTTCTTAGCTATAGCTTTCTGCTGTTTCTTGGATCGATGATGGCAATGACAACCACTGATAAGTTTCTTTTAATTGCAACGACATATCTTTTAAATGAAAGACGCTGTACTGAACAAAATTGATAAATGAAAAGTTTGTCAATGTATTAAACTCTCAAAAATAGTTGAAATTGTTTGTTTTCAGTAGAGAGCTAGCAGTTGGGCAAGGTTGTTCGTTTTTTTTTAACTTTTAAGAAGGCTTCAAAACCGTAGGAAAAAATGTTTTCGGTAAACTTTCAAGGAAAGCTTGCTTGTAATATTTTTCAATTTTTTAATATGATTAATTGCTCTCAAACGAAGTTTGTAGCTTTTATTATAGTCCTGTGGTCTTTTTTATGCAATTTTTCCCTTGACCCATTTATCGTCTACCCATTTAACTTCTCGTCCTCGAAAAGGTGACAACAGGCGGCGCCCAGAGGTCTAAGTTCTCTTAGAGCATTTCAACTCACTAGTCTGCAAGTATGCGGTTCACAGAAACTGTTTTGGTGACCTATACTCATGTTGTGAAGTGCGGTTCTTAAGAGTTTGAACCCAAACCCACCCAACCACACACACACACACGCGCGCGCAGACACGCACACCGCACAGACACATAGACACCAACACGCACACACACCCACACGCGCATGCACACACGCAATCAACAACACAAACGCAGACACCTCACACTCACTCACACACCCCCACTTCATCCCTCTACATCAGCCCTCCTCACTTCACCCCACCCACCCATGTACATCGTTCAGGCCTCAAGGACGTCGCCCCTTGCAGCCAAAGACCCCCACGTTTGCCCCCATACCCCCCCCCCCGTGCAACCCCGCTCTGCTACCCTCACGCCCCTTCAATTAAGCTCAAGCTAGCTTTACTAGAAACCGTTGCTAGCTACTGACTAAGCCAACCGCTCGCCGGTCGTTTGAGAGCAATTCCCCTGACGTTAGTCGGTTATGTTAATTTACATCAGTTTTTTTCCAATTCAAGTGAAATATTCACACCTATACAGATGACGAAAAACTGAACTTGCAGACTGGGTTCATCTGAGATTTGGACGAATGGGGCAGTCTGGCGGCGTGAAATGGGAAAAATATAAGCCTCATTTTTCTTAGAGAAATCGAAAAATTGAGAATTTCTCAAGGTTTGATTCAGGTTTTCAAGACTTTCAACGGTTCTCCTTTTTGGGTCTCTCCGAAAATTATATCGGTTGGCCGGAATTGACAAAACAAAAAAGAGCCAGGATAGCATTAAATTCCTAGCCTCCAAATAAATTTGAGGGTTTGAGCAATTAAGGGGTCACTCCATATAGCATTCCTCTCAGGTATTTATTGATCAAAGAGCATGGCGATGTAATCTCCGGGAAAAACATGATTTCGAACTGCTGACGAATCAATGTTCATCCCAGAAATTTTCAATTGGCAAGCGTTAAGATTTCATGCAGCGAATTATTGCAAATCAGACCATGGCCCGACAACTAGGTTTAGGTAACGCTGTTTTTCAAATACAAATTTTTTCAACTTCCATACTAGTCTTTTATAGTTAAAACTTGGGAACTAGTCAGCCTCATGTAATGGAAACAGTGACAAGTTCTTCTGTCTTGAAAAATTTTGCGAATTTGGCATTGTAAAGATTAAAAAGACGAAAGGGTGGGTGAGAGATGGAGTATCAAAATTGTAAGTGAAACAGGCAAGGGCGCTAAAGAAATGTTTGTTGCCAAAGTTTTGATACTATATCCTCATGAGTGATGATGCATTTTTTGTTTCAGAACATGCTACAAATCATTCAGCAGAGCCCTTCTGGTCTACCGCCTAACTTGACAAGGTGCGCTCAATATCGATACCTGTTTTTATAAAATGTATATGATGGTTACAAGTTGATGAACAAGGAAATAACAGTAGAGTGCTTTGTTGAAATAAGGCAGTGTTTTTATTTTGCAGGAACTATACTTATCAGTTGCTGAAAGCGCTCTTCGCCTGTCACTCTCGCAATATTATTCATCAAGGTAAGTCAAAATATACATCGTTTGCCAATGATAAAATTTAAAATTAACTTTTTTAAGTAATATATTCATACATTTTTTACATCCCTTCTGAACAAATTTCTGATTGTACTGATGAAATCCCATTTTTAAATTTGTAAAGTCTGAGAATATACTGATAATGTTTTTGATATCGAAGTAGATCACTCTGGGCTAGGGAAACTAACGTGGTTACCAAGTGACAGTAATTATCCCCACTGCCAGTCGAGAGGAATACCACATGTTGATAGAGATGAATATAAGAAAAACGAAAAACTGCATGACCATTTGAAGTTTTAAACATATCAGAAATTTTGCATTGGTGCTTTGCGGTTTATAATGCGAGAAAGAGCTGATATAGTATGCTAGCATACATTCTGCGGTGAGTGTGTGTATGGGTGTGCTTTAGATGTGAAACCTGAGAACATGTTGGTGACGAGTGACAATGTGCTGAAGCTGTGTGACTTCGGCTATGCTGTCAGAAGTGTCAATAGCAATGGCACCAGTAGTAACCTCGAGAGTTCCGTCTACACAGAGTTCATTGCCACTCGGTGGTACCGCAGTCCAGAGGTATTATTAGGTCAGTTGACTTCTTTACTGCTCTTAAGATGTCCAAGTCCCGTGAAACGCAGTGGAGTTTTATAAATCAAAACTGTATGTAGCAGGACCGTTTGAGGCGTAAGGTTTTGGATAAGAAACAAAATAACAGCTGTGAAAGTCTTTCCTACCATTGTACAACTTTCCGCCTAATTGCTTAAAATCCTGTTTTACAAGCACCTAAAAACCCAACTGTTGGACCATTTTTTTAAGATATTTTAAAAGCGCGTTAACAGGTTTAGCTCCTCCCCAAGTTTCAAAAATGCCTACAGTTTAGCAAATTTCAAAGTATTCAGTTTTGTTAGTGTTTAAGAATTTTATTAATTAATTTTGCTAAGTGGTGAAAGTGCTGCTTTCTTCAAAATTTTTATGAAATCAAAATTTTGTTGAATTTCTATTCATCGTATGATTTTCCAATCATTTTGGCGATTTTTCGTACTGCCAAAAATTTGTTAGTAATCATGAAATCTATTTAATGTTCTAGAGGTTTAATTCTCGATCTTTTTTGTCGTTTTTGTACCTCATTGTTTCAATTTCTTAGAACATATGTTTGTGCCTCCAATTGTTAATTTTAAAGCCTCACACCCCCATTATAGGCGTGAGCTATCCTCCCTAAACTGTAGCTAGCTACTGACGGAGCCAACCGCTTGCCAGTCATTTGAGAGCAATTTAACCGACGTTTGCTGGTTGTTTTTTGTTTAGAATTATTAATTTTTGTTAACCAGAATACCAAAAATAGTTGTGGTCGTAAAGGTATTGAAGAAATCTCAATATGGATTCCTGATTTTATTAGCTGTATTTAGCGTCAAATTTTCAGCCAAAATGTTGTCTCATAGCCGCGAAGCGATAGCGGCTATTATTGGGGACATCGTGGTTTTACAATTTAATGAATTTGAATTGTATTGGGGTGCTGTCTTTTTTTAAAGATCTGTTCACACTTTTTCATGATTTTTGAAGTCAATTTGGAGTGATGATTTCGATCACGCCGAAACAGGAAGTGGAGCGAAAAAGCGAGTGGTTTTGCGGCATGAAATTTTGCTCTAATTTCAAAGCAGAGTGAGAAAACGGTGTTTGAACATAAATTAGCTTTCTCGGTAGTGGTTTTTTTGTTCATATGCAGCGATTTCACTTCGATTTTTATTGTTTTTTCGAGTTTTGGGTCGGATTTTTTTATATATGGTTTTCCCAATCCATTCATAGTTCATTCTAGGCCTAGTTTTTTGTTTGAACCAAATTTCCATTTCTCGCTAGTGGTTTTTGTTCACATGCGGCAGTTTGACATTGATTTTCTGATTTTTTTGGTTGTTTTTTATCTGACTTTTCTTTGTAATGGTTTTCCCAATTCACCCAGAGTCGGTATTAGGTCTAGTTTTTTGTTTAGTCGATGAAAATTCTTTCAATTATACGTCAGGACTTGTCCTGCTATGACCTGACTTTTTGGAATTGATTTTTTCAATGGCTTCAGTGACTTCTACTGCTTTGCAGTTAAAATTTGTATGCGTGACGTTATTTCTGCTTTTAGGTCAATTGCGTGACTTACCTCACTCAAAAAATGACTTTTGAACTCACATATGGAACTTCATTTTTTATGAACATTTACTAATTAAAGATCAATAGTGTGCATCAAAGTAGTGCCAAACTTATATGCCCTAATTCTTGAGTATTAGTCTTGAGTATAGACCGTATGTGTCATAAAAATAACAGTTCGTTCGAATCCAACCCAAAAAGTGTAGTGGTGCACTAAACGACTGGTTGTCGATCTGCGTCTATCTTATTTCTTTAGTTGTTTCAATTATGGAAGGCCACAAGCGCCTATGGCGGCTATTTTGCGGCAATCTGCCGGCTATGTTAATAATTACTTGGTGCAGAACTAAGAAAGAAAAGTTAAATTGATTTGATTCCTTGCAAGTGTAGGATTCAACTGAATCAGCTGAGAATGTCGAGAAATGTGAAATGTGTAGGAGCGAGATGTGGTAAAGATGCGGATATGTGGAGTGCAGGGTGCATAGTGGGGGAGATGGCAGATGGGAGACCGCTTTTCCCTGGCCAGAGTGAACTGGACCAGCTGTTTGTGATACAGACTGTGTTGGGACCACTCAGCACCAGACAAAGGAACATGTTCTACACCAGTCCACGATACACACAACTCAGGGCTAGTTTTTCTAATTACCCTCGGAGTCATTTTTGCAACTTTCCATTTTGATTTGCTATCCTGTTTTGTTTTATAGCTGCCCACAGTTGCTAAGGCCTCGAAGGGACTCGATAAAAGGTATCGTCACAAGATGTGTGCCAAGCTCCTCGATTGTATGAAGGTGAGTTATCCACGTTGTTTATTCCCGAACGCTTCGAACCTTTTCCGAGAGTTTCTGTATTAGTTGAGGCTGAGAGTTAGCGCGTGCTATCATCGGACAAATCGGGGATTTAAAATGCGTTTGGAGTTGCTTATCTTGCTCTCAGATCGTGCACTTTTATTGGCCTTGTTGGTCTTCTAGTACGCAATTTCTTAAGGATTTGAATTTAAAATTTTTATTGGCTCAAGCATAATTTAGTGTTAGATAATGTACTGTATTATAAATAGCCGCCGTCTGCCTCTCGACGACTATTATTTAGCCGCTCTCCTTTATATGACTCGAAAAGGAATATTGGAGAAGTCTTTCTAAAATCATTTTTCTTCGAGTGAATTGTGAAGCCGGAAATGAAACGCGTGAAAAATTTTGGAGTGGTTTAGGTGCTGAACTTAATTGAATGGATCGAAAAGAGAGTGGATTTTTGTTCATATCGCTGTTTCCGAGAGAGCGAGAAATTGAGGTGTAAAAAAATTTCTGAGAGCGAGCTTTGACTGCTTTACTGCTTTGTGTGGTGTTTGAATAGACGCTTATTAATTAAGGAGTTCTTAGATACCAAGTGAGAACAGTTTTATTGGTATTAAACGTTTTTTGTTCAGAAAAAATAACAATAAACTGAGAATTTTTAAATTATTTTTCCTTTTTTTTGCAGTTTTTGCCTAATCTCAGATAAGTTTATTGGTCTATTATGGTTTTCCTGTTGTTTTGTGAGCGTTTCAATACTATATTTGCTCAAATGAACTCTTTTTGGTTTTATGTGCTCTCTTAATATCAAAAAAAATCATAAACTTTTTCTAGATTTTGTTTTATTTCAAGTTGTTTTTAAACGCTTTTGTATTTATTGCATTTAGGCATGTCTATAGTTATTATTTTTGCTAATTTCTTCTGAGTTAATGCTTTTCGCTTTTTTTACCGTTCAATCTTTCATTCTAGAGGTGTTGCTGGAAGTCACTGGAAGCTAGACTGGTCTTTTTTCTGTGAAGTATAATACGAATTTCTAACTTGTTTTTTATGGGTCTTTGTTTTTTATTCTATCAATGGACAAGGTGTTGGATTGTGTATGATTGATTGACCAGAAGTAGTAGTGAAAAATTTTGTTTTGGTATGGTTTGGAAGTAGCATATTGACAATTTATCCATTTTTTGTAGCTAAATTTGGTTGAAATTTTGCAGTGATCAATTTTTGATTTTCCTTCATTTCTTTTCCCCTTACCTGCGTTTTCGTGAAAATTCGTGTTGGGTTTTCTGTCAATTTGTAGTCGTTTATTGAATTAAAACTAAGCGTGTCGCGTGGTCTTTTGCCAATATGTGTTTTGGAGTTTCAACAAAAATTTTGTCAGATGCTTTAGCATCTTTTCTGATCAGATACTTTTTCATTGTCAATTTTCATGTTATTATTTCAAATTGATTAGAGTTATTTATTGCTCTTGAACGAAGTTCATAGCAATTATTGTAAACGTGTGTGTGTTTTTTATGCAATTTTTTTCGCTTGATAATTTTGCGCTTTTCTTCTAGAACATTCTTTGACTTCTCAAGTGACTTTTTCACGCTTTCATTCTTTATTTTTGAGTGATCTCTATTGCTCCAAAGTAAAGCTAATATAAAATCGGTTGCAGAATAGGAGAGGTAAGTGATCTGTAGCGCAGTCTTTAGTGATTGTGGCTGTGGATCGGGAGGTCAGTGGTTCGAATCCCAGCGGGTGACAGGGTTTTTGCAGCCCTAAAGAAAAATTGATCTAGGCTACAGCCCCTGAATTAAATTGCCTCGCCTGTCGTTCAAGAGCAATTCTTTCGACATTTGTCGGTTTATGTTTTAGTAAGGTAATCATTATGTCAGTTAAGGTGGTTAACTTGTTCCTTAGAGTCGTTTCCGGAATTTTTCGGCTATGGCTTTTTTCAATTCGCTTTACCTTTTAATCAAGTTTTTCGTTTTGCATTAGTCACGTTTTACTCGTGACTTAGCTTGCCCACTGTTTCAACTTAATGGATTTTAAATTCTGTCACGCATTGGATCACACAATATAGTGAATACGAGCAATGTCAAAAGAGCAAAAGAAAGGGGATAAACCAACAAAGACCGGTCATTAGATCATAGTGCATTAGGTTATCTAAGTTCATTAGAGTGATTGCTAGTTGGCATTAATATTAAGCTCAATAGCTTTCAATTTAGAGGAGGCTGAATTAAGTATAGTTTTAGGATCTAACTCAAACGGCACGCCAAATTAGATTACTTTTTGGCACTTAGAAAAAAAAGGGTCAATTTCTATCTCTTCTCTGTTCTTTTTCAATCATATTAGTGTATAAAAGCACGTCAAGGGTGACTATTTTCTGACAGTTTGCGGGCTATGTTTTCATTGTCACGCAAGTCAAGGGTGGCTATTTTTTGGCAATTTGCCGGCTATGTTTTCACTGTCACGCAAGTCTATTTCGCACCTATGTTCGGCAGTCACACTTTTGGTATACTCTGTCCTCGGTCGAAGAGGATAGCGTCCCTATGCTTTAGCTAGCTGCTATCAAATCCAGACCACAGCGTAAAATTTGAGAGCACTTCCTGTGACATTAGTCGATTGTTGAGTATTTGTGAAACGAGCTGTGAATTACAATTAATAATTTTGGCAGTGTTGGTCTTCGCAACAATCATCTTATTATCATAATCAAATGGTATAGCAAAGATTACAAATTGCTCAGCTGCAGTTTTCAGTCCGGTTGGAAAGTTTTGTTGCTATTTTCTCGCAATCGGCCGGCTGTGTTTATTAGTTGCTCTCGAACGAAGTTTGAAGCAGTTATTGTAACGTGTGAGTCAGTTTTATGCAAAATTTTTGCTTGACCGTTTTTGCGCTTTTGTTCTAGAACATTCTTTGACTTTTTGAGTAACTTTTTTGTTGCTCTCTTTTTGAAATAAAGTTTATTGCTGATATAAAAGGAATTATGAGCGATTAAGAATCAAATCTATTGTAGCGTAGTGATTAAGATATGCGACTGTAGTTCTGAAGGTTCGGGGTTTGAGCGCCTGTGGAGTCAGTAGTTTTTTTGCACCCGTAAAACATTTATGAGCTGCACTCCCTCTAATTAAATTGCCCCCTGTTTGAGTACCATTCATCTGATGTTTGTCGGTTTATGTTTCAAGCCAATTTCCAGAGGCATTCGTCGTCTCGTACTGAGTATAGAGCATGGTTTTGTAACAGCTTTGCACTGAATGTAATTACTGAAATTATGAGTCAATGACGAATTTTTAATTCAGCGATTGTATTTTTTTCCCGTATCTCAATTCTGTACACTTTTCAACCATTCACATTTTGTTTGTAGGGCCTGTTGGCAATCGACGCCTGCAATAGACTGGACGTAAATCAAGCTCTGAGACACAAAGTGTTCATACCCGAAGTGGCCATGGATGCAAGCAACGCAAATCACAGAAGCAATCACCACACTCCCACTGTGACATCCTCAAGCCCTGCCTTACATTCGCACCGTTCTTCAGACGACCAAGGCTCACCCTACCTGGACAGCGGAGGGGAGGGGAGTCCGACCCAACATTACGGTAGTGGGGCTGGAAAGGCCAACAGACACTCAATTGCAGTGCACATGAATGAAGTGGCAAATAAGAGAGCCCCAACATCTAACATGTAATGTCTGACTAATTTGCTTTTTTGTTCCGACTCCACTTAGTGGGGTGGAACTATCAGCTCAACTGCTTTTTTTTCTGTGGATTTTGGCCGAGCGATGTATTTGATGTATAAAAACTATGTATCATTAGAAAGTCCATCGAGCACAGAGTTGTGAAAAAGATTAATATTGGGGAGCCATTTTTAAGATCGTCAATTTTTTTTCGACGTGTTAACATCAATGAGAACTCAAATCGAAGCAGTGAGTTTGGTAATGCTAGAATAGTGAAAGAAACAAAAGAACGAGTCGTTTTGAAGCTTTCATTTTTATCAAACAGGTTTTGAAGTGCAAAAAGAAATTTTTGCACAGTGCAGAGAGGAATAATTTTTTTGTTTTAGACAATTTTTACTTGCGGCAATTTGCCTGCTTTTGTCGCTGTTTTTTCCCTTGATTTGTTGCAATTGCCTTTGAAGATGATACATGTATTTTAATGGCGCTTAGATGCTACTTTTGAACCGATTAATGGACAGTAAATGATTTCTATGGCTTTGACTCTGGTTTCATAGTATTTGTTTTTTTTACTAGCCGCAAAGCGATAGCTGAGGCTATTATTGGTTTTATCTTGGTTTTTTATTTCATCAACAGGATTTTTGTTACGGCCATATGACGTCACAATCACACCTAGAATCTGATTTTTGTTCATTCGTTCATGCAACTTTGACTGAATTGCCTGTGTGACGTCATTTTCACTCTTAGCGGAAAGTGTTTTTTGTTCATTCGCGTGATTCAATTTTTGGTCACACGTCACCTACAGTCTCAAAAATGACTTCCTCGCTCTGAAATTGACTTTTCTTTAATTCAATTCAAAGAAATAAGGTCAAATGAGTGCGTGTCACTCTAAAGGAAGGGCAGCTAATAGAATCAGCAATAAGTTAAACAAATTCCTAAAAACAACAGCTCGGAATTTTAAAAGTTTCTTTTTTTCGTCTGTTTCTTTTACCATTATTTTGAGGCTGCAGATCTACGAAGTCTGCGGCTATTTTCTGGCAATCTGCTAGCTATGTTTTGTTTACTCGTAATTGTTTAATTGCTCTCAAACAAAATTTGTAACAATTATATGAGTCCTGTAGTCTTTTTTTAATGCGATTGTTACTTGACAGATTTTTTGTCTCACCATTTTGACGTTTCGTGATCAAAAACGGGGAAAGCTGCTAAAGCGCGGATGGCATTTAGTTCTCTTGAAGCCTTTTTGGCCTACTAGTCGGTTTGTATGTAATTCGCCAAATCTGTTCAGGAGACATAAATTGATTGTGTGGGGGGCAGTTCTTAGAGTTTGACCCCTATCACTTCACACCTCCTTTTATGGCTTTGATGCTGTTTTTTGTGAGTTCGTCAATTTTGAGTTTTTCTCCTTTCAAGTGTTCTTTATAATTGCTCTTGAACGAAGTTCATAGCAATTTTTGTAGACATGTTGGTCTCTTTTTCATGCAAATTTTTCGCTTGACCATTTTGCGCTTTTTTTCTAGAACTTTCTTTGACTTCTCGGGTGACTTCTTCACGCTTTCGCTCTTCATTTTTGAATGACCTCTATTGTTCTCACTAAATCTTGTTGCTAATATAAAATCGATTGCAGCCAAGCAAAAATAAGGGACTGATAGCCGAGTGGACTGATAGCCGAATCTGGTTATGGAGCGAGAGGTCGGTGGTTCGAATCCCGGCGGGATAGAATGTTTTTCCACCCGCCTGTCGTTCGAGAGAAATTATTCCGAAATTTGTCGGTTTATGTTGGTTTTATTTTCATATACGGCAGATATCATTGGTCTTTATACGGAGGCATTTGTGAATATAGATAGTGTTACTAGTCAATAATTTATGGTGTTCGTGGCTTTACACCACGTATTTTTGTTCGGCCTGCTGCTAGTTTTTCCTCTTTTTTTGTTTTGTGGTAATGTTGCCAAATCTAATGAAAGGACTAGAGGACTTTCTCTTGGGCCATCCCTCATTTTTTATTGTTCGAGGTTAATAATTTATGTTTTTGATTACTTTGAAATTGTTTGTCTTCAAAAGTTGTTTCATATTTGCTTTTTTAAATTGTTTTTCGAATTGTACATTAGTCTGATTAATGATAGCTTCGAGCTGCTTCCAATAAAACCAAGAGATTTTAGTTGTGTTTGAAGATTTTCGACTCCAATTATTTTTTTAAACGTGTACTTTTGAGTCCAAATTTGTGTGGTTGGTCTCTTTCTTGGTAAATACAGATTTCTGTTACAGTATTTGTGGTTTCATTTTGTACCTGAAATTACTGACTATAACACAATTTACGTTTGAAAACTCTGCATGAATGTTTGAATGTTGCATTCATTTGTTGATAATTTCTTACCTTGTTATTTTTTGGCGCTTTGTCGTTAACTGTAATTTAGTAACGAGTTTTGCGGTTTTCAGTTATTCAGATAGTTTTAGTATGAATGATGAGAATGCAATTGTGCTATGATTTGATTTCGGAGAACCATAAGATAGAGCTAAAATATACTTTACTGACGTCAGTGTTGGTGGCATCTGTTAAACTACCTAGCATTATAGTACCTTTTGGCAACAGTTCTAAAGCTGCTATCGTTGCTTTATTTTCACTTCGTCCGATTTTTCTGCCCCAAAGACTCGGAGGCAAACTCGTCGTTGACCCTCGTGTAAATTCGCTGTTATTTCTTTTCCAAAAACTTTCTTCTCAAGCGCAGCTTCTAGTTCTGCTGAGCAGTTATACACAATTTTTTTCAGCCGGTAGATTAGTTCTTTTAGAGAAATTTTTCTGCTTGGTTTCTTAATTGTCTGTTTTCTAAATCAAGTCCGTGGGCAGCTAGAATCCGCCGCATAGTGAGCTAGATATTGAATCAGCAACTGTGGTTTAGGGAACTGGGCATTTTGTACTGCGTCAGATTTTCGTTCTTGTTGGAATTTACCCAATTTTTTTAGCATGAGAAAATGTCTGCTATCTGAAGTTTCTCGACACTTTTAATATTTAAAATTTCAATGAAGAATTTTAGTTAGAACTAGTGTCTGATTTTAGGGAAAACCGTAAGGATTATGGGTCATTGCGAAAGCCAATGCGTGACCCTTCTCAGAAGGTTCTAAAGAGAACAACATCGAACAAAGATACCCTTTTTGGTGCATATAGAGACGCACATCAGTCCAAAGTGACGTGCGATACTCAGCCAAATTCATCACCTAACGACAATCAGAACCAGCAACCCAAATACTCATACATGCCATTGAAAAGCAACAGTAGCAATTCTAGTGGAAGTAACAAACAAGCTAACAATCAGTCTTCTTCGTTTATCCAAGACGCAATCAACAGTTTCTGGACTGATGGCCCCAACTCAATCCTGGCACCACCCTCAAATTTACAACACTTGAACGCTGCAACACCTGGTTTGAGCCAATCACAGGGACAAACAAATAAACAACAGCCCCTGAACAACTTGGACATAAGGCAGAAAGCTGATCCAAAAATTGACAGCTATCAGTTTTCTCAGACAGGTGTCGTTAGACCTGCCAAATTCTCCCCGGGCGGTGGAGATACATTGCCATTTGCGGATGATCTAGAAGCCTCTATGCTCAGCATCGAAGCTGCAGTGGACACTACTTTGGAGAAAATAGCTAGAAACAATAATATTTACAACGGCCATAGATTCGCTACCGACGAAAGCTTCAAGTCAAGTAGAGATACAGAATCACAAGCGAAAGATTCAACATTACGCGCTTCACAATTTGAGAACCCGTCTGACGATATCTACTCTCGGAGCGTTCCTCCAGCAATTGCCGCTGATGATTTCTGCGAAGATTTTGAAGACGAAATGGACGCTGAGTTTTCCGAGGAGCCCATCACAAAGGAAATGAAGCCAGTATCGCCTTACCACAGCAGAGTTGATAGACTGAAAGTGGGATCTCAGTTTGACAGGCGACCCCATTCAAGTGGTGACAACAAACCAATGCTCTGTGATGCTGAATTATCTGACGAGACTGGGTCGAGTGGTCCAAGTGTCGGAGATGTTGCAAATATTACAAGTGGTGCCAGCCACGATAAAACTTTTTCTGAAAACGAGAGACCCGAATCTGAGACGAAGCTTGTAGCGCCAATAGCGCCCTTGGTTGATGAAAGTTTTGATCTGGAATATCAGTGTGATCAAATACTGGAAAGTAACATCACAAGGAGCGGAACTTGGTGCGATGAAGACAGGTCGAGAGAACCTGCTAATCAACCAGTTCAGAAAAATAGCAATCGTTTAATACCTGGCGCAGTTCACATGGAAACATTACCAATACCCAAGCAGCGGGATGCGCAGCCCACTAGAGAGAGGAACCGTGCATCATCAGAAAATAGAGGGAACCGAGTTCGACAGATGGTCGAGACATCTGTGGACTCCGGCCACAGTTCGAACTATGTCCGACTCGAAGCAAATATTGATCATCCTGGTCTATTTGCAAAACTGGCTGGCGGTCAATTGCCTCAGGGAGAGAAAGTTGGCAACGAAAGTCCAAGGTCGAAATCTAGTTCGAAGAAAAGTAGCCAAGAACTCTCGCCGTTGCCTCCGTCCAAATTTAAAACGCCTCCAATGTCACCGGTTAGTGAAAAATCTTATTTTGTGTTGATATAACTGAATATTGAATGTCACAGCCCCGTCTTGATTATTAAAAACGTTATTGTAGCTGTCATAAAACCTGTCATATCAAGTTGCAGATGTTTAATTTTCGTTCTGTTATCATTTCTGAATGAATTGATGTTCTGCACTATGTGATCAGAAATGCGAAAACACACGGGCAAGTTTTAAAACACCTAGAATTACCGACGCCAGATTTTACGATTTTCAGTAATACGGTGCCAGCTTTTAAACTTGCAAGTGCGTGATTCAAGCAAGGTTACGCGGCTCCCGTAAAAGTTACTTCAAAATGCTGGCTCATAGATCGAGACGCTGCATATTTTGCGATTAATGCCAGATTTTTAAATAGCCGCGAAGTGATAGTGAGGCTGTTTTTAGCCTAAATTGTGTTTCTTCTGCAATTGAAAGAAATTGAATTTTTCTTTACAATTCGAAGAGTAGTAGTGACGTATTTTTGGGACTTTGCTTTATGGTTTTTTTTATAAGTGAGCGAGGAAAAAGCCGTAAGTTAAAAAGTTTGAAAAAGTTTGTTTTCATAAAAAATTGGAAGATTGGAGAAAAGAGTGATAATTTTGTTCCCTCCTTCTTTTGAACCAGAGCTTTTTATAGTCTTGATCGCATGAAACAAAAATTTTATTTCTACTTGTATTATTTGGAAAATTATTTAAATTTTCCTATTTTTAATGTCAATTTATTTTTTGACCGATTTTTTGTTTTTTTTATTGACTTGAGAGTGTTTTTTCTCCGCGTTGATGTGTCTTACCAGTAGATAATAGTTATTTAAAATCTACCTGCAGCGACGGAGACGACTTTGAGCTGTTTTTGAAATTATATGGTCTATTAAGTGCTCGTTGGGAAGAATATTTTGACGCAAATTCTAGACTTTCCGATTCAATTTTGTCTGTTTGCTTTTTACCGATTCATTATCAGCAGTATTTGTATCCTTCATCAAAATTCTTTCCTACTCAAGAATTTTTTTGATTAAAGCTTGTTTTTCTATTTGTTGTGCCCTTTTTTTTAGTTAATTAGTAATAACTTGAGTTGGTTTTGATTGCAGAAAACTAATTAAATAAAGTCAAATTTTGGCCCATTCCTATCTCAATTTTTTAAGTTCTATTTTTTAATAGCCGCACAGCGATAGCTGGGGCTATTATTGGCCTTCTCTTGGTTTTTTTTATTTCGTCGTCATGATTTTTGTTACGACCATATGACGTCACAATCACTTCAAATCTGCTTTTTGTTCATTCGTTCATGCAATTTCAATTGAATTGCGTGCGTGACGTCATTTTTCACTCTTATTGGAGCGAGTTTTTTCGTTCATTCGCGTGATTAAATTTTTGGTCACACTTGACTTACCTCACTCTCAAAAATGAGTTCCTCACTTTGAAATTGACTTTAATTTACTTTAATTCAAAGAGATAAGGTCAAATGGGTGTGTGTCACTCTAAATGAAGGTTATTTGAGAGCAGCTAATAGAGGCAGCAAAAACTTATACAGGTTTTTAATCAAAATATAACATATCAGGCTTCAATGAAAAGACGAATTTTTTTGGGCTGTCTTACTGTTTTTTTTAGACTGCAGATCTACGAAGCTATTGCGGCTATTTTCTGGCAATCTGCCAGCTATGTTGTTATATTGGCGGTGGTTTTTATGTTCAAAAATTGTTCCGCCGTTAATTTTAAGTTTTTTGTGTGGTTGCTAAGAGGGGACACTTGAAGGATAGCTAGGGCAGTTTTTGTAAAATTAATATTTGCCTTTTTGTTCTTTACTTGTCTTGTCGGGAGTTCGGTGGGTCACTGAATTGTCCCTGAATTAAGCGACAAAATTCTTAAATATTCTGGAAGCTCGCTAGTTCTTTGAAGGACTATTGATGCGATAAAAATAATTCCACTTACCCGTTTTTCGAATTTTTTAACCTGATTATTGTATTGAAATGTATAGTTTGTATGATGAAAATTATGTTGTGGAGTTTTCGTGCTATTTTTGAGATGTTTTCACAGTTTTTCGAATGTTGTCAATTACTGATTTTAAACTCAGGGATGTAGTTAAACGAGCAAAAAGTGATTAGTTTTTAAGGTGTGAATGTTTTAAACAGCTCATAAAGCAGAGCCAAGCCAAATGTGTTCACACAAAAGTTAGGTATTTCTCAGAACGAAATTCTAAAGAATTGTTTGCTGGATTTTTTTTAATCAAAATTTGCATCTTGAAGAATTTCCAAAAAATATTCTTTGGTTTTTGACCTAGATTTTGTTTCTTTTTAATGAATAATATATTGTTATGCACAAGTAAAAAGCTGTGTTTAGGTTGTTTTTGCTTGAGTTAAGTCGGGAAATCTTTCGGCAATTTTTTACTGTTCACACTTTTTTGGACGTTTGCTAATGAGAAATCAAAATGGATTATAGTAAAAATGGATTTTAGTCACGCTGAAGTAGTAAAGGGAGCGATAATTGAATAGCTTTATGGTTTAATTTTTTTCAGGTTGCTGTTGGAGGAAACCGAAAAAGGTTTCTGGAAATTTCGGTTTTTCAGAAAATTATTTTTCACGTGCGGTAATTTGGCTTGTTTATTTTTTATCTTTGATATTTGTGAATGCGTCTTAAGATGGTGAGCGTGTTCTAGTAATGCTAAAATAAAGATCTTACAATCACTCAAAGGGATTTAATAGTTGTTAAGGCGGAGACTTAACTTTAAAGTTTTAATGACCTTGACATAAGGATATTTTTTGAAAAATCAGTTTCTTTGGAATTCGCCAGTTTTTGTAGCTGGTTTTATTGTTTAATTACTCTTGAACACGTTTGAAGCATTTATTGTGGGCGTCTGTCTTTTTCATGCAATTTTTAACCCTTTTCAAACCGATTTCACTTTCGAGTCGATTTCTTTCGAATTCTTTTCTCGAATTCTTTTCACTTTCGAATTCTTTTCATTTTCGAATTCTTATCACTTTCAAATTCTTTCGAGTTCTATTCATCAGTGACTTTTTCACGCTTGACTTAATGATTTTTTGCTTGATCTAAGTTGCCCATTTTGAGAAATTAAGTGTGCATTGACAAAATAAAAAAGCGTTTTTAATTTAGAAGAGCATGAGAACCTGAAAGGGGAGGGGTAAGAGCGTCTGTCTAGGACGCAAGAGGACGCGGATTCCAATCCCTTTATAGTCGGAATTTTTTGCTACTATAAAGTATTTTCTTTGTCACAGCCTCCTCTGAATTAAGGTGCCCCCCATTTGTTCGAGAAAAATTTTTCCGACGTTAGTCGGTTTTTGTTTGATATATAATAAATATCTCAAGTTTTATTGCGAGTTTCGGTGATTTCTCAATGTCAATTATTTTAAATCGAGAGCACTCATTTTCAGCCTTCAGTAAAGTTTAAATAATGACAAATTTGTTATGCGTTGTCCTTTTTTGCTCAAATTTTCTTCAAAATTTATGTTTGCTGCCTAAAGTTTCTCATTTTTTTCTAGAATGTTATTGGATTCAATTGTTTCAAGCAAAATGCATAAAGTTTTCTATTTTGTAATATTTGTTTATTTCCGTGTATCTATCGGTATATACTTTGTTAACTATCAACTGTGTTGATAATGGGGCTGATTGTCAGGTCTTTACTTCGTTCGTTTCTTTGCATTGTAATTTCTGGACTGGTCTTATGTTTGTTATTTCGTCGTTCTTTTTGTTGTGAGCATTTGATCACGCGTCAAAAATTTAAAGTATGACTTCATTGCTGTCTCTTACCTCTATAATTCTGTTTTTACCCCTGCAATCTAAACTGAGACTTTAAACTGATCTATATTATTATAAATCTTAAAAGTTATTGTTTTTTGAAAATGTTTGAGAATTAGGATAAATACAAAATCAGAGTTTGAGTTGCAATTTTTAGTCTTTTTTTCTGACTGGCTTTTTTTAAAATTAAGGGTCTCAACTGTCAATTTCGCGGCTAGTGTCCGGCAATCTGCCGCCAATTTTTTTATGAGTCACGTAACTTTTACTTCATATTAAATTGATTGTCATTTCATTTCAGAATGCAGATCATACTGAGACTGTTCATGATCATCATCATCATCATACTAGCTCAGCTGATTCATCTAAACTGATCGATGACGATGATAAGTATTTCGACTGTCCCCTTTCGCAAGTTGATTCCGACACACTTTCAATAAGGGATCCAGGCATGCCTATAAGCTTTTCGGACAATTTTGATCCTCAAAGTCATCGAGATATTGGCAGCCAACAGGCTCTTCAGAATGAAGAAACTTCTCAATCGTTAGAATTGGACGCCATCAGTGATTCGTTTGATTCCTCCGAAGCTCTGTTGTCAAAAGGAAAACTTCATAGCCTTCTTGACAAAACCGCTGATGCGCCTTTTACGTCAGTTTCGACAGATAAATTGGAAATCGTAATGGATGATTCAAAACTTAATAGCGCAATCCTTTCCGCAGATTCTACCAAGTTTGAAAGTAACACAGAATGTGGCATTAATTCTTGTAAAACATTGAAAGGCGCAGCTCCAATCGCAACTACTCATGTTTTCCACTGCGGAGACGACAGCAGAATTGAAAGTTCTGAACCAGAATTCAGTGATCAGTGTACGCACAATTCGATCGATGCAACCACTGTTACGCCTGCTGAGTTTGTGCCAAACTCAGAGAACCTCAACATGGAGACTGAAATCTCTCCGGGTGACAATGGTGCGGCTCTAGTGAGTAACACAGAAAGAGCTGTAACTGCATCTTTTGCAACTGAGTTGACGAAGACCATTATTAGTGACGTTAGATCCACTTTTCATCATCAAACACCAAAGAGCACCACCCTATGTGTGAATCCATGTCACAAAGATCCCTCCTCCGAGGCACCTCCTCTTTATGACAGTAGAATTAGTGATCTTTGTGTTGCAGCCTATCAGACTAGTGTGCTCTACACTGATGCTTACTCTAGTAGTATTTCTAGTTCTAGTCCTATCTCTATCCCACCTCACTCTTCGCTCCTCACTCTTCAACCAGCACCCCTGTCAACCACTCTGTCTTCTAATGTTGAACAAGATGTCCTGGTTGACAGTAAAGACCTGATTAAGGGTAGTAATGTTGTGCTACATCATTATGAAAACAAATCTGTGTCATTGTCAAGTTGCTTGGAGCCCTCACCCATCTCATTGATAGCACCTTTGTCTGTCCCTGATTGTGATAGCACTTCAATCGACACTCCTTTATTCAATAGAAGTAATAGCGCAATTGACCCTCAAGCTGATACATCAAATGCACTCCACTCATTGTCAATGAAATGTCACGACTCAGATTTAAGCCATGTAAAGACAAATGGCATTGATAAATATGGAGAAAGTAAGGCGAAAACTAGCGACGAGAGTAAGTTCACCTGCACTGATCAATCTTCAACTTCAAATGATGTGTTGAATGGAGGATGTGGTAACAATAGCCACAAGTGTGCCAGTGAAGTGAGTCGCAAAGTGCGACTGAGGGTGAGTACTCCTGGTCTCTCGTCCAGAAAACATGCAATTGCTTCCATTTGAACTATTTCCTCAGCTGAATGGAGTGTTGTAGTTTCTTATAGCTCACTTTCCTTTTTGATTGTAAAACCAAGTGTGTATCAGTTGTCCCCAGACAAAGTTTGTAGCAATTGTTTGGGTCCTGTTGTCTTTCTGCGGTTGATCGATTTTTCGCCAGACAGAACAGACTTTCCGAGAGACGTTTTCATGCTTGACTTATTCATTTTTGCGTGATATAAATTGAGTCTCGTTTAATGACGTGTTAATTTATTAATTTTAGAATCTAACCGAATGTGCAGAATTGGACACAACAAATAAGAACATTTTGACTTCAAGAAAAATTTGTTCTTTTTAATAGCCGCCGTCAGATATCACAATGCGTGCTCCTGTCAAAATTATGACTTTTGATCTAGTTTTTTTGAGTCTTTATGATCTCTAAATGATGTCGTTCTTCTTATGTTAGCCAGTTTCAATGATGTCAATGCTAGAATCGTTGTCGTTATGAGGAATAAAGTTTTTACCAAATTTTTTCATCAAATCTGGTAAGATAGATAATAACTGTTTTAAGACATATAACAGATCAGCCCTCAATGAAAAGACGAATTTTTTTCTGTTCTTTTTTACTGTTTTTTTTAGACTGCCGATCTACCAATCTATTGCGGCTGTTTTCTAGCAATCTGTTCAGGCGTTTAGAAGTCATTTTTATGAGTGAGGTCAGATATGATCAAAAAATAACCAGGCCGATGACTTAAAATTGAACAAAAACAGGCTATGTCCAAAAGAACTAAACATACCCGGCAGATTGCCGGAAAATAGCCGCCGTTGATTCCCATAACCCTATTAGGATCGAAAGGAAAGAAAATATCAACAAAAATTGATTTTTGTATAAAAACATTTTTAAGTGCGATTTATTTTGATTGAACATACTACTGTCTCTCAGTGGGAGGCTACCGGGTCTAGTATCAATACCAATAAGCATTACTTCGTCAAAATTTTTTTTCGATTTACCCATTTTGCCGCTTTTTCGACATGTTGCGTGAAATCTATTTGACTTCTCTAGGCTAGTTTCACTCTTGTCATTCTGCTCGAAGTACTTTTAAGCAGCAGCTGCTCAGCAAAGCAATTCAAAATGAAGAGAGTCAGTATAAAAAAATCAAAGCCAGAAATAGAAACGGGGATAAACCCATAAAGCCCATTTTTAGATGTCCGGTACTTGAATTTTGTTTTCATGTTTTATTTACTATCTATAATGCCTATTGGTATTGGTACTAGACCCTGTAGCCTCTCACTGAGAGACAGGAGTATGCTCAATTACGAAATGACATCAAAATAAATCGCACTTAAGAAAATGTTTTTATACAAAAATCAATTTTGTTGATATTTTCTTTTCTTTCAATCCCAATAGAGTTATGAGAATCAACGGCGGCTAGTTTCCGGCAATCTGCCGGGTATGTTTTTTAATTCACTTTATCTTATCACTTTTTCTTTTTACAAAAGTCACTATTTTCAAGCTTGACTTCTAACTTACCTCACTCGCTGTTTCAACAGAAGGGATTTTAAATTTCAAGCATTGAATTACTTAATATAGCGAATACGGCCCATGTCAAACGAGCAAAATCAATAGAAACGGGAGAAACATATAAAGCCTGGTCATTAAGTCACAGTGCGTTAGGTTATCAAAGTTCATTAGAGCGATTGGTAGCTGGCATTAATAGTATGCTTAATAGGCTTCTGTTTAGAAGCTGAATTAAGTGTAATTTTAGAAACTAACCGAATATGCACAATTTGCACGCCAAATGAGTTCTTTTTCCGTTTCAATCCCTATGTGCGTCAAGCGGGACAATCGTGGCTATTCTCCGGGCATTTGCCGGCTCTGTTTACGTATTCTGGCGGAACTGCTCTACGGAATACAAAATACAAATCTTTGTAAGACTTCGATACTAAAAACGGGCTCTGGGGTTTTTCTTGTTTCATTCTAAGTGCTGTATTTTTAGATTATAAGCTGCGTGCTATTTTGTAGACTCGATAGTCTTTTATAGATATTATTAATTTTAAGGTATCTGAAGGGAGCATTCATATTTGGATAACGGATAAAAAAGAATATAAAATATTGCAAGTTGGTGATATTTTATATTCTCTTGTATGAAAATCTCATTTAGTGACAACTTTGAGTCCTCCGAAAAATTACTGCTAAGGTTGGGCGAAAACGCGACTAGTGTTTGTTCAGGGTTTTGATGATATAGCCGATCGCTTGAATTTTATTTCAAATATTGAATATAAAAATGTTTTAGTACTTATAAAGTGCTATGCGTATGACTTGTCAACGGTTGATCCAATTGTTTTATGTGAATTAGAGTGCTGACATTGTATATTTTGCAGAAGAGCTCCGAGGTGTCTCGACTGAGACAACTGAGACAGACTATGTCGAGGAGTCTGTACAATGAAGCGACAGAGTCGCACGTGCAATTGGACAGCGGACCTTCCTATCTGCCACTATCTTCATCAACAGAACACGGACACCACTTGGGAGGGGAGGGAGAACAGGAGAGTGTGGTGCCATATCCACCACTACGCTCACCCATTCTCACTACTAACTATTCCATACAAGTGAGTCAACACCTGTCTGCTCAGATAACGTTTTTTACTTAGAGAAAAAGAATTGTTCTATTTGTGCAATAATACACCCAAATAATAAATTTAAAACATTTGACTAATACATTTGAATTTGTGTTTAATTTTTAATGAAATTTTTAATTTGTATGCCCCGCGAAAAGATTTTTCAGATTTTTTACTACCAGAGTGCAATAGTTTATCAATTGCTCTTGTACGTAGTTCATAGCAATTATTGTAAACGTGTGTGTCTTTTTTTATGCAAAATTTTCGCTTGACAATTTTGACTTTTCGAGTGACTTTATGCGTTTCACGTGATGTAAAATTCTCTCTCAATCACAATTTCAAGCAGCTGAACTCAATTGGCGGCAATTTAATACTAAAAGTGAATTGAAAAGTGCGCGGAAACGGGTGTCATTTTTTACTTTAAATCTTAATAGTGGTATATGTTAACCTCTAATGTGGTTATTTGAAGCCCAATATAGAACTTCTTAGTCCCATTTAGGCTCCCCCTCCCTCCCTCCCTCCCCCCCCCCCCCGACTAAAGCAGGCTGCAATTGATTAGAGCTCTCACTAGTCGTTCGAGAGCAATGCAATTCTTCCGACGTTTAGTCGGTTATGTTTAAATAGTTACATTTAACGCTTCCGGCCGCGAAACTATTTTTCTGCTTTAATAACATCTACATTTTCGACAAACGATGCTTATGGTTGCCTGAAACAACTTTGTGAAAACTGTTGATTTTTTCTAGGCCCCTGACAAGGAAAACAACAGATTAGCCACGCAATCCAAAAGACCAAGAAGTGCAGTTACTCAAGCCACGCGCAGCTTTAGACCAGCAGCCTTGCCAGCAGGATCTGGCGATTGGGGCAACAAAACCACAAGTCCAGTTTCCACAAGCAGCAGCAATGGCCACGACAGGCGTTATCATCCTCGATCGCCACCACCCTCTGCTCCACCTCTAGCGAAATCAGAAATATTTGACGGTTAATATACAAATACTCTTTTGAAGTAAATCTTGGGAAATGAAACCATAATCAAATCAGATGTCTTTGACGCTTTCTGATTAAGGTATAGGCATTGGTGCTAATTTTTAGCTTCGGTGTCATTGAACAGGCTGTTTTTCAACGAGAGCAATTGTCTCAAATTGGATGTGTTCGAATTACAGGAGTTAGTGTTCGAGTTTAATTTATGCAGATGATACACCTTGGTTGGCGTCTGGCGACAGCTATGATCGGGATATCACTATTGGAAGGAGACCTCGATGCTCAACAACATCGTCGGGATCTAATCACCACCAACACCAATCCAACAATTCTCCCATGGACATCAGAACCAAAAGAGCCCCTCCTAATCAACTACCCTCACCTCTCTTGAGAACCAGTCCCTCATCCCACTGCGATTTGTCTTCTGGGGGATCGACGGGGTCTTCATCTGCTGGACATCATTTCTCGGCAGCTACCACCCCTGCATCGCCCACTGGATATTCTCCTCGGTAATTGATCATATCTTTGGAGTCATTGAGATCGTTTGACAAATAATGAAGAGCATTAGCTGACTACTTTATGTAGAGTTAGATGAAATGTTGTATTAGTCTGATGTCGCTTGAATCTTGCGCTAGATCATCATATCTAAACTGATCTGACATCTTGACGCTGCGTTTTGGTAGTGCCAAATTTTGCTGTGACTTCAATTTGTAGAGCAACATCTAAGTGGAGAGTTGTTTTGAAATTCACCTCAGTACAAGCTCCCTTTTTGAAATGGTGAGTTTTGAGTTTAGAAAATTGAGTTTAAAATTTCGCCTGAACAGAAATCGTTAATTGCTCTCAAAATAAGTTCAGGAATTATTTGGGTCCTGTTGGTCTTTTTAATGCAAGTTTTCGCTTGACCAATTCTCAAAACCAAGTTGAGGGAACACCATTATGTTGATGTAGTGCTTTTTTCACCAGCAAAATTTGTTCCGATTTACTTCTGTTCTGAGGCTATGGGTTTAACTCATCTCTAGAAATTATGGATTTAGATCGTTTCGGATGCTATGAGTACCTCATTTTTGTGGTGAATGTAAAGGGTAGTTGATAAGAAATGAAGGAATGTTTATGAAACTTTCCTTCCTATTTGCTATGTTGCTTGAGTTTTGGTTTTACAGTTATCTCAAAATCCAATGATAGGGAGCTTTTTTTATAGCTGCGAAGCTGTAAGCTGAGCGTAGCTATATTGCGGTGCTCTTGGTTTTTTACAATTCAAAGAATTTGAATTGTATTGGGGCGCTGTCTTTTTTTTTTAAGATCTGTTCACACATTTTCATGATTTTTGAAGTCAAATTGGAGTAGTGATTTTGGTCACGCCGAAACAGGAAATGGAGCGAAAATGCGAATGGTTTTGCGGCGTTAATTTTTTTTCGCTCTAATTTTAAAGTAGATTGAGAAAACGGTGTTTGAACAAAAATTCGGTTTCTCGGTAGTGGTTTTTTGTTCACATGCGGCAATTTCACTCTGATTTTTACTGTTTTTTCAACTTTTTGGATCGGATTTTTTTCTAAATGGTTTTCTCAATCCATTCACAGGTCATTTTAGGCCTAGTTATTGGTTTAAATTAAATTTTCATTTCTCGCTAGTGGTTTTTTTGTTCACATGCGGAATTTGGATATTGATTTTCGGTTTTTTTTCTTATTTTCTTAATCTGATTTTTTAAAAATGGTTTTCTCAATTCACTCATTCACACATTCTGTTTAGTCAATGAAAATTCTTTGAATTGTACGTCAGGACTTGTCCTGCTATGTTTTTTGTTTCGTCGTCTGACGCTCTTTTTTCGTTTTACATTTGTTCACACAGCAAAGCTGAAAAAGTCAAATTTTCTGAATGACTTCTTCCTCTCACTAACGGCGTTTGCGCGCGTGACGTCATTTCTCACTCTCTTTAGCAAAAGTTTTTTGCGTGATTAGATTTTGATCACAAGTGACTTACCTCACTCAATAAAATGACTTTTGCACTTTAAAACTTGAGTTTAATTTGAATTTGTTTAAGGTCAAAGGAACTCATATGTGCAGTAAAGGTCCTTAATAAGAGGCTGCTGCGGAATGAATTTTAACAAGCTTTATTAATTTATCGCTAAATTTTTTTACCTAGTTTTTTGAGCGGCGTCGATTTTTTTTTCAATTTAGATCTGTATCTGTTTCTATCTCTATTATATGGCACGCAGGTCTATTCTTTCGCAGCTATTCCGGCAATCTGCCGGCTATGTTTGATAATTTAAAGAAAATATCCAAAAAAGAATATTTGGTTGGTCACCGTAATCGTTGACCCACCAGTAATTTCGATTACTGGGGGGTCAACTGCAATTTTTGCTGCTGACTGCAATAAGTGAAAAACTGCAAATTTTTGCAATACCAAGCTCCAATATTTCTAGTATTTTTTTTAAAAAAAGGAGTCATCGCATTAGTCACATCTGCACTGATTCTACTGAAGCCCCGGAAATGCAATGATTTTAGGATCAATTTTCTTCGTCAAACTTCAAGACAATTAAACAAACGAATTGGTGGTTGTAAAAGAAGATCAATTTATCCACTAACTAATTGATTACCTCAAATTTAAAAGTAAATCTCTGTTCAAGTTATCACTGCTAGACAATTTGGTTCAAAAAAGTAAGCAGAACTTTTTAATGGCTCTCAAGCAAAATTTGTAGCAATTGCATTAGTTCTGTGCTCTCTATATACGACTCGAATAGGAACAGGTGACGCAAGTTTGTTGATGACTTAAAATTTTGACTTCTACTTTAGAACGTTGACTTCTGTTTTCGAACATTGGATTTTAACAGTAGCGTACTAATACATAGAAATTAGGAACTGCTGATAATATTTGAGGTGAAAAGGTCATTATGAGAAGTTTTCTTCCCATAGCAGTCTCTTCTCCCTATTCAAACTAAAGCTAGTAACGCTAGCCTCTATAAACCGTACCTAGCGACCGTTGAAGACAAACGCTCGAAGCCAGTCATTTGAGAGCATTTCGCCGGCGTTATTCGGTTATGTTTAATTGCTCTCAAATGAACTTAGTAGCAACTATATTAGTCCTGTTGGTCTCTCTAATGCGATTTTTCGCTTCACCGTTTTTTGTCTTACCCATTTGACTCTTCGTCCTCAAAAACTGGATAAACAGATAGCGCCCAGTGGGCATTAAGTTCTCTTAGGGCCTTTCAGCTCACTAGTCTCCAGGATGTGATTCATAAACTGTTTTGGAGACTTATACTTATGGTGTGAAGGGCGGTTCTTAGATGTTGCCCCCCCCCCACACACACACACAAACACACACACACAAATCAGCCCCCTCCCAATCCCTACCCTGCACATCGTACAGGCTGTAAGGGCCCTGTGCAGCCAAAGACCCCCTCCAACCGTTGTCCCCCTCCCACCCTCATCAACCCACCCCACCCCCCCCCCCCCGTGGACCCCCGCTGCGCTCACCTCTCGCCCCTTCAATTAAGCTAAAGCTAGCCTCACTAAACCGTGGCTAGCTACTGACGAAGCCAACCGCTCGCCGGTCGTTAGAGCAATTCGCCCGACCTTAGTCGGATATATTTTCTACTGCTTTGCAGTTACGTTTTGTGTGCGTGACGTCATTTGTTCAGCTTTTAAGTTCAACTTACCTCACTTTATGAAGTGACTTGTGAACTCGCTTATTGAACTTAAATTTTTAGGAACTTTTACTAGTTGAATGTCGATAGTTTGCATCTAAGTACTGCCAAACGTATATGCCCTAATTTGTGAGTATTAGGGGCCTACTTTTTGATTCAAATATTTTGAAAAAGTGTCATTAGGGTTTTCTCCTTGACAGAGCGTATGTGTCTCAAAAATGACACTCCAAAGCTAACCAAAAAATCTTATGGTCTTTTATAGGACTGATGGTCATTCTGTCTATCTTATTTCTTTAGTTGTGTCAGTTCATGGAAGACCACAAGCGTCTATCGCAGCTATTTTCCGGCAATCTGATTGCTATGTTTTTCTCGATTGGTCTGAACTTGCTTAACAATCCTGATTGCAACTTTCATATTTATGATAAATAGTCGGAGGTCGATGACAATTAGATCAATTTTTTTTTCATTGATTCTTTCAGGAAGGAATCAGGTAAAGATGCCTATGGCAACTTATTTTGAAAGACTGTTGGGTTCTCTAAAACATTTGAGCGGTGGATTTTCCTACCTAGTTTTTCAAGTTAGTTTCAGCAAAATTGTTTGTATTTTCTGTATGATCCTATGATTTTTATGCGCTTCTTGCTGATACTGTTTTACTAAACAAATAATGAACAGTGATTCTTAGTTCCTTAAAATGGGGTCTAATAACAGTAGGGCCTATCAGCTCACTAGTCTTAGTTTGCATCTAAGTACTGCCAAACGTATATGCCCTAATTTGTGAGTATTAGGGGCCTACTTTTTGATTCAAATATTTTGAAAAAGTGTCATTAGGGTTTTCTCCTTGACAGAGCGCATGTGTCTCAAAAATGACACTCCAAAGCTAACCAAAAAATCTTATGGTCTTTTATAGGACTGATGGTCATTCTGTCTATCTTATTTCTTTAGTTGTGTCAGTTCATGGAAGACCACAAGCGTCTATCGCAGCTATTTTCCGGCAATCTGATTGCTATGTTTTTCTCGATTGGTCTGAACTTGCTTAACAATCCTGATTGCAACTTTCATATTTATGATAAATAGTCGGAGGTCGATGACAATTAGATCAATTTTTTTTCATTGATTCTTTCAGGAAGGAATCAGGTAAAGATGCCTATGGCAACTTATTTTGAAAGACTGTTGGGTTCTCTAAAACATTTGAGCGGTGGATTTTCCTACCTAGTTTTTCAATTTAGTTTCAGCAAAATTGTTTGTATTTTCTGTATGATCCTATGATTTTTATGCGCTTCTTGCTGATACTGTTTTACTAAACAAATAATTAACAGTGATTCTTAGTTCCTTAAAATGGGGTCTAATAACAGTAGGGCCTATCAGCTCACTAGTCTCCAGTTTTTCCTACCTAGTTTTTCAAGTTAGTTTCAGCAAAATTGTTTGTATTTTCTGTATGATCCTATGATTTTTATGCGCTTCTTGCTGATAAACTAGGATTTTCCTACCTAGTTTTTCAAGTTAGTTTCAGCAAAATTGTTTGTATTTTTTGTATGATCCTATGTTTTTTATGCGCTTCTTGCTGATACTGTTTTCCTTAAAATGGGGTCTAATAACAGTAGGGCCTATCAGCTCACTAGTCTCCCGACGTTAGTCGGTTATGTTTATTAGCCGCCTCAACTTCTAAGCCGGCTGTTATAGTGCTCCTATTAGAATTCAAATGATTTGAATTTTATTGGGGTGCTTTCTGTTTTAAAAGATATGTACACATTTTCATGATTTTTGAAGTCAAATTGGAGGAGTAGTGATTTTGGTCACGCCGAAAGAGGAATAGGGGCGAAAAAGTGAGTGGTTTTGCGGTGTTAAATTTATTCGCTCTATTTTTAAAGTAGAGTGAGAAAACGGTGTTTGAACAAAAATTCGCTTTCTCGCTGGTGGTTTTTTGTTCACATGCGGCAATTTCACTTTGATGTTTACGGTTGTTTCGATTTTTTTTGATCGGATTTTTTCTAAATGGTTTTCCCAATACATTCATAGTTCATTCTAGGCCTAGTTTTTTTGTTTGAACCAAGTTTCGATTTCTCGCAAGTGGTTTTTTGTTCATATGCGGCATTTTGGCATTGGTTTTCTGTTTTTTTTTTAAATATTTTTTATCTAATTTTTTTTGGAAATGGTTTTTCCAATTCTCCCACAGTCCGTTCTAAGTCTAGTTTTTTGTTTAGTCAATGAAAATTCTTTGAATTGTACGTCAGGACTTGTCCTGCTATGTTTTTTTCGTCGAATAATTTTTTTTCGCTTTACCTTAGTTCAAAGCTTGTTCAATATTTTGGGTGAAATCGTTTTGACTTCTCTAAGCTAGTTTCACTCTTCTGCTAAAAGTGTTTTTAGACAGCAGTTGCTCAGCAAAGCAATTCCAAATGAACAGATTCAGTATCAAAAAACGAAATTAGAAATAGAATCAGGATAAACCCATAAAGCCCATTTTTAGATGCCCGTTCTCAAACTTTGTTCTTAGTTACCATCTCTAATGCTTATTTGTATTGATACTAGCGCCTGTGTCGTTTCACTACGAAACAGGAATATGGTCAGCTCCAAAATGAGATCAAAATAGTTTGCACTTTTAAATTTTTTGTGTACAAAAGTCATTTTTTTCATTAGTTTTTCTCTTCTTCAATCCCAATCTTGGTTATGGGTGTCAACGGCGACTTTTTTCCGGCAATCTGCTGGGTATGTTTTAAATATATAAAAATTTCTAAAGGAAATAGACGGGATAATAATTTGTAAATGGAGTTTGGTTCATATGGCGTTTTTTTAAATCATTGCAATTGTCCGAAATATGTATCGAACAATGTACGAGCTACAATTGAGGTTAAGATTCCTTATTCTGACTGACTTTGTAGAATGATGCTCTATTTCAGTGGAGGAGCAGGCACTAGAGATACGGCTACGCTGGAAAGAGGACAGATGTCGGCTTCCCATTCGCCTCTAGATATGATCAGAGGTGCTCTCATCCCCCGCTCCAATCACTCCAACAATGGTACTCACCATCAACAACCCGGAAGAAAGGGCAGATCCTCGTCTACTTTGAGGCGAAGCTGCAGTTACGAGTCAATATCTACTGAACACAACTCAAGCACCAGCAAGTGCGTTACTGTTTTCTTTGTTGAAATTGCTAGATAAAGCGAAGTCGCCAATTATGATAATTTGGGGTTAATGGGTTCTGTTTTGTCAGACGACAACATCTTTTGAAGCCATGGGTGAGTTCTGGCTTATCCTGTGTCTGTGTGAGATTAAGTTGTTCACTCGCCGTATCGTGCTTCTCTGCTTGAATTAGCGGCTTCATAGATCAAGCGGCTTTCACCAACCAAAAATATTTCAGTCACTCTGTTCGTTTCACGATTCTGTTAATAGTACAAAATGAGTTAGTTATACTTACGGTCCTATTCAATACACAAAAATTTGATTTTAATTTTAGAGAAAGAATTAAATTAGAGTATTCAAGCATTTTATGGTGAAAAAAGGATAGAATCAGCGCGAGACCGTGAAACTAAATATTTCAGCCGGTCCATAGAAAACACTCTCCAATGAAAAAGACTGATCTGACCTACTTTTGGAAACAAAAATGACCTACTATCATTTAGATAATTAGAAGAGAACACACTCCCTACCTGGAGTGTAAACGAGCATTAAAGAATTGGGAAACTCTTTTAACTGCAAAAGTGTTAGTAATAGACTTGAACGCTCAATTGTCAAGAAAGCTATTGAGAAGTGGATTAATGTACCCGTTCAGCTAAAAGCTCTGAACAAGAAAAAACTTTACCTGAAAATTAAAATTCCATCTTATGCAACAGTTTTTGCAAATTGTAGTAGCTACTCGTCTTAGGGTGCCATCGGCTGCCCAGAAATTAGATTTTAAAAAGACTTAATTAGGGCCTTATATCTTTATTAATAGACGCCTCAGCTTCTCTGTCGGCTATTATAGCGCTGCTATTTTTTACAATTCATAGAATTTGAATTGTATTCGGGCGTTGTCTTAAGATCTGTTTACACATTTTCATGATTTTTGACGTCAAATTGGAGTAGTGATTTTGGCCGAAGCAGGAAGTGGAGCGAAAAAGCGAGTGGTTTTGCGGCGTGAAATTTTTTCACTCTAATTTTAAAGTAAAGTGAAAAAACGGCGTTTGAACAAAAATTGGCTTTTTCGATGGTGGTTTTTTGTTCACATGCGGCAATTTCACTTCAATTTTTACTGTTTTTAATAGCCGCCCTCATCTTCTCAGCCGGCTATTATAGCGCTCCTATTTTTTTTTACTTCGTCGCTTTACCCATTTCGCTTTTTTTTCGCTTTACCCATTTTGGCGCTTTTTCGACATTTTGCGTAAAATCTTTTTGACTTCTTTAGGCTAGTTTCACTCTTCTGTCATTCTGCTCAAAGTCCTTTTAAACAGCAGTTGCTCAGCAAAGCAATTCAAGAGAGTCAGTATAAAAAAATAGAAGCGGGATAAACCCATAAAGCCCATTTTTAGATGCCCGGTACTTGAACTTTGTTCTCATAAGTTTTAGTTACTATCTATAAAGCTTATTGGTATTGATACTAGACCCTGTAGCCTCTCTCTGAGAGACAGAAGTATGTTCAATTACGAAATGACATCAAAATAAATTGGACTTAAAAATGTTTTTGTACAAAAATCCATTTTTGTTGATATTTTTTCTTTCAATCCCAATAGATTTATGGGAATCAAAGGCGGCTATTTTCCGGCAATCTGCTGGGTATGTTTTTGAATTTTCGTATCGGTTTTTTTTGTAAATGGTTTTACCAAACCATTCATAGTCCATTCTAGGCCTAGTTTTTTGTTTGAACCAAATTTCCTTTTGGTAGTGGTATTTTGTTCGCATGCGGTATTTTTACTTCGATTTTCTGATTAATTGCTGTCAAACGGAGTTTGTAGCAATTGTAATAGTCCTGTCGGTCTTTTTCTGCAATTTTTCGCTTGCCCGATTTTTCCTCTGACGCTTTCGACTTTTCGTCCTCAAAAACGGGATAAACAGATAGCGCCCAGCGGGCATTAAGTGCTCTTAGAGCCTTTCAGCTCTGCTCCAGCTCAAACTGTTTTGGAGACTTATACTTATGGTGTAAAGGGTGGTTCGTAGTGGTTGAAGACACCCCACTGCTTACCCCCCCCACTATTGCCCCCACCCCACTGTTGCACAACCCCTCCCTCCCCATCACCCCCCCCCCTATTGCCCCACCCCTCCCTATTGCCCCCACCCCACTGTTGCTCACTCACTCCCTCCCCGTCAGCCCCCCCCCCGTGGCTACTTTCGAACCGATCGCTAAAAACGCGCATTTTAATACTAATTTTTACAATTCTTTCATACTAATTTTCAATTTTTTCAAGGTTTTTGAAATTTTTGTCATTTTTTGAATTCTTTCAGCCCTAGTTGTCAAGGAACCTCCTCTATGGTTTTAGTAATAGGTTAATGCATATTTTCTAGTGGTAGTGGATTGGTTTCAACATTTTAACATCACGAATTTAAGCGTTTTTTTGACAAAACGTGCAAATTTTTTTCAATTTTTCTGACACTGTTTCCTTATTCACGTTTTTCCAGGCCCCGGGGCCAGAAGACGTCCTTAAGGATATGATAAGTTACTGAAAAATTTTATTTGTCATGGAATAGCTTTCAACTTTAATTATGACAAATTTAGTGATTTTTTTAAAACTTGCGTTTTTAAGTTTTACGAAAATTTTTGTCGGTTTTGGGGTTTCTTCAGACTCGGGAGCCGAGGAAATTCTCTAGGATTTGACAATAGGTTACTGTATAGTTCCTAAATAAAGTGGAGTGTTTTCAAGTTTTCACAAGCACGAATTTTAGCATTTTTTTTTCAATTGTTTTTTGACATTTTGTCCTTATTCAGGTTTTTCAGCCTCACACAAAATCTGTTGAAGTTTAAAAATAATTACTGGAAAATGTTTTTGGCCGTGGATCAGTTTTCAACTTTTATCACAAAGTTTAGCAATTTTTATGCAACTTGAAATTTAGGCCTCGAAGGGACTCGATAAAAAGTATCGTCGCAAGATGTGTGCCGGGGCGGCTCGATTGAATGGCGATGAGTCATACATCTTGTCCATTTCTAAAAGCTTTTTTACAGTTTTTAATTGCCCTCGGGCGCAGTTTGAAGCAATTATTGTTTTTTATGGATTTTTTTCCCAATAGATTGTTCTAGAACATTTGTAATTAGCCGCACAGCGATAGTTGGGGTTGTTATTGGCCTTCCTTTCGTTTTTTTTATAATTCAAAGAGTTTGAATTATATTGGGGCGCTGTCATTTTTAAAGATCTGTTCACACCATGACTTTTGAAGTTAAATTCGAGTAGTCATTTTGGTCAGGCCGAAACAGGATATGGAGCGAAAAAGCAAGTAGTTTTGAGGCGTGAAAATTTTTCTCTAATTTTAAAATAGAGTGAGAAAACGGTGTTTGAACAAAAGTTCGCTTTCTCACTAGTGGCTTTTGTTCTCATGCGGCATTTTAACTTCGATTTTCTGATTTTTTAATTTTTTAAAACCAATGAAAATTCTTTGAATTGTACGTCAGGAGTTGTCCTATGTTTTTTTAATTCGTCGAACTCAAACTTTTTGCTTTACCTTAGCTCACAGCTTGTTCAACATTTTGCGTGAACTCTTTTTGACTTCTCTGGGCTAGTTTTTCTCCGCTCATTCTGCTCAGAGTGCTTTTAGACAGCAGTTGCTCGGCAAAGCAGTTGAAAATGAACAGAGTCGGTATCAAAAATCGAAATCAGAAATAGAAACGGGATAAACCCATAATGCCCAGTTTTGTTTTTTAAGTATCAGTTACCATCTCTAATGCTTCTGGGTTTTGACACTAGCTCCTGTATCGCCTCACTGTGAAACAGTAGTATGTTCAACTACTACTGCCGGAAAATGACATCAAAATGGTTCGTACTTTAGAATTGTTTTTCTACAAAAATCATTTTCATTTTTTTCTCTTCTTTCAATCACAATCGGGGTTATGGGAATCAACGGCGGCTGTTTTCTGGCCATCTGCGGTGTATGTTTCGTCTTGGCCCCTGGCCAAGCTAAGCACAAAATGTATAATACATGGTCACATATTTGATGCATTTGGATTGGCTGTCCGTAAACTCCTGGGCAGTCCTCTTAAAATAAATAAATTGTCGCCACTACTTGGGATTAAAAGTGTTTTTTCATTTCATTTTCAGCTGCAGGTTTGTTTCTTTTGTTTTGGCGCTCAAGCTAGTTCTGTTTTTACCAAGCTGTCGATGTATTAAAAGTCCCAAAACTTAATCGATGAAATAACTTGGTAGCCCACGACGATTACTACGAAGATCTTAAACAGTGGAGTAAACTCAAGCCTTGGGAGTAAACTAACTGTTTCAAAGTTGAAAAAAGACTAATCAATTGCAGAGTGCCATAAGTTACAATGCTGTTGTAAACCCTAGGTGTCAAGGAACCTCCTCTATGGTGTTAATAATAGGTTACTGCATTTTCTAGTGGTAGTGGAATGGTTTCAACATCACGAATTTAAGCGTTTTTTTTTGAAAAAACGTGCAAATTTTTTCAATTTTTCTGACATTGTTTCCTTATTCACGTCTTTCCAGGCCCCGGGGCCAGAATACGTCCTTGAGGATTTGATAAGTTACTGAAAAATTTTATTTGTCATGGAATAGCTTTCAACTTTAATAATGACAAACTAACTTGCGTTTGTAAGTTTTACGAAAATATTTGTCGGTTTTTGGGTTTCTTCAGACTCGAGAGCCGAGGAACTTCCTCTAGGATTTGACAATAGGTTACTGTAAAGTTCCTAAATAAAATGGAGTGTTTTCACAAGCACGAATTTTAGCATTTTTTTTTCAATTGTTTTTTGACATTTTGTCCTTATTCAGGTTTTTCAGCCTCACAGAAAATCTCTGTTGAAGTTTAAAAATAATTACTGGAAAATGTTTCTGGCCGTAGATTAGTTTTCAACTTTTATCACAAAGTTTAGCAATTTTTTATGCAACTTGAAATTTAGGCCTCGAAGGGACTCGATAAAAGGTATCGTCGCAAGATGTGTGCCGGGGCTCCTCGATTGTATGACGATGAGTCATACATCTTGTCCATTTCTAAAAGCTTTTTTACAGTTTTTATTTGCCCTCGGACGAAGTTTGAAGCAATTATTGTTTTTTATGGATTTTTTCCCAACAGATTGTTCTAGAACATTTGTAATTAGCCGCACAGCGATAGTTGGGGTTGTTATTGGACTTCCCTTCGGTTTTTTTATAATTCAAAGAGTTTGAATTATATTGGGGCGCGGTCATTTTTAAAGATCTGTTCACACCATGACTTTTGAAGTTAAATTCGAGCAGTCATTTTGGTCAGGCCGAAACAGGATATGGAGCGAAAAAGCAAGTAGTTTTGCGGCGTGAAAATTTTTCTCTAATTTTAAAATAGAGTGAGGAAATGGTGTTTGAACAAAAGTTCGCTTTCTCACTAGTGGCTTTTCTTCTCATGCGGCATTTTAACTTCGATTTTCTGATTTTTTAATTTTATAAACCAATGAAAATTCTTTGAATTGTTTGTCAGGACTTTTCCTATGTTTTTTTAATTCGTCGAACTCAAACTTTTTGCTTTACCTTAGCTCACAGCTTGTTCAACATTTTGCGTGAACTCTTTTTGACTTCCCTGGGCTAGTTTTTCTCCGCTCATTCTGCTCAGAGTGCTTTTAGACAGCAGTTGCTCGGCAAAGCAGTTGAAAATGAACAGAGTCGGTATCAAAAATCGAAATCAGAAATAGAAACGGGATAAACCCATAATGCCCAGTTTTGTTTTTTAAGTATCAGTTACCATCTCTAATGCTTCTGGGTTTTGACACTAGCTCCTGTATCGCCTCACTGTGAAACAGTAGTATGTTCAACTACTACTGCCGGAAAATGACATCAAAATGGTTCGCACTTTAGAATTGTTTTTCTACAAAAATCATTTTCATTTTTTTCTCTTCTTTCAATCACAATCGGGGTTATGGGAATCAACGGCGGCTGTTTTCTGGCCATCTGCGGTGTATGTTTCGTCTTGGCCCCTGGCCAAGCTAAGCACAAAATGTATAATACATGGTCACATATTTGATGCATTTGGATTGGCTGTCCGTAAACTCCTGGGCAGTCCTCTTAAAATAAATAAATTGTCGCCACTACTTGGGATTAAAAGTGTTTTTTCATTTCATTTTCAGCTGCAGGTTTGTTTCTTTTGTTTTGGCGCTCAAGCTAGTTCTGTTTTTACCAAGCTGTCGATGTATTAAAAGTCCCAAAACTTAATCGATGAAATAACTTGGTAGCCCACGACGATTACTACGAAGATCTTAAACAGTGGAGTAAACTCAAGCCTTGGGAGTAAACTAACTGTTTCAAAGTTGAAAAAAAAGACTAATCAACTGCACAGTGCCATAAGTTACGAGGCTGTTGTAAGCGTAACGATAGTTGATTAAAAACAATAACTACAAAACGTCAGAAATTGATATTTTTCGATGTGCAATATCAACCATGTTGTAATTTTTATTCCTGGCTAACTTTTTATAGATGCACAGCCATAAATTTTGTCGAATAGCTGAAAATAATTGTTTTGTACACGTGTCCATTTAGTTTTTCAGCTGCTTTTATTTGCTTGACATTTGTTACCTTTATTAGTAGTGAGTTGTTAGCTGATTTGTGACACTCTTTCAAGGTCAATAATGGATAACTGCCCAACGAAAGTTAATTAAATAAGAATTTTAACGGAAAGGATTTATTTAAAGGCTGGGAAGTGATAATGAAGCTGTTGATCTCGTTAGAATTTTGGTTTTATTCGTAGTGTTCCTCGATTTTTACGACCATTTGTGACTATTTGATCATTTGCACTTACCGGAACTTTTTCGGTGGCTTCCACCACTCAGCGACTGAATTTGTATGCGTGAAGTTATTTTTTTACTGCTCGCTGACAATTTTTTTGGGTCAATCGTAAGATAAATTTTCACGCAGACATTAGTTTAACCAAATTACTCGTGCACTCTCTTAAAATACTTGTTGCGTTCTATAATCTACGGCACGTAAATAGTTTTTTGCGATTGTATCGGCCACCTGTCTGCTTTTTCATTCAGCAGATGTTTAAGAAATGATCGGCTTTATTTTTTCAGTTGCCAGATTGTTTTCTGCAAAAAAATTGAATTCACTCACAAAGTTTTTTCTATCATGTGTCCAGCAATTAAGGTTAAATCAGTCACCTCATTTAATTGGCTTGTGTCTTATTACTAATGGAAAAAATTAAACTAATGCCCAATAATTCTAGCTCATTCATTTCCTCTGTCAAAGCTGTCAATTTTTCTTAACATGCAATTCACTCACGGGTAAGTTGAGTTTCAATCTTCATATAATAATTAATTCAACTAGTCAACTATAGCACTATTGCACTTGGGTAAGTGCAGGCTAAGGACACTACGTGACCAGTCTTACTCAAGTTAATACTCGTCGATTCAGAAGCTACTGTACAACTGCAACTTAGTCTTGAGCCACTTGAAAATTATTAATTGCTCTCGCGTGAAGTCAAGAAGCAATTGTTGCAGTTATATGTCTTTTTTAATTGCCCTTGAACGAAGTTCATAGCAATTATTGTAAACGTGTGTATCTTTTTTATGCAAATTTTTCGCATGACAATTTTGCGCTTTTCTTCTAGAACATTCTTTGACTTCTCAAGTGACTTTTTCACGCTTTCGTTCATCATTAATAGCCGGCCTCATCTTCTCAGCCGGCTATTATAGCGCTCCTATTTTTTTTACTTCGTCAAACTTTTTCGCTTTACCATTTTGCCGCTTTTTCGACATTTTGCGTGAAATATTTTTGACTTCTCTAGGCTAGTTTCTCTCTTCTCTCATTCTGCTAAAAGTGAATTTGAACATCAGTTGCTCAGCGAAGCAATTCAAAATGAACAGAGTCAGTATAAAAAATTGAAGTCAGAAATAGAAACGGGATAAACCCATAAAGCCCAATTTTAGATGCCCGCTAAGTAGTAATAGAGTGAGTGATAGTCCCCGGGGGGGACCCCATGTATTAAGATAGGGTATAGCGGTATTTTCGGAGTAGGGTCCCCCTCCATGTATTAAGATAGGGAATAGAATCTCCATGTATTAAGATTAGGAATAGAATCTCCATGTATTAAGATTAGGATTAGAATCTCCATGTATTAAGATTAGGAATAGAATATCCATGTATTAAGATTGTGTATAGCCGCCATGTATTAAGATTAGTCATAGCGGCCAACATGTATTAAGATTAGTTATAGCGGTCGACATGTATTAAGATTAGTTATAGCGGTCGACATGTATTAAGATTAGTTATAGCGGTCGACATCTATTAAGATTAGTTATAGCGGTCGACATGTATTAAGATTACTTATAGCGGTTGACATGTTTTAAGATTATTTATATCCGCTGACATATATTAAGATCAGGGGTATTTTTTGAAAAATTGTTGAGATTTTTGTACATTTTTACGCCGTTTTTTCAATAATTTCAAATATTCTCTTCTGATTGGTTAAAAATGACAGCTTTTTTTAAAAAAAAAATTGAATTGAAAAAGTTATAAATAACAGACATAGTATAAATTATGCACATCAAAATACAAAATCACTCAAACATTTACATTAAATTGGTATAAAGTTTAAAGCATAATTATAAAAATTCACAAAGACAAAATAATAAAAAATCACACATTGGAGAAGAATAAAAGTTATTATAAAAGATCTACAATTTGAGGGGTTCGGTATGGATACCGTCAGCTACAACTACTCGCTTGGGATAGAAATAGGATAACCCTTTCTTTGTCTGTTCATATGTAGCAACACAATGATTTATTGTTCTGAAACCTCTATTTGTCGAAGTAAGGTTGATAATTTCATCCATCACTCGTCGATATTTTTCCATTGGTCCATCTCCAGTCTCTTCCAGAGTTCTTTTGTTCAGGCCTTTGCTACTGAATTTGTACTTGTCCGACTTAGCATCGTAGCAACAATAGGTTTTACTGCAGAGACAAATCATTTCGGTGCATCTGAATTCTTCCTTGAAAAGACCTGGCTCCCGTTTATCATGCTTCTTATGCTTAGAACAACATGTTCTAGGGAAAAAGTTGTGTGAGGCATCTGCTCTGAAGGAATCATCACAGTCCTTTTCTCGCAAAGTCTCCCATTCTTCCTTTTTAGCAGGTCGAATACAATCATACAACTTCTCGTGCGCTAGGGCTAAATAAAGAGAATCTGTATCCATCTCTAACTCTTCGAATTTATCAACATTGCAAAATCTGTCGAAGAAGTTATAGTAGAGCTCCAACATACGTAATTTAGCGTACTGAAGTATGAAGAATCCAACTATTATAGGTTCTCGATGCTCAATTTTCGATTTTGCAAACTCAACTTCGTAAATTTCTTTTGACACATTGTTCAGACGCTTAAACATTTTTCCATTGATTGCTTTGTGCGTCTTCTCATCATTCAGGTACTTGGTCTCTGTGTGTCTACTTCTGTCCATAATTTGATACCCATAAGAGCTGTTACCCAACAATTTCATTGTCTCAGCCACAACGCTAGAATCAGTATTTTCATCACCCGCTCTTCTAGCATCTACCACTGACTGAACAAAATTGTTGAAGCATTTTTTGGGTGTGTATTGTACAAATCTATATATCTTTGTACATTTCAGACCAAGACTGAGATAAAAGTTGAGTAAAGGTGTAATGATTGTCCCATTTTCCAACTTGAAGCTCGAAATCAACATTCGTTGAGGTTGTTTGAGTAGGTTGTTTTCAATTGCATACTCTCTCATATATTCTCCAATATCGGCTCGACTGACATTAAAGTTCTTAAAAATAGGAGGGAAATTAGAGAACTTGTATTTTAATCCGTCTGGAACTTCGAGATCGCACTGTACATATCCGAACATTTTCCCATCTCTTATTTTCGCTAAAAGAGACTCTTGCTTCATAGGTAGTTTGAAGGGAAAGTTCTTCCCCACGTGATTTCTAACATTTTCCTCTTCTTTAACACGTTCCCACCATTTACACTCCCAGACTTCAACAATATTGTATCCTTTGTTTCTCAAATAGTCTCTTCTCAGTTCATCATGTTCTCTTTTTCTGATTCCTCTCTGCATTTCCTCCACCGAGAGGCTTGCTCGAGATTCTTTACATGGGCAAAAATGGAAATAACAACCCATAGCTTCGAATACTGTGTCACAATGAGCACAAAAACCGTCCACGCTAAAACAGTCAATCTTTTTCTGTTTCCCGGTTGTATAATAGCTTTCAATTATGCATTCTGGGCGTTGTGATTGGAGATAAGACATGACCATGTTCCCAAATGTTCCAAATTTATTGTTTCGAGCTTTGAATTTTTGAGAATTTGTGTCGACTTCCCACCGTGTGTAAATTCCTGTTGGCATTTCTTGACACATTATAAAGGGATAGAGTTGACTAGGATCAATACCCACGATAGATTTACAAATATTTTCTGAATTCCTGATAAAGGTTTGATCAACTACTGCCTTTCTTGTGAACACAATAGAAGGTCCACCAGTCATGTCCTCGCGTATTTTATCATGTAAATCCTTGTCACTTTCAACAAATGGGAAAAATTTGTGGTTTGTTGACTGGTGAAGACAAATGTTTGCTAAATTGGGAAGTGTACATCCGAGTTTTAACATGTCGATTCCTTTGTTGTGATAAAATTCTATCATTTTTGCATTGCTTCTAGTGTTGGAACAACATCCTTGTTGTTGTACCACTTGACAAAATCTCTAAATGTAGACATTTGCTCTTCCTCCCAAATCACTTTCAAGTACTTGTAGTTGTCGACTCCAGATGGAGGAACTTCTTTCAGTCTCAATTTTTTCAGAGCTTCTTGTTGAGATAGTCCACTGTTCAGCAATTTAGTAAAGTCAGTGAATTCTTTCTCCAAAGGGTTGTGATCCTTCAGCTTACTGAAGAAACATTCATAGGGGGGTCGAAAAGGTGCGTCAAGTTTATTTGGAGAATCGAACCATTCATATGGGAAGAAACCTTTAGTCTCGCTGGTCTTGTAAGCTTTGAGGAATGAATCGAGAGATGTAGCTCCTCCAAAGAAATTTAGAATGTCAAGGAACTGCACGTCACCGAACTTGAAGGAAACAAAATGATTTGCCTTTTTGATAACTGTAGGTTGAATATCCCGTTCATAAATGAGATAAGGTAGAAGGTAAGATTTGATGAGATTCAAATGTACTTTCCACTGTTGAATCCAAATACAGGTAATGTGTTGATATAACGCTCAAAGTGTTGTTGCAAGTCCAAAAGTTGATTTTTCTGCATTTGTTGGAACTGAGTAGACATATCAGCTTCCTCCTCCTCCTCAATACACTCATCTTCGAAATCAGATGCAGGATTTGTGCAACCTTTCCTTTCGTTCAATTTTTCAAAGATGGCTTTAACTCGGCTATTGATTATCTCTTGAATTGATGCAAATTTTGTTTGCATTTCGGTTTTACTCTTGTTAGCTAACTCCTCAAGAGCTTCGACAAAAGAAACAATCAGGTTCTTAGGGTCTTTGTCGCATAGAAACACAGGTTCTTCAATCAAGTTGGAGGAAATGGAGACAGATATTGGCTCATGTTTTCCAATCCAAGTAGTTGTATTTGTATCTTTTAACTCTTCAGTGGGAACGCAGATAGATTCAAAGTCAAAAATAGCCAAGTTTTTGAACAATTTTTGATCATCGTTGTAGGAAATTCCAAATGCATCGAGTTTATCAAACAAAGTATCTCGCAGAGCATACACACTTTGGATAAATATGCTGTACTCTGTCTTTGCAGGATTTTACATGACGGTTGAAATTACGTACTTTATAAATGTATCGCAACTGGGGCAACGGAATCGTTTAAAGAATGTGTTAATATCATCCACGTAGCATATATGATTGTTGTATCGCAGTAAATTAATGTTCTTTTCGTACATTTCAACACTTCTTCTTGCAAGTTCTCCAACGAATTCTCCTTCTTCTATATCAATATCATATATAAAGATGTTATGCTTTATCGCATTTTCAACAAACACGAGATGATCGATTGATACACCCCTGAAGTTGATTGCATCATGTCCGGATTCATGAAGAAAAGCACTAAACAAATTTGCTGCATTTGTTTCCAACTCAGATGATCCGTACAAGTGAACAGCTATAGCTCTGAACAGGCAAAGATAATCTTTGTAGGTCTCGCCGTAACCATTCGATACAAGACAATTCACATCTGGTCGTCTAAGTAACTGTTCAGGAAGAACAGCATCGATACATCCCATTGGAATGTTTTTTAGGAGAGCGCAGAATATTGTTACGTTAGTAGTCAAAGCAAATCGCCACTTTGTATGTTCCCTCTCCTGTGCACACGTCTCCACTAGATCCATTTTCTCTACTCTGTCTTGAAGAGAGATCAAGTCGCCTTTTGAACAGAGCAAATGAGATTTTTCAAAGAAAGTGTTGTTCTCATGCGCATAAAAGTATCGATACTCATCTGTGTCCACATTGCGCAGGATAAAACCAAGAGCCAGATTCACTTTGGCAGCACAATTTAATTTTTCGAAAACTTCTTTTAATTTCTCGTTGATCTCATTGGGATCGAGCTTGGACAACTTGAAGTTAAACACTCGATGTCTCCCATTCTCCATTTCCGTATCATCAAAAAAGTGCTGGCAAGCACTAAGTTCCTGCTGCAATTGCTCGCTGTTTTGGTCTAGCTCCTCTGATTCTAGGACTTCTTTGAGCTTTTCACTCCATTTGGTCCCAACTTTTGTCGAAGTTCCATGCTTTCTCCTCTTGTGTTGTTGAAGAGAATAAAAACTTGGGAACTCTTCCAAGTACACAGTACACACAGTAAGCTTAACATCTTTTGGGGCATGATGCTTGGCAAGGTGATAATTCAAGTCTTCCTTCTTCTTTGTAAAAAAGTTGGGACATTTGGGGCATGATAAAGTCCCACTATCACAAGACTGTTTGTGTCTGGCCATATGCTTTTTCACCACCATTTTTTCGCACTTTGTGCATTTCACTGGAAGATTTCTATCGAGAGCAGGCATTGTTATGTTAGTTCAATATGAATTGAGTAAAATTCAGGTAAATTGCGAAGCAACTGAATCTGAAAAAACAGAAAGTATAATGATTTAAAGCTGCTATGTAACTTTGGTACTCGATGATGACTCATCCCTTCCATATATGGAAATGACGTCATTTCTATTTTTAGATTCAGGCGTCATGTCAGAGCATTCTAGAAGATTGATATGATTCTAATTGCGACAGTTCTGCATATAATTAACTAGCTTTCAGTTGAAATGTACAAATTCATTCCGTGGCGAAAAATTCGAACTTTACATTTTTTTTCTCATTTTCTTCACACTTATTTGTTAAACTTTACTTGAATTTTTCCATACAGATTATTTCCCCAAAGAAATTACAACAAGAAAACTATTCTTCAAAAATTCACGATTGTTACAGTATTTTGTATAGATTTAGTCCAAAATTTTGTATCTCAAATATTGATAAAATTTACTGCCTGAGATCAAATTTAGTTTTACTGAAAATAGAAACTAGTGAATGAATGTGCTTCCAACACAACAAGAGAGAGATCAAGAAAAAGTTTCCATCTATTATTGAAGAACAAGTTTACGTTGTACAACTTAATGTTGTTGTAATAGAACCTCCCGCCCAATCAGACTTCAGCTTTAGAAATCTAATTCTCAAGATAAACGATTTCATTTTATGCATTGCTTTTTCTATTTTAATTTTCTTTTATAATAACAGAGTTTTACTTGATACCGTATTCATTTGTGAAAAATGTTGATCAAAAATCACTTACAACTTTTGGAAAAAATTTACAAAAGAAAGGAAGGAATCGCTGATGCTTACAGAGTAGACGAAATTGATGTTGACTCTTATTTCTTTTACAATTTTTTGGACGTTTTTACTCAAAACAACAGAATTATCCGATTTAGTAAAGGATTTGAATATGCAACCTTTTCTATAAAAAAATTCGAGTATGATGACTACATAACAAAACAATCTTTCGATTTTTCGTCAGAACTACACATCAACAAGTATGAAATGCTCTTCATATTGAATTATGTCCCAGAGATAATGGAACAGTACAGAAATTTGTCTCAATCTAATTATATCCCAATTCCTGAACCGGTAACAATTACTTCATCTCTGCAGAGTGCGCTGTTCTTTCATTATTACAAGGACTATAATGCAGAGGGGGTAAGAGTAAGATTTGGAATACGACACCCCAACATTTATATACAAAAATTTAGTTCCAAATTTGGAACATTTTCCGAGATCGATTTGAGATTCAACGAGATGGAGAGAATTTATCAAAGCTTGACTTTTTTGGTCAATTACGTCAACTCATTTCCTCTAACTTATCCATCTTTGGCTGTTAACTAGGGTAACACGTGTAAAAGTTACCTTTTTTGGTGTTTATTCAGTATTGAGCTTACTTGTTTCGGATAGTAATGTTAGATTTTATATGAGTTGATTCCTTCTTTGGTAACTTTACAATTGAGACATTTCCTTTTCTGGAAAACAACGTCACTTTTTCTGCTAAACATTACCCTTTTTGGAAACTTTGTTCTCATTGGTTGGAGTTTAGTATAAATAGAGCTGAAAAATTCACCCAGCATCACTTGCTTTCTCTTCTCTAAAAACAACATCACCTCTGTCTCAACTACTTTTGACTCTAGTCTCACCACATTGAGAAATGGAATTTACAGTGCAGAACAACAGCCTTCTCTACTCAGTTTCTTTCACAGAGGAGACTGCTCGGATCAGCATCAGAGACCTGTCGAATGGTCTCTACGAGTCAATTCTAAACCTGCCTATCACAGTGTGGCACATTATTGAGCACCAGCGACAACAGTTTGACACATATCATCAGGGGCAGGTTCCAATCACGGAGAATCAGCTTGGAACTCACGCAATGGGTCACGAAGTTGCTGTGATCAGTGGGCATCACTACCCTCACGTTAACGGAACAGATTTTCCCGACAACTACGTTGCTGGAAGCATTCAGTACACATTTCCATGGGAGGAAGGACAGATTCCCAACAATTGGTTTAATACACCAGAGACAAGTCAAGTATCCAGTCCAGAACCGCAAAACGGCCTTCTCCAGATAGTGAGCAATGCTGGCAGCAGTGAACAAAGCGAATTGAGTGTTGATACTAGCACCACGTGGTCATTTAACGATCTGGAAAACTTCGATCCAGCTCAGTATTATGGTTCGACTGATATGTCAACTACACCGTCAATGACAACCCCCTCCATAGAGGACGGAACAGCTCACAACCCCATTGTGCTGACTGATGAAGTTCCGGTAACCCCCATCAGTGTTCGACCTACAGAGCCTCCAGCAATCGTTGAAAGAGTCCGTCCATTTGGCAATGAGATTCAAAACTTGCCAGACCACGTTGTGAGAACTCTTTTTGAATGAACCTGATATTGTAAATTTTATACTTGAATTACTTGTGGTGTATTTATACTTTTGTCTGAATTCATTTCTTTTTTAGTGGAACTTTTTCTTTACTACAAACACTATGCAAGCTATGTTGAAAAAAACACAGCAATTTTTGTCAAAATTTTAAGAACAATTTGATAAAAATTCTGTTTCTTAACAAAAACGGTCGTTTAAAAATTGATTTTTAAGAAAAAAACTGAATTACTTTTTCAATTTTTAATAAAAATCTTTGTTTTAAAAATTGATATTTATTGAAACAAAACAAGTTCGAAAGTTGTCATTTTAAAATGTAAAGACAATTTCTTTTATTTGCGCAAAATTATACCGTAAAATGATGAAAAATGAAAATTTTTTGCGTTTTTAAATGACAGTTTTTGAAAATTTTTTCGACATTCAAGAAAACTTTTTCAATTCAAAGCTCGATATTTAACAGAAATTGTTGAAAAAATTTTCGATTTTTAAGAGAAAAGGTTGAAATTTTTGTCGATATTTAATAAAAAAGTTGTTTGAATTTTTGATTTGTAAGAAAAGTTTTTGAAAAATTGATTTTTAACAATAAGTTAATTTAAATTATAAAGGTAAATGCAAATCACAGGCAAGAAATTATATGCTTTATTTTCTAATTTCAAGATACAAAAGATGATTATCAATTATGCCATGTCCATCTAACAAACAATCAACAATCTTTATAAATTCACTCTCATACTTTGAATTTCTAAGGGAATGCACCCTATCTAGAAAAGATGATCCAAGGGTTTGAGTACTCGCATTTCTTTGCTCAGCGCGTAGAAGGTGACGCTTGAACTTCTTTCTGCTCAATCGTTTTTTGGAGATACTGGGCACTTTTTCCACGTACTTATTCTCCAAGTTGTGCTCTACCGCTCTGGTTAACTGAGTAAAGGCCACTCCTGACTCTTCTATAATGGAACCAAAGAACTGATGTTTATAGAGTGTGTACAAGCAATCAACTGTTTGATAAACATAAGACAATTTTTCCTTTTTCTCTAGTATCTCTTTCACTGAGGATAAAATGAGAATAATGTGGTAGCGACAAGTCTTTAATGGACAAAAGTTGTCATTATGAGTAGCAACGGAGTATTTTTTAGTGAGTAGATAAGGTTTATACTCATTAACTGATACAGAAATGAATATTGTCTAGTCATTAAAATCTCTGTAAAATTGAGGTAAAACCTGACACATTATTGCTGCCATTTCTATATCGGGATAACACTAAAAAACCTATATATGGAAACAAAAATTACGGTAACGTAATTTCTATTTTTAGAGGTAACAAGTTCTGTTTCCATAAAAACCCATTTTCGAAATGATAAAGTTCAAGAAACAGAAGGCTAAAAAAATTCGTTGTTATACTTGTTCAAAATATTTCAAGCACTATTTTTCTTTAATGCAACACAGACGAGCTAAACACCAGGATCCGTTTGAAATTCTGGTCAAAAAATTTGCGAACCTCAAGATTTCCGATTAGATTACCCTAGGAGGAAATAACGTCATTTAGCATACCTTTTATGGGTATACATGACGTCATTACCATAAAAGGAAATTTTAAGTTATTGAGAGGAATTGCATACAAATACATCATTTATTTTCTCTTTCACTCTAAGCTCAAGTTGTTGAAATGTCTCTCTCTAAAGTATCACCTTTTCTTTCGAGTGCTCCTTCAATGTACACTCAATCCTCACCAAAACCAGGGACTGATTCGGTTCCTTTTTATATGGACTTTGGTTCCAATTCAAAAAGATTTGGGAGATTTACTATGTCCCAGATTTCCAGAAACGGACAACTTTATACTGAACCAACCTTCCAAGTCTTTAGAAAAGACAATTCTGGGAATTTTGAAAAGTACCAGCAACTGCGAATTGGAGACTATGAGTTTAAGAAGTTCTGCTTCAAGGAGGATCTTCTCAATGGAGAACTGGAGATGAGAGAAAACCAACCCCAATTCGACAAAAACATAGGAATGGAACACGTGCTGGAACAGTGTCACAAAGTGAGAGAGATTAGCATTGGACGAAATCGCAGACTCTATGTTACTTTCCTCCAATACATCAAGGACAACCCAGCTTCAACTTATGTACAAATTCGACTTTTTTGTCGAAAGAAGAACAACGAGTTCAAACAAGTGACTTATGTCAGCTACACTCTGGATGAATTCAAGGAGTTGATACAAAATCTGAAGGACTTTTCTAATTTTCAACAATGTACATTTCAATAAATGTGTAATTTTATTATGTATTTGACTTTTTAATTCATACTATTTGAATCATTTTTCTTTTTTTCAAACTGAAAATGAGTTGGAATATTGGTTCCTCCAGAAATATTTTTCTGAGTCTAAGAAATAAATCTAAAGTATTCCACGTTAGACTTCACTACGAACTAAAAAAGTCTTCTTATACAGTTCTTGAAGCTCTAAATTTTTCCAAAATTGATAAACTTGACAGTGAGTCCAATTTTTCAGAACTAAAGTGGGTTATTCATAACGGATTACGACGCACTACTTTAATATATCAATCTGATAAACACGAAATTTCCATTTCACAACATCGTTGGAACGGAGTTCAATGGAGTTTTTTGACAAAAATTGAACTAAAAAAGGAGGAATACAAAAAAATATTGGAACATCTTCCTGACCTTCTTTCTTATGTAGAGACTTTCAAAAAGACCAGTATCACTTTAGATAAATAAAGAAAACAATTGATGGAGATTGTCACACTTCTAAACATTTTTAATTGTTACAGTAGTATTTTTCCAATGTTTCCCAACAACGAAAAACGAAAAAACTGTTTCCTGGCTGCATGTAAAATTTGGGATCAAAACATTAATTTGGAGGAAATTGACCAAAACTTCCCCCACGGAGGACTTATTGGATACGGTAATTCAATTCTGGACTTTTTCCTAGCAAGATCGAAAGTGTTTCGTTTACATGCAATTTTACACGATTCTGCTGGAGCGGTTAAAGCAACTACAAACCAAGGACCCGGTTATTGTTACATGTTACCTCAATTTCCGAGCTCATGTCTCTTGGGTCACATTACTGGTCTGTTATTTTGTATCTTTATAAAAATTTGTCATCCACGTATTTTCAAAATGCTAGACTGTTAATCATTTTTTGAAAAATCATCCCAGAAGAAAGAATGCCTCTCGTTGTACTAGATATTGAATGCTTAGAAGGAAAAATTATCAAAGAGTTGGGAATCTTTAAGGACGGAATTGTACTTGGATACAGTTTTCTCCCACCTAAAGACTACAAGCCGACTTCTCAAGCAAAATGGAATACAAAAAATATGCACGGTATAAATTGGAACCATGGAAAGCTTGATTATTCTGAGTTGGCTTTTATTATACATCAACATTGTTCACCAACAACAGAGTACTTTGCTAAAGGACTTGAAAAATGCAAAATTTTATCACCCTACTTGTGTAAGGATGTGGAAAATCTTGATGATCTTGGTTGTCCGAAGGCTTCCAAACTATTAGAAAACAAGGATGTTGAATGGAATTGCAGCAACTACCCCTATCGACACAAGAAGACTCTTCATTGTGTAGAAAAGAAGGCTTACGTTTATGGGATATGGACTTTAAATTTTTTTGATAATATTTAATGTTTGTATTTGTGATTGTAATTCATCATTTTTATTTGTAATTTTTTATCCTCTGAAATTAGTATAAGAGAATGAGTTGGTCAAAAAATATCTACAAATACTGTGTTCCCATAATTTATTATTCTTTCATAGTCTTGCTCCTAACTTTGGTACTTTTTTCAATTTTGATGCTTTTTCTCACTGATTCATCTGAGGGAACAATAATTTGGTTGTGTGTTATGTTTAGTTCACTTATCTTTTTATTAATTTTTGGAATTTTTTTCGTTGTTTACGTTTCAATTCAGTTGCACAGTTCCTTTATCCCTAGGGAAGAAGATAGCGTATAAATGACTGATCACACTGATAAGGGGCTTCAATTAGGTAATTTTGTCTTTGATGACAATAATCAAGAACGTCAATCTTGGAAATGTTTTGGACAGACGTGTAACCGGTCTTTAGTAGTTTTTTTGTCCCAGTTCTTTGTCATACTATTGATTTTAGCTTGTTGGATCCTAAGAATTATATTAGCTGAGACTTGTGAGGAGACAACAGTTTGGATCGCCATTTTGTCGAGTACAGTTGGATATATTTTACCTTCTCCAAAATTATGAACAAAATAATTTCCACGAAGGAACGAGTTTTTATTTCATTGGTTGGACCAAGTGGATCTGGGAAATCCCAACTCATCCATGATTGGTTAGTTTTTGGAACTTTTCAACCAGAATTTGACAAAATTTACTATTTTTATCAACACTATCAATCTCTTTACGGACTAATTTTGAGTTGATACAAAAATTACCTAATAATGGAACAAAGTATTTACTTATTTTTGATGACTCTTGTGAAGAAATTTCTAGTTCTAAAGAATTTGTAAAAATAGCTACTGCTGGTAGACATAAAGGTTTAAGTACAGTGTACATAAAGCACAATCTCTTTCATCAAAGCCGACTAGGAAGGGATATTGAACTACAGAACACCCATATTGTTTTATTCAAATCACCCAGAGACGTCTTACAAATAAACACGCTCAGTCAACAGTTGGGATTGGGATCTCAACTAAAAGACTGGTATACCACAGCAACTTCAGTTCCCTATGGTCATTTACTTATTGACTTGACTCCAAAAACAGTCGACTCTCTGAGATACTGTACTAACAGTGGTTCAACACCATCTTTATTTTTCCTACCTCAAAGCAAGCAACAGATCACATTTTTGAACGATGAGCACACAACATCTCTCTACTCTGATCGCGTTCCAGAAATATTCCCAGAGCTTCAAAATAACTTTTCTCAAGAATTGTCCCAAAGACTTTATCCAGTTTCTAAACGAGTGCATAGTAAACCTTCTAAGAGGAGAGCTAAGAGAAATTCAAAAACAAGAAGTTTTAAAGTTCAGAGAAGAAATTCATCTTCTTATTTTAAAAAGAACAAGCCTCAGTAAAAGAAGACAGATCATGAGTTCCAAAAAAGGCATCAGTCTTATATCAATTTTAACTCCGTCAATCATTAATCGTCTCTCTTGAAATGGATCAGTTTGTTTTGATTCCTCAAAAACTTTATGATCAAAAAATCAGGTTATCACCTCAAAGATTGGACAAATATAACGAAAAACAGGATTCGGTTCCAAAAAATTTGGAAACTGTTTATAGAAAAGTTAACGCTAAAACAAAGTCTTCTAGCAACGAATCACTTATCAATGAAATTTTAAATTCACCTCGCACAAAACTATCCCTATCTGCCTCCATTTTGTTAGACGGAAGAGATACAAACGTTGCATTTGTGGATTTTGTATACGCTCTGAAGAAGAAAAACGTTGAATGTCCCGATATTTATTACACAATTCTTGACGCAATCGGCATAAATCCACATAAAATTTTAAACAAAGATGCCAAAAGCAAAGAACGAGGAAGCTGGATCCCTTTCCAAATCTGAAAAAGCCAAGCTACAGAGGTTGTACAGGGAAGGAAAAGCCGCATATGGTTCAGTTCAAAACCTTCAGAAAGCCAGTGGGTTGTCAAAGAAGAAGGTTACTGATTTTTTATACAGAAAGAATTCTTACACAAAATTTAGACGAGCAATTGGACATTTCAAAAGATTACCTGCTTTTGCAAAACGTATCAATGAGATTTGGTGCCTTGATTTGGCTTTTATGGATAAATTGTCTGAATTTAATTACGGTGTGAAATACTTATTGATATGTGTTGACGTCTTATCTCGCCTGGTCCGTGTTCAATCAATGAAGTCAAAATATGCCTCTGATGCTGTAGCTGTCTTTATAAAAATGTTAAGGAAGAACACTAAACCTGATAAAGTTTGGGTTGATCAAGGTACTGAGTTCGGGGGAGAATTCAAAAAATTTTGCAAGAGTAGAGACATCAAAATCTACTCTACAAGAAGTGAAACAAAAGCTGCTGTAGCAGAAAGAGCAATTAGATCTTTAAAAAACATGATCTATCGCTACATGGAGGAAAACGGCGATAAATACGTTCACAAAATGGATAGTTTTGTTAACACTATGAATACAAGAGTTAACAGATCTATAGGTAAATCCCCCAAAAACGTTTAAAATTCAGATTTTTTGTCAATTTTTTTACAAAAACCCTATTATTGAGTACAAAATACCACGCTTTAAAATTGGAGACAAAGTTCGAATCTCCAAGTACGATATCCCATTTAGAAAAGGTTACAAGTCTCAATTCACAAGTGAAGTTTTTGAAATTGTTAAAATTGCGACTTTAAAACCACCAACCTATAACCTTCATGGAGAACAAGGTGATGAAATTCTAGGCAAATTTTATGAACAAGAGCTTGCAAAGTGTATCATTTAGATATGAATTCTTTTACTGTAGAGTTGGTTTCGAATGCTTCCTTTGATTGTTATCCAAATAGTACATTAAGTTCTTTTACAAACTTTCTTCCGGAACAAATTAATCTCGAAGGAGAATGGGAGGTTGCAATTACAGAACTATCTTATCCTTCCTTGTACCAAAACATCACGGAAGGGAAATTTTTCTATGTAGATGAAGCAAAACCAAATACAAAACCATCAGACTATTACACACTTGATCCAGGTCTATATCCTTCGATCTCTGATATTGTAAACGAAGTGAACAAAAAAGTTCAGGAACGAGAAAAGTATGAAAAAACACCAATGAGATTACACGTTAACAAAATTACACAGCGAATTTCTTTGAGTCTTCCCAATGAGAATTCTTTACTTGTTATATTTATTGCTGATCTTTGTCATGTCTTTGGATGTGAAGAAGCTGTTTATGGGATGGGTGTTTTCATGAGTGGTGCTGGTCCACATTTTCCCAAGTTCCCTTATGACATTGTACGAATACATACATTGATGATATATAGTGATATTGTTGAATACAACATTGTGGGGGATACAAAAGCTGCTCTTTTACGATGCATTCCTTTTATATCAAAAGTTAAGAATGGAGACATCGTCTCAACTGGCCAATACATGAATTATCAAAATTTTCCAAACCTACAGTTTAAAAAAATTCTGAAAAATTCATTCCACAGCATAAAATTAGAGCTCCGAGACTCTTATGGTGAAAAAGTACCTTTCAACTCTGTTGGAGTAACTAGAGCAGTACTAATGTTTAGAAAAACTTCTGAAAATCATTTTTAGAATTAAGACTGTAAAAAATGGTTGCTGATAGTGATTTACCGTATTTTCGCGGATATGCCAGACAAAGGGGTAGGGGATTTGGAGCTTTGGCGCAAACAATTGGGAGGACAGCAATTCCGTTTTTGAGACGATATGTTGTCCCAGCAGCAAAAAGAGTGGGAGCTGATTTAATTGAAATGGCTGCTCCTGAAATTGGAAATGTTTTGACTGGGAAGAAAAAACTCAAATCTGTCGCTGCTGATGTTGGAAAGAAAACTTTTCGTAAACAGCTAGGTGCAGGAAAAACAAGAAAACGTCGCATTATTCGTAGATCACCTCCAAAAATCAGTCGACGTTGTCGAACGAGAAAAGTCAACAAACGATTCCAATTTTCGATATAGACACTTTACAAACTCTTGCTTGGAGATTTTTGACAAAATTCCTGTTTTGGAACCAATTGAGTCTTCTCATGTTCAAGAAGTTTATCCTAGTACTTCACTGGATGAAAGCAGCATTGAATTTGAATTTGAAACAGATAGAAGCATCTATCTTGATATGAGAGATATCCACCTTCAAATCAAAGTTGGACTACAAAAGGGAAGATTGTTTGATGACTTTATGAAAAAAGATGAGCATGGAAAACCAGATATGGGTATGTCTTTCACAGATGACGATTTACATTATCTAGCTCATGTCAACAATTTTTTACACTCACTCTTCTCCAACTGTGAAGTGTATCTGAACAATCAACAAGTGTACAACTCAAATGGTCTCTATGGACACAAGGCTTTAATTTCCAATGAATTTAATGCTTCAACGAGAAATAATGAAGGCATTTTGGCTTGTCATGGATACGAATTTGAAAAAGAACCTAGTGATTATCAGAAGAGCCCGTTTATAGACCGACAGGAAGAACTTCTGCTGAAAAATGGAAGCACTTACTACGGTAAATTAGCTATTGACCTGTTTCAATGTGAAAAGTTACTGCTTCCAAATACAAAAGTAAGATTGAAATTGATTCGTGCAAGACCTACTTTTTACATGATTTCCTACAATCCTCACGTTTCCCTTAAGGTTCTTGACTGTTACTTATTTACACGACGCGTGGTTGTTAACGAAGTGTATCACCAGACTATCAAATACCAATTAACTCATCAACCTGCTTGTTACAACTTTATGGAAACCATTGCACGTACATTTATTATCCCTCAGGACAGAACCAGTTTATTCAGGAAAATGTTTTTAACAATGCTCCAATCAGAAGAGTAGCTATTGCGATGAACACCAATTCGGCATTCACAGGACATTTTCAAGAAAATCCTTTCCATTATCAGAAATTTGGTTTGCGAGAACTTAGAATTGTTCGCGGAGGTAGAGCTATAGTATCGCTTGATACAACTAATGCTTGTAGAGCATACGTAACAACAATGAAAGCAATGAATTTTAACGAGGAAATTCCTGCGTTACCGAATCATCAGTTTCAGAACCACTACATACTTGTATTCGATCTCACTTCAAGATGCTGGCGAAAATATTCATTACCCTGAACTCAGTGGTGAAAGTATTCGATTGGAAATGTTTTTTGATCGTTCACTAAGAAACGTAACAGAAATCATTGTTCTGGGAGAAAGGATGTCCACTGTCAAAATTGATCAGTTTGGGACTGTTGCTAAAAATGTCTAATAATTTTTTATCATTTTTTCAATTTTATGTACTTTGTTGGAACATTTGTAGGCTTAACCTCTCTATCTAGCTGTTGTTCTCTACATCAATTGTTAGTTAACTAATGGATGTGAACTGGGGCAGACTAACTTCAAATATATATATTTATATTCCTTTGCTAATTTTCCTTGGACTTTTTATAATTATTGTTTTGTTTCATCCCAGCACCCAGGACGAAACGGTTGACAAAATCACAAAATCCAAAGATTGTTGCTTCTCTCAACAGAACGACAGTTTTCAACTTGATTGCTCTGTCAGGAATCCTTGTACAAACGTAGCTTGTGAGATAAAGAAAAGAAAACTTATTTGTCATGGATAACACCTCACTTCGTGACATTATTGAACGTATTCCAGAGCTTAAATTCCGGTATATTGGATCCTTTCCAGCAGATTTTGTCCCAAATTTGCCCAAATTTACTTTTGCAATCATCAACACTTCCCCAAGCAGTGAAGCTGGTGAACATTGGATAATGATTGGTCGCCTCAATAGGAACTATTACTATGCGGATTCTCTAGCACGATCAATCACACATTACAAATTTTTGAATAAAAAGTATCAGAAAATGATACACAGACCACTCCAAAAAATGGAAAACTTGTGTGGGTTCTACACTATTTATGCTGCTTTTCATCTATTTCAATTTTTACAAATACAAACAAACTTGAACAATGTTCATGATGTGCATGTACTAAATTTTATTAGTAATTATGTAAATTTGATTACTGGGGTATAAACTAAGCTGGTGCCCAATAAGGTCGACATTAGTTTTTAACAATTGTACCTTTTACTCAGTTAGCTACGCAAGTTTTTCCTTTTTGTCGAATTTATTAACCCACTCGGCTAAATGTACCTCGGTTTTCACTTTTTTTAATAATTTATACCAATTTAATGTAAATGTTTGAGTGATTTTGTATTTTGATGTGCATAATTTATACTATGTCTGTTATTTATAACTTTTTCAATTCAATTTTTTTAAAAAAGCTGTCATTTTTAACCAATCAGAAGAGAATATTTAGAAATTATTGAAAAAACGGCGTAAAAATGTACAAAAATCTCAACAATTTTTCAAAAAATACCCCTAATCTTAGTATATGTCAGCGGATGTAAATAATCTTAAAACATGTCAACCGCTATAACTAATCTTAATACATGTCGACCGCTATAACTAATCTTAATAGATGTCGACCGCTATAACTAATCTTTATAGATGTCGACCGCTATAACTAATCTTAATACATGTCGACCGCTATAACTAATCTTAATACATGTCGACCGCTATAACTAATCTTAATAGATGTCGACCGCTATAACTAATCTTTATAGATGTCGACCGCTATAACTAATCTTAATACATGTTGGCCGCTATGACTAATCTTAATACATGGCGGCTATACACAATCTTAATACATGGATATTCTATTCCTAATCTTAATACATGGAGATTCTATTCCTAATCTTAATACATGGAGATTCTATTCCTAATCTTAATACATGGAGATTCTATCCCTAATCTTAATACATGGAGATTCTATTCCTAATCTTAATACATGTACGCGCCTATACCCTATCTTAATACATGGAGATTCTATTCCCTATCTTAATACATGGAGGGGGACCCTACTCCGAAAATACCGCTATACCCTATCTTAATACATGGGGTCCCCACCCCCCCGGGGACTATCACTCACTCTATTACTACTCCGCTATTTGAACGTCGTTCCTATAAGTCTTAGTTACCATCTCTTATGCTTATTGGTATTGATTGTAGCCCCTCTCCAAGAAACAGAAGTATGTTCAACTACGAAAAGCCATCAAAATAAATGGGACTAAAAAAATGTTTTTGTACAAAAATCTTTTTTTTTCAATATCTTTTATTCTCTCAATCCCAATCATGCTTATTGGTATCAACGGCGGCTATTTTCCGGCAATCTGCCGGGTATGTTTCTTGAGTGATCTCTAGTGCTCCGAAGTTGCTAGTATAAAATCGGTTGCAGCATTGAAAAATTTAGTGACTCGTAGTGCAGTGGTTAGTGCGGGTGGCCGTGGAGTGAGAGGTCAGTGGTTCGAATCCAGGTGGGGTCAAATATTTTTTGCACCCATAAAGAAAAATTAATCTGGACTAAAGACCATGAATTAAATTGCCTCGTCTATCGTTCAAGAGCAATTCTTCCGACATTTGTCGGTTAATGTTTTAATAGCCGCCATCATCTTCTGAGCCGGATATTATAGTTTCCCTATTTTTACAATTCAAATAATTTGAACGACTCTTGTACGACGTTTGTCTTTTGTACGATTCGAAGAGGAATATTCGCAGAGCGTCTTTTTATCGGTAATTTTGTGGGAGTGTATTTGAAACAGGAAGTGAAATGCCTGAAAACAAAGTGTTTAGGTCAAATTGTTGAAGAGCTGAGAGAACATAGAGTAGTTTTTTGTTCATGTCACTTATTTGAGAGACCGAGAAAGGTAAGTGTAAAAAAAATTTACTAAGCAATTCTAATTAATTGCTCTTGAATTTAGCTTTAAAACTCCCAACTTTTTCAGTGAAAGGTGTTTCTCTCAATTATCTAAAGTGGTAATATTGCGTTTGGAAGACTTAAGCGAATATTACACTCTCTATTTGATTGACATTTATTTTGAGTTGTTTTTTAAGAAAATCGATTACATCTGAGCAAATTTTGTCGTTTTGTTTTGCCTATTTCTTCTCATTTTATGGTTCTTGATTTATTTTTTTTGATCAGTTCTTAATTGAGAACAATTTTCAAGTGTTTCTTCTATGAATTGAAGCTTGAAAACTAGAGAAGGCTCTTTTTACTGAACCAAATAATTTAAATTTATGTATATTCGGGTTTTCTTTTTTTAAATTGTAGTTTAATATTTCTGTGCCGAGTATTGGGTGGGTGACTGATCTCGCAGATGATGCAATTAGTTGCTCGCAAACTAAGTGTTTTGCAGTTAGCTTAGTCTTGTGGTCTTTGTATGCGGTTTTTCGCTTGACCTTTGGTCTGACCCTTTTGAGTTTTCGTCCTTTTAAACGATTAACAGGTAACGGTGAAAGGGTATTAAGTGACTGCGCAGCTCTGTTAGACAATTACGCCTTACTAGTCTCTAATTATACTGATTCGTTGAAGTTTTGAGGAGACACTTCTACGGAGTGAAGGGTGGTTCTTAATCTTAACAGTTTGACCCCTCAGTCACTCCCCTCTCCCTGAGCCAACACCCCCCCCCCCCCCCACAAAAAAACACTTAAAACTGCTCCGTGCAATTCAATGAGCTGAACTGGAGTTTGATGTGTTCAATATACGCTTAATATGCTTTGCTGTACTCTGCTTTGTTTTTTTTTTCAAAGTACGTTTGTTTACAAAGTTGAGAAACATTCATTTCAAAACTTCTCGTTTTTCAGTTTGGTTTCCTTCTTTGAGCTTTTTTGATTTTCAGCTTACATTTTTTAAATAAAAACTGTCATAGTGGTAGCTGAGCTCAGTGGACTGTTCTTGTCTTTTTAAAGGTCTGTTGGCACATTTTGGAGCCGACAAGAAGTCAAATTTATATGCCGATTTCTGTTCTACCGATGTAATAAAAAAGCGAAAAAACTATAAGTTATGGTGTAATTTTTTTCAAATCGTCGAAGTAGATCAATACAATAAAATTGTGGAGTGAAAAAGAGTAGTGGTATTTGGGTGATCTAAATTGATAATCAAAACGTTAAGCATTTAAACGCAATGGAGCACCCCAGTTTTCGTCAGTTTTTTTTTATTTTAATAGTGCGCTGAAACAAGGTTTTGTAGCTCAATTTTATTCAACCAAATGGTCGCTTCAAAATGGTCGGTTATAATCCTAATTACCAAGCAACGAGGTTAGAACCTGCGCTATCAACAGCGTAATAAGGACATGTCTGAAAATCTGAGGCCCCCCGTTTGTTTTAGTGCAGTTTTGCTTTATGCACGTCGCCTTTTTTCGTACGTTTCAGTGGTAATTCGCCAATTCAGGTCTCAGTAGTGTAGAGCATGGCTCTAACCATCAATCCTGTATATTTTTTCCAATGCACGTATTTTTTAAAAGGCTCCAATTGACAGAAGAATCTATTCAATGTTGAACTGTTTATTCAACAATCTCGTTGCAGACCAGTCTGTTTTTAGCGCCACTGAAATTTATTTTGTTTTTGATCCTGTTTTGGCAAGATAAGGGCTTGAAACGAAACGTTTCTCGGTTAAACCGTCCTGGAGAGGAGGTTTTTAATACAAAGTTTTCCTTTGTAGACTGTATTTTGCTTTGAAATATGTGTTTTGAGTTATGAAAGCGATTGATATGTTTCAGACAACCGTCTCAGAAGAAAACATCGATTGGTCTCCAACTATTAAGACAGATTGGCCTTAAAAGGATTCGGAAGTTTGGATCTACTGCCGCCACAAACACAGCTGGCAATACGCCCACTTCCTCCGGTACTCGTTGTCCCAACGGCAGTGGAGGTTGCAATGACAATGTGTGTGGATCCTGTTTGCCCACTGCCTCCTCGCCCAGTGGTGGGAATGGTGGAGGTGTGAACTTGTGTTGTCCACCGTCAAGTGCCTGCTCCACACAATTTAAATACAGATGAATATTATCTGACATTTGTCTCTTTTTCGCCCCTGAACAAAATATTTGCTCTGAATGGACAAACAAATTAATTCGTGTTTTACCACCCATAATGGTTTGCATAAGTTAAAAATGTTTGTGGTAAAGTTCGATAGAAGATGGGAATATCCATTATATTTTATATATGATAAGATAGAGCTAAAAAATGATCAAATATATCTGTGCATGCTCCGCGGGGATGAAAAGGAAACAGTTGCAAAAGGAAAGTTGACACCAATTAGAAGCACCTCATTAATTACTAATAACTTATTTAACATGTAAATTTTAGAAGGAATAGATTAGTGAAAACTTAGAATTTCACCCAAAGTTTGCCATCTAGATGTTATAGTTTGATTGGATCATTTGTTATTTATTGATCACGCTCGTGGGCATATAATATTGTATCAATGTATGAAGAATTGAAATGAGTTGTTTACCCCCAATGCCCGAACATCCCGCTAAACTGTTGCCCTTATTTGAGTTGAATTATATGCACAAATGGACTCAGATTTTTCACCCTAAATATACACTGATCACGTTCTAGTCTTTCTATTTTGTGGAGATTGTTTCGAATGCTCATTAAATCGTTCAGTGAGAAGTCACTGAAAAGAAAAAGCCAAAAGAAGTTGACAAACTTCAGCCTTTATTGCACTACATATATTCATTCGCTCGTTGCAAACGTCACTTTTAATTTCAACATTACCGAATGTGCTATCTTTGACTGTCAATACTTATCCTCAATGCTGGACGCACTTGAAATTGTGCAGAAAATGACTGTTATAATCGCATAACACTTCTGCTCTTTCTTTTTGTCACTACTTTAGTTGACCCTAACAAACTTTTGGGTGCTTTTCAGTGCAGTTTTCCAGATCTATTCTGCCAACAACCCCCCCCCCCCCCCTAAGTGTAGTTTACAAAATTCCATTAACAACTTATTTGTTATTATATAGCGCGTTACAATGTAAAAAATATCACAAAGATCTGAGGGGTGTAAAGGCAGAATAGATCCCAGTATTCTTGTTGGTTGCGGTGTGAAACCAAATATTAGGTTGATGCTAAAAACTATTTACAAATACTGTTTTACTATAATCCAAATACCTCTTAATATTAGTCCCTCTAAAAGTACTCAATTGAATTTCGCTACTATCCTCATTTTTCACTACACTTGTTTAGGTTTTTCCTTCAATTGCCCAACATTCTGTCTATGTTTGGCTGCCTTCCCTTCGTTTTTCATATGATCATGCAGTGCATCATAATTGTACACACGCAACAAACAAAGCAACTATCTCAAAAATTGTATTTTTAAATATATTCTTTCGATGTGCATTGATATTTGAATTATCATCATTAGCATGAGATGCGCTAGTCTGATAAAAAGTTATCACATTTAGAGAAATCTATCATAACCACTGTTAAATTTGCATAAATGTATACTCGACATGGATAAACAACACGACACGTACACAGACACACACTTAAACTGCAGCTTTGACTTGTTTTGATAATTTTGTACACTTTAGTTTTGAACAATCTAAGTAGTAGTTGTCTTTTTCTTCTCTTTTTCAAAGTTTACTACAAATGGTGCTCTATTTCAATTTAAATTATCCATCCTAACTTGTTATACCCAAAGACTAGCTTGATAATATACATTACTGCGGAATCAATCTGCTGTTAATTAATTTTTTACTATTCAAGTTTCTTTTAAACAGTTTTCAGAAGGCAAGAAGAAAATGGAGAAGCTGGGAGCTAAATGAGATCAGTTATCGTCAGATTTAAACATGGTTCAATATGATTAATTAAAAAAAATGATGAATAAAGATGATTCAAAGGTGACAGCTGTTGTTGCATAGAATTTGAGCGGGAGTGTTGATACTGGGGTAGGTACTCCATAGGACCAGATTTGCTCAGTTATGCCGAGTTTTGAGATCTCGTCTTGATCTCTTCGAGTCAAGGTTCTCTTCGTTTCAAAGTTTGTGCTTTGAATAATCATTAGTCATACAACAACCACGTTACTCTATAAAACTCGATAGACTTTCCACACACTCGTCTTAATGTTATGTCATTTAGTGGTGGTAGTGGGTATAGAATGACATAGCTGCTTTGAGAAATGCTACTTTGCTTGTGTTAACAATCTATTGTGTGCTTAGTAAGAGTGACGGACTTGATGGACATGTAGGGTTTAAGTTAAGGTCACCCAACTGATTCAAAGTTAGTTTTCCAAATAGAGAATCTAGAGTATCAAGCATGTTTACCTAGATGATATTAGCATACTATTAAGTGCCATGAGTTCAAATGAAGTCATTATCTGCAAACCTTTAGATTCCAATTTCAATTGGTACGAAGTATTGAACGTTACGAGTGCTAAAACATGCTATTGATCCAATAATCTGGAGCAATTAATCAATGCAATTAATGGGGAGCTTTAATCAGTGGAATAGTTGGATGCAAAGAAGCTAATTAAATATTGGATCTTTTCCGTTTGTTCCCCCCCCCCATCTTAGTGGGTCCATATCATTTGCACCCCCCCCCCCCCACGCGCCAGATGCACGCGACATATTTTAATTTAATGATTTACTGTGTAATGACTGTGTGCAGGGATTCAAAGGGTGATTGAATTAAAACAAGGGATTCAACCACCAGTAAAATTTGTCCCTTTCTCCTAACGCTAATCGCGCATGTCGATTAGGGCCAAATTTTACTGCTTGTTGGTTCCCTTGTTTTATCCACTACTATATATTAGCTCTAAATTTGATAAAAATTAAAATCAAAAATAAAACAAAAAATCAAAGCAAAATTTACATTTCACTCTTAAAGAGTGATTCACTCTTATTCGGAGTGATCCCCAGTAGAAAAGATCGCTCTTTTTCGCTCTTAAAGAGTGAATCCCTCTTTTTTGATAATTTTTTTTATACTTTTTATTTCAAATTATCTATACTTTTCAATAAATTTATATTTTCTTTTATTTTTATATTTATTCCATTATTAATAAGAAATGATACAAAATTATAGTATTTACATGAACAACTTTCTTCTGTTTGGTTAATAACTAAAGGACTTACAGCTCTAGTACTTTGCCAACTAGGATTAATTGTTTTATCCGCGAAGCGGTTACACCGATCAGTTATATCAGGGAACCTGCTTTGCAGATTTCTACTAAATCCTCTAGTCAATTCTATATCTGGATGTTGTTTCTTTACATGAGCCCGTATCCCATCATATCTCACAACAGAAGTACAATATGGACAATTAACTTTAGCTGAAGTACAACTTCTACATGTATACTTACTCTCATCAAAATCAGTTAGTGGTTTTACATAATTACATTTATTACAACTTCTAATTAAGACTTCTGGGCTAAGGTTAGGGTTATGGTTAGGGTTAAGGTTAGGGTTAATGTTAGGGTTAAGGTTAGGGTTAAGGTTAGGGATAAGGTTAGCATCTGAGTTAGAGTTAGAGTCAAGAAGTACAATATGGACAATTAACTTTAGCTGAAGTACAACTTCTACATGTATACTTACCCTCATCAAAATTATTTAGTGTTTTTATAAAATTACACTTATTACAACATATAGTTAATACTTCTGAGCTAGGGTTAGGGTTGGGGTTAGGATCTGAGTTAGAGTTATAGTCATAGATAGAACCAGAACCAGAACTAGAACTAGCACTAGGGTTAGAACTAGAATTAAGGTTAGAACTAGAATTAAGGTTAGAATTAGAATTAGAACTAGGGTTAGAACGAGAACTAGAATTGAATTAGAACTAGAATTAGATTCATTTTTTAAAGAACAACCCCATGGAGAAAAATCATTAGCACAAATACTACTTAATATTATATTACCACACATACATTTATCAGTTTTATCTTTATGACATGATTCATAATGATATTTTAAAACAGCAATGTTTCCACATTTATAGTTACACTCTAAACATTTTAAAAGCATTTATAATAGGGTAAACTTTAATATTTACCTAATCCTTCACAGGGTAAAATTTAGCCATGATTTCAATTAAATCTTTAGTATTATCTTTAGATGTGATACACTCTGTTAAATATTTTTTTCCTAAAGTATTGAATGTATTAGTTTTACATCTCTTATCTAGAATCAAATCAAGGTCTAATTCTTTTTTATCTTTAACAAAATTTATAATATCTTCTCTAAACTCTTCATTATTTATATATAGTTTGTTTAAAAACCTTCCTCCCTTTCTATTCAAAATTCCCATCTCTTCATTGACGAATTCACAGTTACATTGATCAGTGAACGAACTTTGTTCGTGGTTTACCAAACTGCTTCCCTGATCTATATATTCTTCTTGTATTGTATTTCGTGTTTCACCTTCCAACTCTTCTCCATATCCAACATTAACTAATGTATTTACTCTACTCAACATTGTACTTGCTCCCATTGCTACAGTTCCAGCATTTCTTGATATTGAATTAGGATAAAAACAATTAAATATAAATAAACCTGCGCCTATAATTCCACCAATATTCGATAAAATTTTCATACCCTTTCCCATAATCATTTCTTTAGAACATCATTCTGAATTTTAATATTATTTAAAGTAAGAAGTTTATTAAAATAAAACTGGTAATTATCAACTGATAAATGTAACTGATTAATAACATTTCTATCTGTTGCATTAATCATTAGTGGTTTCATATATGCTATGAGTTTATTTATATCTTCTCTCTCTAAATCATCTTTTAAACTAAGAGCTTTTAAATCAAGGAAACCAACTCTTGAATCATATATCATTGTTCTATTACTACTAATAATAATAAAAGTATTTTCCTTTTTATTATATTTAATTATACCATAACGAAGTTCATCTGAAATTCCATCTGTATAATTATAATAGTTACTATTTAATTCACTAATTATTCTATTGAAGTCATGTTCACATTTATATATCTCATTAAAGTTTTTAAATAGGTCAGGTCCATTATAAGTTGTTAAATAAATAGTATCACAACTCATTCTTGCCGTATTAATTATTTGAGCTGGTTTATGACACATTACAATCATTTGAATATTAACATGTCTACCTTCAGTAAAATAATAACCTATATCTTTATTTAACCTATCACCCATATCGTCAAGTACTATTACACAATTTCGAAATTTATGCATATTATTTTTTGTGATCATATTTATATCACATTTATTAAACCCAGTATAAAACTTATTATACTCAGGATCTATCCAGTCTCTGTCATCTTTACACACTATAACTATAATTTTAGCTTGATCTTGAACTTGATCTCGATCTTGATCTTGATCTTAATTTTGGACTGAGTATAATTTTAAATATCTAATAAAATATGTGTTACCCGTTCCAGTTCCACCATAAACAATAGTATGTAGTGGTGACTTTTCATATTCAAATTTAACTAGACTCCTATTCATAAATCCACCAAAGCTTTCTTCTAGTTTTGTATATTTACTTGGTCTTGAATCATATATTATATAAAAAAATTCCAATTATATTAATAAAAATATAAAAACTGCACTACCTGTTTCCATTTTTATATAATAAATATAGATTTGATTTAGATTTAGACTTAGACTTAGATTTAATAAATTTATTATATAAAAATGCTCATCCTAACTTTTGAGGAATTCAATAATAAATTTAATATTGATAATAATGCTATGAGTGATATCAGAATAAAAGATATAGGTAAAGATATAAGTCTAACACCAATTGAGATTGTAATGAGAGATCAAACTCCAGATGGTATCAGGGATCCCAGCTTCAACATTATTGTAAATCTACATCCAACTGAAGGTACACATTGGGTTTTAATTATAAGAAGAGAGGGTGGTCCAACATATTACTTTGATAGTTTTGGTGTAGAAACTCCACCTTTATTTTTAGAAGAATATGTTGATCTAGGCTCTAATGAGAAAATACAACAATATGATGAATCTTATTGTGGGGCTTATTGTTTATACATCATCTATCTTATTGATAGAGGATTTAGAATTAAAAGTGCTTTGAATATTCTAGTTAATCAATGTAAATATCCAGGAATATATAATGAGTGTTCTTGTTTAAGTTGTAATGTTAATCAGGGAACCTGCTTCGCAGATGATAATGCTAATGTTAATGATAATGTTATTGATAATGATAATGTTAATGATAATGTTAATGATAATGATAAAGATATTGATAGTGTTAAAGATAATGTTAATGATAAAGATAATGATCTACGAAGTAGCTTTGCTAATAATGTTGAGGATAATGATAATGATAAAGATATTAATAGTGTTAAAGATAATGTTAATGATAAAGATATTGATCTACGAAGTAGCTTTGCTAATAATGTTGATGTTAATGATAATGATAAAGATAATGATAATGTTGATGATAATGATGATGTTAATGATAATGATAATGATAGTGTTAATGATAATGATAATGATAAAGATAATTTTATATATCTATTTGGTGAAAAACATGGTGAAACATGGACGAAGTCCCATCAAAGGGCTAAACCTAACAACAAAGAATGTCTTAGTAACAATATCTCTGTAAACATAAATCATGATCTATATTCATGGTTAAATGATGATGATATAATTACTGAAGCCGCATTCCCAGATAACTTTAGATGTATAATATCTGGTCCTAGTGAATGTGTTAAGACATTCTTATTGAAAAACTAATTCTAGCTAGTATATACTTTGATAAGCTATACATCATTGGACCTACTGGTGATCAGTACCATGGTATAGAAAGAATAAACCCAAAAGCAGATGTTGAGTTTATTAAAGATATAATAGATTTACCATCTCCTGATAAACTACCCAAAAACTTAAAGAAACTAATGATATTTGAGGATGTTAGAGCCAAAGAACCAGTTATTAATGAATACTTTTTTAGAGGTAGACATAATAACTGTAATATGATATATTTTTATCAAAACCTGTTCTCTCTGGATAGGCAGAGTGTTAGAGAGAACTGTAATCTATTTATTTTAATTGAACAGAGAGGTAAAGTCCTAGCATATATATATCAAGATTTCTTTAATAATGTTGAACTTAGTTATAATGACTTTGCTAATATATGTAATAAGGTATGGAAAGAGCCTTATAATTATATTGTCATTGATATATTTAAAAATAAAAATATTAATGGTAAACTAAGAATTAATTGGGATCGGAGAGTTTTATAATTAAGTATAGGTATCAGTGTAAGTATAAATAAAAGTATGGGTATCAGGGAACCTGCTTCTCAGATAAGTCTAAGTCTAAGTAAAGTCTAAACCCAAGTCTAAGCCTAACTCTAAATCTAAGTACAAGTCTAAATCAAACAGAACTTCGGCCTGCTAACTATATTAGATGTAAAGTAAAACTTAATACATCGCCATTAAAGTCTATAGGTCTTCCATGCTCATCTTTAATATGAAATTCTATATATTCTATTCTATCTTTAGTTACATTTTGATACAAGATATTAGTTGGTATAATATTTATCAAGTAACCTGGTGGTTCAGTTAGATTAAAAGTATATAGTATGTCTGTATCTTTACCTTTATCTTTAGCTCCAGATATCACATTACAATGAATGTTAAGAGTACTAAAACCCATAATATCAATAATTTTCTGAGATTTATATCTACCTTTTTTATAAATTATTTTTCTAAATCCTAGTAATGAGGCTAGTGAGTTTTCTATATCAAAGCTGAGTGCTCCTTGTTTTTTTCCATTAAACATTTCATCGTATTCTTATCGGGTTCTATTATAACATTACCATCAGTTTCTTCTTTTGTTAATTCTGCTATATCAGTTAACTCATATGCTCCCGGTGTAATAGTTGAATATAGCAACGGGATTCCTTTATAATTATGATTAAGTATAGATGTAATGTTTGGGCTTGAGGTAGAGATAGGGTTAAGGTTAGGGTCAGAGCTAAGAGCCCGAGGAAAAGCTTCATCATCTTCTATAACAGTACTAGCATATAAGAATTGATTATTTCTCCTATTCACATTAAACACCGAATTATAAACAGATAATCTAATTAAACCTAATTTTGTTGTATTAAGTATAGGTTCACTAAAATTAAACTTTTACATTCTAATGTTAAGTGTATGCTCTTCTTTAGTTTTAGTTAAAGCTTCTTGTATCTTTTGTAGTTCATATAATATCAAGTTGTCTGTCATTTTTTAATCTAATAAAAGTGGATTTTATTTTGGATACAACTTATAGTTATTATAATGATATAAACAAAAGTAAGATTATAAAATATAAACCTAATAATCTGGCAACAATGAATACGGTTAATACTAACATTAATATCATTCTCAATAGAGAAGAGAATCACTTAAATTTGCGTGATTCCTATCTAGAGATAGAGTTTGTTGTATCAGATGATGCTGGTGGTGTATTTGCTAATGATGCTAATATCAGATTAGTTAATTATGGTATGATGGCATTGTTTAGTTCAATTAAGCTTGAAACTAGTGGTGGTAGGACTATTGAATATATAGATCATTGTCATCCTAATCTATTGATGTATAAGTTATTAACTAGTACCAATGATGAATATGAGAGTGGTTTTGTTAGAAGTCAGGGCAATAGAGATAGTCAACTTAAAGGTGACCATATTGCTGCACAACGAGGACATATGTATATGATGGTTAAGATGAGTGTTCTATTTGGTTTCGTAAATGATTTAGAAAAGATTATATATGGTTTAGGATTTAAACTATTATTAAAAAGAAATAATAATGATAGAGCTCTATATAGAGTTAATGCTAATCCTGGTGCAGTTGCCAATGATGGTAATATAGAAATTAGAGATATATCATGGTATGTGCCTAGTATTGATCCCAGTAATGATAATAGAATTATTGTACAGAAAGGATTAAATAAAAAGAATAATGTAGACTTTAGTTATTATGAAAGAAAGCCATTTTATATGAATGTACCCAATGCTACTAACATCTTGTTTGATCTTGGTATGGAAAGTGGTATGGAAACACCGCAATATATAATAGTTGATTTTGAAAATAATAATGTTCATGAGCAAACTCATGATGCAAGTACATTTGATATAATGAATGTTACTGAATGTTATTGTAAGATTGGTAGTGAGTTTTATCCTGAGGATGGAATGAATATTGATTATGGAACCAATAATTATAATGAGGCTTTTAACGAGATTGTTAGCTTTAATAAAGATTATAATGGGCTACCATATAATATAAAACCATATATAAATCATAGAACATTCAAAAGTAATTATAGAATATATGTATTCGATACTAGATATCAAAGGGATCATATAGGTCCACAACCAATACAACTTAAATTTAAATTTAGTGCTGCAGTTGCAGATGTTATATGTTATGCATTAGCATTAACTAGAAAGGTTATTAGTGTTAGTAGTGATGATATTAAGATGGTTGATATAATATCATAGAAATAATTTAGGTCATAGATATAATTTAAGTCATAGATATAACTCTAGCGATAATTATAATTTTAGATATAACTCTAGCGATAATTATAATTTTAGATATAACTCTAGCGATAATTTATAATTATAGTATAATATAGTTATTGTTATAATAATATACATAACCATATACTTATACTTATACTTATAGCTAGTCAGCTCTAATTGTTACTCTTGTTACTCTTATTACTCTTGTTAATACCTATTTATTTCTTATTAGTATTAACAAAAGCTTTAGCATAAATAATGTCTAATTTCTTTTTATTCTCTAGAGCCAAGCCTCTAGCCTCAAGCTTAATCTTAGCCTTGGGCCTAACCTTAGGCTTGGGTTTAATAACAACAAAAGGATTATACTTTTTAACTTCCATTATTTTTTATATATAGAAATGAGTCTTTTAAATAAGTTCAAAACTAATTCATATTGTGTTGGAGGTAGACATTATAGTGGTACTGTTAATATAAGAGGAGCTATTACTTCAAAAGGTACTAAAATGTTAAAAGTTAATTGTGTTTTATGTAGAAGGAATAAATCAATGACAGTATCTGATGCAACGATAGAAGCAGAAGGACTTAAAGATTTCTTTAAAAGTGTTGGTAAAGCTACGGTTAATTTTGGAAAGACATTAGCTAATAATCCAGTAAGAGCATTAGAAATAGCAAGTAAAATAGGAAGTGCAGCTGCATCTGGAAAACCTAAATCAGCTCTAGCGGCTACACCTGATTTAATTAAATTTGCAACTACTGGTGAAGGTACAAAAGTCGTACAAAAAGGAAGAGGGTTATACTTAGGTATAAAGAAAAGATAATTATTTGATTATAATTATGATTATGATTATGATTATATCCATGATTATATCCATGATTATATTATGTTTATGATTATGATTATAGCTATGATTATGATTGTATATTTATCGATCGGTGTAACCGGTTCGCGGATAAATATTAATACTAATATTATTATTACTAAAAACATTGTTATTACTAAGCACTAATATCTTTAATCTAAAAAAATACTCAGCTTGTTTTTCTTGTTCTTCTTATAATCTTCATATAACTTAACAAATTCATTATACTCGTCATTATCTATTTTATTATCATTCATTGATTTAGTATATAGTTTATTAAACTTATCACTAAACTGTTTACTTAAAATATACATTTGAATACTTTATCATTCTATTTCTAATTTTAGTATTAATTGTTTTTGATAATGAACCACAAACAGTTGCTGTAGCAAAAGCTGTCGGTATAGAATAAGCTAATCCTATACCTGTTAATGAAACTGATGTTGTTGTTGCCGTTGTTGCTATTGATGATAATATTATTTCTGTTATCTCAGCTATGTTAATATAATTCTTATATCTACTTAACTTCTTATTATAGTTATTAGTTTCAGTTTCATAATAATTTCTAATATCTTTTATAATGTTAATATTGTTGTTAAATTTATTATTAGCTTGAATCTTTTCGTTTATCAATCTTTCTGATGCTGATGACAAATCTGGATATAGTAATCTCTCACTCGGTGCTGTTGGATTGGTCATTGCTTTGCTTATTTTCATTAGTAAAAATTCTTTCTATTTCTTTCATTATATCTTCTTGATTAAAACTATAATGCATCTCAAGTCTGTATTTCTCTTTATTATCAAGTAACTTACTTTGTAAAAGTATAGCAATTATATATTGTACTATAACACCTCTAAGCGATTTATTGTATTCTTTCATTTCTCTCAGACCGTTAGTAAACATTTCATCAAAGTGTATGTTAGTTATATTCTGATTAAACTTATTATTATCAAATTCTTGCTTTAATTGATTATATTTAGAGATATTATCTGCAGCAACTTTATTACAAAACTTAACAGTATTTCTGACTTCATTTGTTGATTCAATAAACTCATTAATTAGTTCTTCATTAACTTGTGTTTCATTTAGTTGTAATGTTTTAGTTGTAACTTTATCAAAGTCACCCTTTCTTAGTTCAGTTATGTTTCTACTTAAAATGTCTATTTTATTAGAAGAGGATAATAAGTTATTGTCACAATACTCTTTATTAACAACATCTTTTTCATCTCTAGGAGGATGAACATTTGTAATTTTATAGGTATCCTTCATATCAATATCATCATTATCTTCTAGGAATAACCCACGAGCCTTACTTAGTGTTAAGTTGTTTGTTGATGTTGATGTTGATTTATGTTTAGCTTGATTGAATCTATTTCTTGTCATTATTTATTTTAAGAAATATATTTAATGATTCTAAAACTTTATTATTAGATTCAAAATCAAACTCAGATTTTAATAATTCCTGTTCGTAATATTTACCTTCTATTATCTCGCTATTAATATCTTCTATTTTATATGTTGGTGGATGTGTTTTTAGAACTTCATTAACTTTAAACAATTCTCTATTCCAATTAGAAGTGTAACCTTAGAGAAGATATTACGTTTATCTACATTTCTAACATAATCACCAACGTTAAGTTTAGGTTTAATATTCTTAAAACTAAAAGTGTATTTAACTTTATCAGGATTATAAGAAGCGTCAACTGGTGTCATATTGATTGTTGAGTGAATGTTATTGTTATATGTTACAACAGCATCATTTAATATATTTACCCAATTACCATCGCCATTGATGAACATAGGTTTATTTATTATGTGTAATAATGTTCTATTAAATCTCTCTATAAACACAGCCTTTAAATCACTATAAGTTGAATATAGCTCTATCCCTGAAGCGGTTTTGCCGGTTCCATATTCTTTAAGTAAAGATTTAAATGTTTTGTTGTAAAACTTACTACCTCTATCTATCCATAACTTTTCTGGTTTTCGTCCTTCTGATAGGATTGTTTTAAAACCATTAGTTATAGATAAACCAGATTTATTCTTTAATGGAATAGCCCATGCGTATTTTGTGAATATATCTATAACTGTTAATATAAACTTATAATTATTATTGTATTTACTTAGAGATGACTTATCAATTAAATCAGCTGACCATGTTTGATCTTTATATAATGGTATTATTCTTTGTCTTTTAAACTTTGTTATTTGAGGAATGAATACTTCTTTAGCTAGTTGTTGTTGTTGTTTTTCCACATTTTTTATGAACGTAGTCATGGTTTCACCTATTTACCATAATTAAAAACAAAATTATCTAGTTGGTTTTGATTATTAATGTTCATAGATAATAGTTGCTTAGATATATCTAGCATTTCATCATATAATCCATCATGACCAGCTTTTGTTTCTAGTATTAATAATTCTAGAGTTTCTACTAAATTATTTGGGTTGCCATTTAATCCCCTGCCGAATAAATCATCTCTTACCTCCATTATACGTTTTATTGTTCTATATCTAGCGCTTTTCTTATCCCCTTTTCCTAAATCATATCTAATATCCTTTAAAAACCTTTTAATTTTGTTTTCATCTTCCTCAATCTTATCATCATATGTTACATTTGATTTAGTAAGAAAATCAGTAAATCCTTCTGAAAACTCATATACAATATCCCTAACTAAAAATGCACCCTGCTCTAGAGTTATATCAACACCATTCATTTTATATCTCCTACTAGGTAAATCTACGAGTTCTAACTTTAATTGAGGATTAGTTTGAGCCCCCATGTCATGAAGAAGTTTGGCTGTTTTTTTATCAACATAAATTGGTGCTATATCTTGAGTTTGCTTTATGGTCCCTTTTAACGTTTCACCAATCTTGGAAGTAATTTCACCCATCTTGGAAGCAGTTTCATTAAACTGGGAACCAGCTTGCTCTATCTGCGAAGCAGTTTCACCAATCATCTTAGTTTGTTTATCTAACTCTTGATTTTGCCAATCTATTGCTCTTAATGTTTGTTCACTTAATGCTAGATTCTGTTCATTGTTTACGTTTATCTGCGAAGCAGTTTCACTGATAGTTTTAGTTAAAGGATCAAATAACTCTTCTATTTCACCATAATATTCTTGTTTTAATTTATCTTCTAATCTATTTCTTCTGTTTTGTTTTCCTAGATTGTTTAATTCTATAAGTTTATCTAGTTTAGTCATTTTATATGTATTGAAAAATTATAATAAGAGTAAAAAATGGATAATGAAAACCGCTTCTCTCTTAATCTAAAAAAATGTTGAGCGTGTAAAAGACGTTGTAATACTATAGATGAGTTTATTGATCATATTAAGGAACCAAATCATGATGATTTAATCATTTCAACTTATTCTAAATATGTAGATGGGGCTGGGAAGATAATAAAATTTCTAGAATATAATAAAAATATAATAGCTGGAGCTACACTATAAAAGAATACAATCATGGGAGACATTATGGAAAAATATATGGCTCAGATAATGATTTATAATATACTAACTACCAACCATATGGATGTAATGAATGAATTAGGTCTATTATTATTTGTTATAAAAATTAGCAAAGCTCGTTATATAATATAATAGCAACTTCAATTAACTTTCTATCATCATTAATGGTTAGTTCTAGAATATTATTAACCAGTAGGTCTTTGTCTCCATCTAATGATCTGCGAATTTGCAAAACAACTTCGTTGAGCAGTTTCACTGATGCTTTGTGGATCATTTTTATTAAATCTCTTTTGAATAGATATAGATTCTCACCATGAGGATAGCTTTTAATATTATTTACATAAAATCTTTTATCATCAAATGTGTTTAGACTAATCTTACTTGTTTTTGTTGTTGTCATGTTATCACCAACTTTTTGTATTCTAAATTCATCTACTGTTCTCTGTGTATTATTCATTAATGCATCATAATAATCTATGTGCCTAGCATTATTATGCTTCTTTTTTTCTTTTTCTTTGGTGTTTTTAGGATAATTTTTGAAGCTATATGTTTTGGGGGACAATGCTATAAATTCCTCAATAATCCTACTTCCCAGCTCGTGCGTAAACTTGACGGGGACTTTATTATTAGTTTTTATAGGTATGTCTAGATTACTTAAGTCCATATGCTCATCACTAACTTTAACTTCACTATAACTTAATACGAAACTGTCCGTATCCATATAGTGAAGTGTTAGATCTTTGAGGGATGGTTGAAGAATATTATAGAATAAATCATACATATGTAATTTACTTAATTCTAAGATAGTAACACCTACATATACTGGAGAATCATATTCTATTTTTTTCTTTATATATTCTATTTGGCTATAATCTCTATATCCAGTTATATTCTTAAATGTTGGTTTACTTACACTTTTCATTATCTTTTCTTCATCGTGTAAGAACTTGCTTTGAAAGAAGTGTAGAGGATTCATGCACATTCTTCCATATATTGAGTTATTCATTGGTTTCCTTGCGTTCTTCTCTGCTTCAGTTTTAGCTGTTGCTCTTTTATTTGTATTGTTTTGTATATAAACTCTACATATATAATCTTGTTTGAATTTAATTACTCTATGTTTTTTTGTTACTTTTCCCCCATCTTAACATAGAACTTTAACATCCTATAATGAACCATATATTCTGTTTTGTTGTTTTGGTCTAAGATTAATTTCTCTGTTCTTGCTTTACTTTTCTCTCTTTCTCTGCATCCCAATTCATTATCATTTATCTTTATTTTATTAGGCATTAGTGCTAACTGTTCTGTTCTCTCTTTACATTCATTAGTATAATCAATATCACAAACTATATAGTAACCATGATCACTATCATCTGGAGTATTCAATATTATATCGAGGAACCCGCTTGGCGGATCTAGAGTAGTAGTAGTAATAAACTCAAAATCCTTATAAGGTAACTTTTGCATCATTGCATAACCATATAGGTTGTTTGCATCTATGTACCATATATTTCTATTAATAACTTTGTCATTAGTATCTGCGAAGCAGGTTCCCTGATTAGTATTAGTATTAGTATTAATATTAAAATTAGCATTAGTATTAGTATTACTATCTGCGAAGCAGGTTCCCTGATTATTTATATATCTATCACCCATTATTCCGCATATACCACCTCGCTTTGCTCCAACAAAATCATCTAGCATTTGTTTATCTTGTAATGTATCTAATGTTACACCGCTTGACATTAACCCACAATCAAAAATATAATCTGGGAGACTTACATAGTGTAGGGGATGGAGCTTGAATTCTTTCATGCTTAGTTTAACATATTCATTCATGCAATAGTCTAATATTTCCACATCCTTCTGTATATACTCTATAGTTAGATCTTTACCAGTTTTATGACTGTTTTCATTATTAAAGTTATCTACTTCTTGTGTTGGTAATTTATTATGTAGAGAGGATTTGAAGTCTTCTATTTTTAGATTACCTATAAGATTATTATACGACTTTGTCGTGGTTCCCAAGGAGTCTAAACCAAAGTATTCATATGGATATAATGTTTTAGTTTTACACCCATATATCTTTGCCATTTGATTTAGGGGCATAGCTAAGAAGTTCTAACTATCTAAGAATTTAAGACAACCAATGCTAAACATCTTAGATTTACCAGCAGCTAGTGGTATGTTATCTACTTTTCTTTTATCATTATTCTGTTCAAAGAGTTCACTGTATAGTAGGTTGAAGTCATAGCCAGAGCCATTATGGAATATTACTGGAATGAAGTTTTGTTGTTTGTATCTTAGATTACATATTTTACATGCTGGTCCTCTATATTTACCAGTTTCATGACAATGATCTCTTACTTTATTAATACATGTTTTGCTGCAGATATGACAAGTGTTATTAGTTTCATGATATAATTTATCTTCTTCTGTGAATATCAACTTTTCATTATGTTTGAAATTATTCTCATTTTCTATTTCTAACAGATCTCTAGCAAATCTTTTGATGCAGCCTAGACCGAAGTAGTGCTTGAAATTACCTTGCCAGGTGTAACCCACAGCTATTGGAATATGTTCAGCTATTACATATTTACAATCATTAGTTGTAACTTCAACAATGCAACATTCTATATCGGCAGTTATAATATTTTTTTATATTCTGACGTTTGTGTTCATTTACAAAAGTAATATGTTTTTTCTTAGGACAAACAATCTCTGGTTCGAATGAAGTGCTGCATTCGTGTTTATCATATTTACTTTGTGAGTTAAACCAATAGGTACACCTATCACAATAATAATATTTAATGTTGTTTTTATTTGGTCGTTCTAACATTGTTTCTATATTTTTTATTAGAGCACAGTGTTCTATTTGACCACTACTCCAAACTAGTATTCTTACATCTTTTCTATCTTTTTTAAAATCATCCACTTGTTTAAACAATTCTATTTTACCATTACCACAAGGTGTGTATACCCAAATATTAATATTATACAATTTCTGTATTCTTATTATATAAGCAAAATCATCTTCATGTTGTTGTCTTGGTTCAATTAGTTTATCTACATATTTACTTTCTCGAGTTGCATGGTGTGGGGCGGGATGTAGCCAAGCAGTTATAGTTAGTTGTAAGCAATTGTATTTATAACTACGTATATTTAATATCGATTTAGAGTTTTTGAGATCAGGAGGTAAATCTATATAACTACCAATAGATGCTTTAGTTGGTTCAATGTTTAACTGAAAACTTCTTATTCCAAGAAACTCAAAATCATAACCATAACCTTCATATATTTCCTTTTCGAAATCTAGCAACCGATTGAAGTCACCATATTCATATATTGCATTATTATTAATGTAATCAGTATTGAAAAATATTTTAGTAGTTTTAACTTCTTCTTTGGTTCTCTTCTTATAATCACATTCAGCCGTGATCTTATATTTAAAACTCTTAACTTTACGAAACTGGTAACAGTTTTTAATTTCTTCTAAAGAGTAATTAGTTGCTTCATCTATATCTTCAATGTAATTCCCACCTTTATCAGTAATATAAAATTCTCTCATGTTCTGACTTGAGTTTATATCGAAGTCTTCTGTGTTTTCTAGATACATGCGATTGTGACTATATGAATGAGTAGTTAGAGCTACTTTACTTCTAAATTCTTCATGACATTCTTTACATTCATACTTAATTCTGGTGTAGATATCCTCTTCAGTTTTAGTTTTAGGTTTGGTGGCAGGTTTAGTTTTAATAATATAATCATCTTCATCCAAAATATACACCCTCTCCGAGATTTCCTCTTCTTCAGACTCAAACATTTTCTCCAATAGTTCCTTATGTTTGAGATCGTATGATTGATGCCTGTATAAAGCCTTCTTTGATTCAAAGGATAGATTACAGACATCGCAGAAGTTTATGACACTAGTATTAGTTGGTTGAGACATGATGTATTTTTTTAGGGAAATAATCAAAAAATAATTTTTCGAAAAATGAAAATGAAATGCGATAAGTGTATAAATAAACTTTGGAAAGAATGTTGCAATAATTGTAAAGAATTAGAATATTCTTGTTATGTATGTAAAAATATGGTTAAGGTTAAAGATTATATAGAACATTTGGGATATCATTATTTTGATACTGATCAATATCTAACGTGTAGTATGTGTAATGTGTATAAACATATATCATTATATAGATTTAGAAATAAGAAATGTAGACTATGTATTTATCTTCATAGATATAGATATGGTCACACTAGGAATCAATTCAGAGAGCATGTTTATAAGTATAATATTCAAGAAGACATAGAAAAACACTAATCACTGTGTTTCCACCGATCTCAGTGTTTTTGACTGCATACCCATCACAGTGTGTCCCATATACAGTCTCACAGCAGGGATCATCCTTTTTAAGAACTGTGAATTTGGTTTTTTTATCTCACTTAGTTTCATAGTATTTCATCAAATCGTGAAAGGCGGCATCGCTGATCGGGGGACGTTCACTGGAGTCAGTGAGGAAGGAACCCCAAACCTTCCGTTTGCTAAAGCAACTTATTTGAACTCGATGATTTAACCACTACACCAAGTGAGACAGAAAGTTTTTTTTAATTGATTAAATATTGATTAGGGGATATATGAAAATTTTTATTATTTTAATATTTCTTTCAATTTTTGTTCAAGTTTTTTCGCAAGTTGGTTTTACGTGCTTTTTACACGATCTCATCTGCGAAGCAGTTTCACTGATTTTTTTTATACTAGTATCTGGGATACGTTCACTGGAGTCAGTGGGGATAGAACCCGAACTATCCGTCTGATAATGGTTAATTACCAGCTTAACTCTGTACTAGTGGCTTGCACTAAGTGAGACAAGAAATGATAGATTTAAAATATAAAAGAAGTGAATATAGAGCTAATATATAGTAGTGGATAAAACAAGGGATTCGACAAACAGTAAAATTTGGCCCGATTCGACATGCGCGATTAGCGTTAGGAGAAAGGGACAAATTTTACTGGTGGTTGAATCCCTTGTTTTATCCACTACTCTCTGTAACTGGGGAGAGCAAAACGTACTGGGGGGGCACAAACGGAAAAGATCCTAAATATCAGGGAGGCAGTAATAACAAATTGGAGAATCGTGGTCTTCACAGCACTGTTCTAACCCAGATGTTTCTACCACCAAGGTCTTCCAAAACTAAGACACAATTTGTAAAATTATCAAGCGAGGAGATCATGACCGAGATTTTTTAAACGTACTAGAATTCGAGAGCAGTCAAAGCATCCTATCACTACATCAAGTAGAATGTTGTATAAACGTTCGCAGTAATGGAATTGTTCCATTTTCTAAAAGTTTCAAAAAATGGAGAATCGGTGTGTTCTTTTTGATTTAACTTGTGTCTATAATCAGCTTTAATTTAACGAGTTTAAGATCTATAATCTTCTTGATAGTCATCTGAATTAGCAAAGATTTCGTGGCATAAGTGATTGATTACGCAACAGTGGTGCTCACGCAAATTTCAATCACGGAAAAAATTTATTTGACTGAAATGAAACATTGCATGGATTTTATGTTACTTGAAAAAGCAAGCGTTGAAACATAAAATGGATTAAAGAATTTGAAAAAAGGAGCAGAACATTAACAGTAGAAAAATTAATCTGCAGCTACTAGTTTTATAGGAATATTTCTGTAGTTTTATCAATTCTTGTAAAGTCGCAATAAGCTGCATTAAAAAGCGAGATAAAAACAGGCGCTAATTAATGTTTTTGACTTAAGAGCATGAATTGTATAGTAAATCTTTTTGTTGGTCAAATCTTAAATTCAACTTAACTGAAGTTAATTTTTTTTTATAAATTGGCCTTTCGATGAAATTCAAAAAGTTAGAATTTAACGGAGGTGGATTTTCAACTGTCCGTAATTAGCGGACCTTAAAACGATGAAAAACTGGCGTAAAGTACAAATTTTGGAGATATTTTTAGTTGTGATCTTACCACGAATTACAAAAATGATTAATGGAGAATCAGAACCGGATTTTTAAAGTTCTTTTATTTAGGTGTGTTAACCATTTGATAACTTTGAAATTCATTTTGAAGTTTGTCAAAATCGTTACAATGATCAAAGTTTATGAATCAGAAAAGATGGAACTTTTCCAAAAAAGTCCGCTTCCTTTTAATTACTTATTCAAGTTATAAATTTTTAATTGTAGAAAAGTTTGAAAAAATTTATATTGGAAAGACGGTCAATCCTGGCGTTAATGAAAACTAATTAAAAGCAAAATAAGAATATTTCAATTTTTCGCAAAAACTAATTGCTGTTGTCAAAATTTTCTTAAACGATTTATTGTTTGAAATATTGGATGCTAAAGTTTTTTCAAAACGGATTTGAAGTAATGAGTCAACTGTTTTTTACAAAAAAAATAGTTTTACAAAATAGTTATAAACGAAAAGTAAATGAAAAAAAAACAAAGCCTTGAACGTCATGAAACTGAACCAGATAACTAAAATCTCATTAGATATGACTATTTTGTTCAAATCCATTGGAAACCTCCCAAGGTTTGCTCTTTTGATTGATGGAAAAACGTTCGAACGAATTGAATAAATAATCAAATGCATAACATGTAGTTCCCTTAGTTTTAAGAAAAATATCTGATTTCTTTCTTGTTACAAGTTCAAAGAGTTGTGATGGAATTGCAAAGGTTTGTTTTTTTTCGCAGTTGCAAACGTTAACACCACTTAAATGCAGAATGAATTCAAAGCAAAAATGAACGTAACACGAGTAGAAAATTTTCTGTTACTTGATCATAAATGAAATTTTCATCGTTTTGAATTTTTCAAAAATTGGTTTGAAAATTGTTTTTTTAAGGCAGGAAGAGAAAACACAACGTTTGTTCTATGTTTTCAGTGTACGTAGTCAATTGTTGACTAAAAGTTTTAATTTAGTTATTCTATTGAAACTGCGTTTTCTGGGTTTTTTACAAGAGCAACAAAGCGTACTAGAATTTTGCCTCATCAATAATTTAGATCTTAAAAACGCTTAGGAGAACAATAAATTAAAAAGAAATGTTAAAAACTGATGTTACCCATATTTTTACTGCAAAAAAGGACAAGCAACGTTCTACTGCTTAATTCACTCTTCCTTTCCTTTCAACTAGCTAAGAAAGACCACGATTAATTACTTATTATGTTGATGATTGTGAAAGAGTTAGCAGACCCTTAAAAACAGACTCTGCCATTTGACGTGTTCTAAGAAAACTGTATCCAAAAAGTACGCAACTATCGCGCATTGAATCATCGCAAAAAATTCAGAAAAATTCACAAAAGCTTATTTAGATCGCCATTTGCATCTATCAACAAACATTTAGACGAAAGGCAATTTTTGTTCATAAAGCAACAGAAAAAAGACTCTACTTTGCTTTGGCACTACCACTCAAACTATCTCATTTTTCATATCAGAAATGTTACGCAATATGTTGTAACTGTTTTTTTATTGAAAAGCTTAAAAGCTAAAAGTTGATCAAAATGGATTAAAATAGAGGTACACACAAACTTAATTAAAATTTTCGTTACATACGAACTTATTAAAATAGCAATAATTTGCCTATTCTGAAGCAAAAAATTAATCCTATTGACCAAAATGCGTTCTTATAGAGCTTAGAAACCTATATAAAAAACAAGTATTCATGTTTTTTTTTTTGATTTTCATATTAAATTGCTTTTCAATTTTTTCCAACGATTTTTATGAGAAGAAATGGGACAATCATATAAGCCGCGGTATAGTTAAATTGTTTTTCTGAATCTAATAAGGTGCTAGATTCAATAACAAGAAGCATCAAAACGTGCCAAGGTAGAATTTTGGATGTGGTCAAAAAATCTCCCAGAACCTATTTTTTTGGGATATACTCTGGGATATACTTTGCGAAACTTCAAAAAACAACGAAAAAGTGGGGTGTGATGACTAAATACCTAAAACTCCGGCTAAAGGGGAGGTGAAGGCAGTCATGAATGCACACACGCACAAATGGCAACTTACTGTTGCGCGTTGGCACACACGCACACACATACAAACATATATAATCACTAGCAGCACTTCAATTAATACTTTCAAAAGTTCCAAAGCACTGAGCTCTCGACAGTATTAAAGTTTTCTCATTTTGTTCAATCCAATCTCTTCAATTCGGTGCCAAAAAAATGTATTGTTTTTTGTCATTTACTTCGACACCGCACTGCATTTCTGGCTGCACATAAAGTTTGAAAATCCTCGCCATCTCTGTTGTTTGAAGAGATGTCCTACATGAGATTTTATTTAGATATAAGTGAAAAACAGCGATGCGAGAATTGAACCTTGAATTATTCTGAACGTTACTTTATTTGTTTTTCATGTTTACTGTTTATTTTTCCGAATTTATTTCCATTAGTAAAATATGAATGAATGTGTATCGCCGCAATTTTTTTTCGATTTTTGCTAAATTTCAGGGAATATCGGTCGCATACTTTGTCGTCCGAATGATTATTAACAATAACAATAACATACAAGATAAAGTTGCAGCTTAGTTACCATACAGCTACTTCATTTAGTTTCATCTGCTATCAACTGTTTTAAATTGCAGTACAGTTTCTTTAACTGTTTTCAGCTCATCTTTGTCCGACGTCAACTTGAAACATTACAGTTAGCGACCACTAACTCTGGTTGGTTCCAAAAATCTTTTGTCATTTTCAATTGACTAATTTTCGAGTCAAATTTCGCCGTGTTTGTTATTGTAAGTTTAACTTTGCCACATATAATTGTAAGGTGACAAGCAACAAAATTATTTGATTCATGCACAATAAAATTATTCTGTGGCGTTTTTTTCCTTGGTAGATTGTGGAGGAAAGAATAGTTAACACTACAAAATTTACTTCTTAATTTAACCTCCAATATAACGGCGTGCAAACTTTTTTGATTGAGTCACTTTCTGTTTGAGGATCAGTTTTAGCCAGTTCGACTATAAAAAAGCTCAAAACTCAGCAAAAACTCTAATGCTGAGAAGTAATAGTATATCATTGGGAGTTTGATTGACCTCTAAAGAAACGGTATATAACGGCTGTTTTGGATCAAACTTTACTTATAAGAACAATATTTTATGTTCCCCTTGAGAATTCTTTTCATTTGCAAGCTTCTTGTCACTTTGAGCACGATCTAACAAACATAATGAGTCAGCGTAACAAAAACTTCGAATAAGCTTTACAGTATGTTGCTTGCTATAGAATCGGTTTGTTTTTTGCTGTGTAAATTAACTTCTATTTGTCACAATGAGAATTTACTATATCTGGATTGGATTTTGCAAGGCGAAAGACACTTATCTAGGAAATAAATCAAAACACGGCTTAATAGAACAGTTTAAATTTAAAACTAGTTTCTAGCTGCACATCTGAGGAGAGTAAATTTGAATTTAGAAAAAAAAATGAAAGAATACTTTGCCCATACCAACTTCAACTAAATTGGAAATATTAATGTATGAACAACTTAAGTACCCCAAATTGCCTGTCTAAGTAGATGAACTGATTGAACGCCTGTCTTTTGTTTACTTCATTTTAAATTTCCTTCTTGCAATCAGGTTGCGATTCCCAGCTATACATAATCAACTTTCTTATGAAAATTTTTTAATTGCGTAAACATCTACGTTTCTTGGAAAAATCAATTTTATCCAGTTAAATGTGAGTTTGTATGCAAAAATCGAGGTTGTCGTGTATTGCATGGCCTGCCGTTAATTGACAGTAATCAATTTTCATTCCCATGTATTTTTTTAAGAATTCAAAATTTCCCCCGTAACTACTATCTGCTTCCTGCAAAATTGTTTGTTTTTTCTTTTCTTCTGAGTGATTAAAATTCTGATAACCAAGTTGATCTTGCAATGAATTTTTCCGTTTCTAAAAAAATATTGTCCCGTGCCTATTACCGAACATACCTTCACAGAAATATGAGGTCAAACAAACAAATAGCCACACATGTATTCTCATTGAAGCATGCCCAACATATACGCATTAATATGCCACAGCTAAAGTATAGCTTATTCCTTTGGGTGTTTGCTCAGGTGTTCGAGGGGAAAAAGAGGCTAGGCAATGTGCGTTTGCACTTGATTCCGTCGAGCACAATTTTTGGCCCATCTTCTTATGAGATGAAAAGAAGATACAAATTTTTTCGAAGCAAAGAAATATTTTTTGATAATTCATTAGTCAAGTGCAACCATTAATAGCAGTTGAGATATGTTTCTCTTTCAGTAGCCGCAGCTTTTAATAAAACAGTTGTTACTGCAATCTTATTTGTTAACAAATTGAAGAAATTTTAAACTGTGGAGCGCATTGAAGTTCTTTTTTGGTCAATTGTTTCGACTGCTGCAAACTTTGGGAGGAAAAAGTTGTTTAACTCATGTTCACCAACCCACACAATACTGTCCGAGTTAATGTTGAATCAGATTTTTTTACCACTTGTGAATAAAAGTCACTGCTCCAGCGTTTAACTTCATAAAGGCGATGAAACCAAGCCCATTTCTCTCAAAAATTAACAAAATAAGGCTAGGATGGATAAAGTGTCCAACTGGATAATATTGTCCAGAAATTTTTAATATATCTGCAATAATTTTAAGAAAAATTCAAAGCCAGAAACGCAAAGCAAAAGCTCACCGCATTGTTTTCTAAAAGAAATGGAATCTTTGCTGTTGTCGTACACAATCAATATTGTGTATGTGAACTTGTACTGCGAATCAGGTTTACGATTTCTGTTTCGTTTGTTTGTGCAGCGAGCGCTCTTAACACAGTTTTGTACTTAGATTCGCTTAGCGAATCGCTTGTCTAATACTTGTCTAAATTACTCTGGTAGTAAATACAGCTGACAAGAAATCAGTTAAATTGAGCAACTGTACTCGAGGTGCAAAACTAAGAGAATGAAACTGAGTATAAAGTGGGTCCTCAGAAGTTGCAACAAGCATGAAACAAATTCCCGATGCGGGAATTAGGGTAACAGACAAACACATGAAATAATAAATGAACTAAATTTGACTTTAACACATGCCCCTCAAGATTAAATACAATCAATAAATTAAGTACATCGTATAATAATTTTAATGCACCAAAAAAATGATTATGTACAACATTTCTCCGTTTTTGATGAAAATTAAATTTGCATAACATGAGATTTTAATAACCATATTGATAAGAAATTAACACTTATTCACCGGTTAAAAAGTTATCAACAATATATTTACTGGTTATCATAGCTAGTCATATGTAATAAAATATCGAAATTTAACGCATTCAGAGTTTTGACTACATATCTTCCTCATCAGTTGTTCGCTCATCAGACAGACTCTTGTTTGCTGGCCGAATGCGGGGATCAGTTGGAGATACCTCTATCAACATCTATACCCGCTATCAACTGTTTTAAATTGCAGTACAGTTTTTTTAACTGTTTTCAGTTCATCTTTGTCCGACGTCAACTTGAAACGTTACAGTTAGCGACCACTAACTCTGGTTGGTTCCAAAAAATTTTTGTCATTTTCAATTGACTCATTTTGGAGTCAAATTTCGCCGTGTTTGTCAGTGAAAGTTTAACTTTGCACATATAATTGTAAGGCGACAAGCAACAAAATTATTTGATTCATGCATAATAAAAATATTCTGTGGCGTTTTTTCCTCGGTAGATTCTGGAGGAAAGAATGGTTAACACTACAAAAATTACTTCTTAATTTAACCTCTAATGTAACGGCGTGCAAAATTTTTTGATTGAGTCACTTTCTGTTTTAACCTCAGTTTGTAGCCAGTTCGACTATAAAAAACTCAAAATTCAGCAAAAACTACAATGCTTAGAAGTACTAGTATATCATTGGCAGTTTGATTGACGTCTAAAGAAACGGTATATAACGGCTGTTGGATCAAAATTTACTTATAATAACAATATTTTATGTTCCCCTTGAGAATTCTTGTCATTTTCAAGCTTCTCACTTTGAGCACGGTCTAACAAACCAAATGAATCAGCGTAACAAAAACTTCGAATAACCTTTACAGTATGTTGCTTGCTATAGAATCGGTTTGTTTTTTGCTGGGTAAATTAACTTCTATTTGTCACAATGAGAATTTACTATATCTGAATTGAATTTTGCGAGGCGAAAGACACTTATCTAGATAATAAATCAAAACACGGCTTAATAGAACAGTTTAAATTTGAAACTAGTTTCTAGCTGCACATCTGAGGAGAATAAATTTGAATTTGGAAAAAAAAAGAAAAGTTTGCTCATACCAACTTCAACTAAATTGGAAATATTAATATATGGTTAACTTAAGTACCCCAATGTGACAAGCAACAAAATTATTTGATTCATGGACAATAAAATTATTCTGTGGCGTTTTTTTCATTGGTAGATTGTGGAGGAAAGAATAGTTAACACTACAAAATTTACTTCTTAATTTAACCTCCAATATAACGGCGTGCAAACTTTTTTGATTGAGTCACTTTCTGTTTGAGGATCAGTTTTAGCCAGTTCGACTATAAAAAAGCTCAAAACTCAGCAAAAACTCTAATGCTGAGAAGTAATAGTATATCATTGGGAGTTTGATTGACCTCTAAAGAATCGGTATATAACGGCTGTGTTGGATCAAACTTTACTTATAAGAACAATATTTTATGTTCCCCTTGAGAATTCTTTTCATTTGCAAGCTTCTTGTCACTTTGAGCACGATCTAACAAACATAATGAGTCAGCGTAACAAAAACTTCGAATAAGCTCTACAGTATGTTGCTTGCGGTAGAATCGGTTTGTTTTTTGCTGTGTAAATTAACTTCTATTTGTCACAATGAGAATTTACTATATCTGGATTGGATTTTGCAAGGCGAAAGACACTTATCTAGGAAATAAATCAAAACACGGCTTAGTAGAACAGTTTAAATTTAAAACTAGTTTCTAGCTGCACATCTGAGGAGAGTAAATTTGAATTTAGAAAAAAAAATGAAAGAATACTTTGCCCATACCAACTTCAACTAAATTGGAAATATTAATGTATGAACAACTTAAGTACCCCAAATTGCCTGTCTAAGTAGATGAACTGATTGAACGCCTGTCTTTTGTTTACTTCATTTTAAATTTTTTTCTTTCAATCAGGTTTCCATTCCCAGCTATACATAATCAACTTACTTATGAAATTTTTTTAATTGCGTAAACATCTACGTTTCTTAGAAAAATCAAATTTATCCAGTTAAATTGTGAGATTGTATGTGAAAATTGAGGTCGTGTATTGAATGGGCTGCCGTTAATTGACAGTAATCAATATCATTCCCATGTATTTTTTCAAGAATTCAAAATTTCCCACGTAACATCTAACTGCTTCCTGCAAAATTGTTTGTTTTTTCTTTTCTTCTGAGTGATTAAAATTCTGATAACCAAGCTGATCTTGCAATGAATTTTTCCGTTTTTAAAAAAATATTGTCCCGTTCCTATTATTGACCATATCTTCACAGAAATATGAGGTCAAACAAACAAATAGCCACACGTATTCTCATTGAAGCATGCCCAACATATACGCATTAATATGCCACAGCTAAAGTACAGCTTATTCCTTTGGGTGTTTGCTCAGGTGTTCGAGGGGAAAAAGAGGCTAGGCAATGTGCGTTTCCACTTGATTCCGTCGAGCACAATTATTGGCCCATCTTCTTATGAGATGAATAGAAGATACAAATTTTTTCGAAGCAAAGAAATATTTTTTGATAATTCATTAGTCAAGTGCAACCATTAATAGCAGTTTAGATATGTTTCTTTTTCAGTAGCCGCAGCTTTTAATAAAACAGTTGTTACTGCAATCTTTTTTGTTAACAAATTGAAGAAATTTTAAACTGTGGAGCGCATTGAAGTTCTTTTTTGGTCAATTGTTTCGACTGCTGCAAACTTTGGGAGGAAAAAGTTGTTTAACTCATGTTCACCAACCCAAACAATACTGTCCGAGTTAATGTTGAATCAGATTTTTTTACCACTTGTGAAAAAAAGTCACTGCTCGAGCGTTTAATTTCATAAAGGCGATGAAACCAAATCTACTTCTATCAAAAATTATCAAAAATAAGGCTAGGATGGATAAAGTGTCCAAATGGATAAAATTGTCCAGAAATTTTCAATATATCTGCAATAGTTTTACAAAAATTTAAAGCCAGAAACGCAAAGCACCAGCTAACCGCATTGTTTTCTAAAAGAAATGGGATCTTTGCTGTTGTCGTACAGAATCAATATTGTGTATATGAATTTGTACTGCGAATCGCGTTTAGGATTTCTGTTTCGTTTATTTGAGCGGCGAGTGCACTTAACACAGTTTTGTACTTAGATTTGCTTAGCGAATTGCTTGTCTAATACTTGTCTAATTTACTCTGGTAGTAAATACAGCTGACAAAAAATCAGTTAAATTGAGCAACTGTACTCGAGGTGCAAAACTAAGAGAATGAAACTGAGTATAAAGTGGGTCCTCAGAAGTTACAACAAGCATGAAACAAAATTCCCGATGCGGGAATTGGCGTAACAGACAAACACATGAAATAATAAATGAACTAAACTTGACTTTAACACATGCCCCTCAAGATTAAGTAAATCAATAAATTAAGTACATCATATAATAATTTTACTGCACCAAAAAAATGAGTATGTACAATATTTCTCCCTTTTTGATGAAAATTAAAATTGCATAGAATGAAATTTTAATAACAATACTGATAAGAAATTAACATTTATTCACCGGTTAAATAGTTATCAACAATTTATATATATATATATATATATATATATATATAAATATATATATACTGGTTATCATAGCTAGTCATCAGTAATAAAATATCGAGTCATAAAGCATTCAGAGTTTTGGATACATATCTTCTCATCACTTGTTCGCTCATCAGACGGACTCTGGTTTGCTCGCCGAATGCGGGGATCAGTTGGAGATACCTCTCCTATGATAGGCGAGGGGAATTGATTAGGAACGGGTTCCACTCGAGTCGCAGTGTCCACAATCGTCTGAACGACTGATGGTTGTACATATGCTACATCACCTGCACGTCGGTTTCTGCGGGGTTGGAGAGAATTTGGTGGGCAGGAATTAGTCGACTCGCCGGAGGAATCTTCGTTATCGTACCCATAATATTTCGGTCTCTTGCGCGTTCTTTTAGTTGCCCGAGACGAAACGTGCTGCAAGGCTTCGACTGGTGCTGCAATTGAAGGTATGGTTAACTCTGATTGTTGACCTGTCGGGGGTGGGGCAATTATTACCTCGGAAGTAATATATTGTGGCTAAGGATTAACTTCTAGTTGAGAGGGCGTCTCTGGCGGCGCAAAATTTTCCGGTTTTTTGGGCCTACGAACGCGCATTGCACAAGCTGATCTATTTGAAGAGACTCCGCTTCCCGGCTCACGTTTGCGAAGCTTCAATTTTCGATCGCCTTTTTGAATGCGCATGGACTCTTTTATATGGCTCAAAAATTTAGCTTTTGTTGTCTTCTTGTGCACACGTGGCCCTCTACGATTCATATAGTCCATTAATTTGGTTTTTCGCTCCTCGCGTGTGCTAAACTTCGCTATGTCATTGTTCCTGACTGTCACTTCCCGCTTCCCAGGTTCACGAATTCCAGATGTATATTGGTCAGTTTTCTGCAGTACTGACTCTGGAGCTAACACTTCATAAAGCCCTATGGGAGGGCTTTGTGAGCATCTATGGGGATTCTTCGAGCGTCTATGGAGATTTTTCTTCCGAGCAGTATTGATTTGCACTGCGTGTTCTTTTAGGGCTATCGGACGATGTGCTTTTGTTGTACCGCAAAAACGCGATTCATTGTCATCTGCAAGTCGCTCGCGAGTGGCAGCGTCCCTAACAGCCTTACACATATTCTTTCAATCTCATCGTCGCTAAGATAATTCCCCCAACGTTCTTCTGGTAGCAACTCATTAGGTGTGACCGTCTCTTTGTCTAAATAATGATTTAATGTTTTTTCATAACTTAAATCAGAAGATTGTGGTTTAGTACTTATATTGCTAAGCGGGGTATTTGCTTGTCGCCCAAAGTGTGATTCGAATGGCGAGAGCTTAGTAGTTTTATGTTTACATATGCGGAGCTGGTATATGATTGATTCTAATGCTGCTGTAATGTTGAATGAATTTAATTCTTTGTTTGCCTCTTTTATACATGCCAAACGCTGTTTAATTGTACTAATTAATCTTTCTACTAAACCTATTGCTCTATAATCGTTTGCCGGAGCTGGTACTAGAGTGATATTATTTTTTGTACAAAAATTTTTTTATTTGATTACTTATAAGACAACGAGCTTGATCTATTCGTAATGACCGAGGAACTCCATGGATATGTATATAATCATCGAAGAATTTTATAACATTAGAAGCATTTGCATTATCAAAAATTTAAGCGAAATGATATTTAGAAAACCTATCAATACATGTTAAAATGTAAATTTCATGGTCTTTTTCATTATTTATAGGTCCTGCAAAATCTATTTGTATTTCTTGATTTGGGACTATACATGGTTTATGAGCTTGGAATTGCTTTGCAGGGATGATAGAATTCAAGTTTTTACCGATAGCAGTGCAAGATTTGCACTTTAGTGCTCGGACCAAGAGGTCGCGGTTCATGTATGGCCACCAGCAATGCTGGGCCATACATATCATCCCCAGCTACCCGGGTGGCTGGCATGGAGGTCCTCGACGAGCACATCCTTGAGAGCTTTTGGTATGGCGACCTTCTCGTCCATGCACACACAACCACTGTTCACATGGAGATCCCGCCAGTAGCTGTGTAGGTAGGGGTTTAGGGCTTCCAAGCGTTCTTCATCGGAGCGTATTATGCAGTCCCTGACTTCTTTAAGCACTGCGTCTTTGCTCGTTAAAGATGCGCTGAGTCCTTTATTAAAGACTTTGCCAACCACTTTGTCGAAGGAGAGAACTTGAGGGCTATCGGTGAGCGGAGTGCTGATGTTAGAGTGCGATGAGGGTTGGCGCGGCGTGTTTGGCGTTGGGTTGTCTGTGGAGGAAACGCGTGGCAAAGTTCGGTTTAATCAATTCCAGGCTGATTTATCTTTCTTTGACGACACTTGTTGACTCATTACAGATGAGGTTTTGAGTTTTCAACTGAATTAATTGAGAAAAGAGAAGACAACTGATTTTCAGATTTTAAGTAAAAAGTGACTTTTTATTGTTTACCAATTGGGCACGTGAATTATTTAAGGTATGTTACTTTTGAGTGCTAATTATGGAAGAAATTTGAGGCTTATTCGTGACCGACAACTTAAAGTGGCTTAATTCAGTGAATTGTTGTTGATTTTGGTAAGCGATTGGCGCCTTTCTGGTATTATGTGTCTCAAATAGTGTTAATTGAGGCTCAGTTTGGAACGGTGTATTTATAGTATTTGTACTATGCAACGCGAGTTTAGAAATAATTGGGTGATTATTAGTGCGAGTTGCAAATGAGGCATTTGAGGTATGCGAAATATATGGTTGGGTAAATGAGTGGGGATCATGCCCAGCGAAAGTTAGTTTGCGAAGCGAAATCATGATCAGAAAATATATAGTTGGGATTATTATATTTCGGAGTATGAAATTATTGAGCAAGTGCTAATTGATTGTGAGTTAAATGTACTCGCGCACCATGTGTGCTAATAAGTTTTGTACAATTATTGTGGTCGGAATTTTGATTAAGTTTTTGCTTGGCGAGTGATGCATTATTTTAAGTTAAGCATACGCGCGGTGCGTGTTCACTATCCAAATTATTAGTTTTAACATAAGGCAGAGTAGAACGATACATTCGCGTAGTGAGTGCTGAATTATTAGATGTTAAGCGTACCCGCTTTGCGGGATAACTAACAAAATTGTTAGTTTGTTTTCATGGTGATTTTGAACTATTATTTTGCAGTGCGAGTGACATATTATCTTTTGTTTGTAATTTAGGCTTAGCAAAATCTATATTCATTAATTGTTCAGTATGTGGCTTGCTAGAATTTTGTAGTTCAAATGTATTTTCGTAATAAAGTTTATTAAGTGTAATAGTAGAAATATTGTGTTTTTGTTGGAGTAATTTTGTATCAGTGTATATACGCGATAACGTCGCAATTAAAAATTCTTCGTCAAATTTAGAAATACTTTTTGTCGGTTGATAAGGGTTGCAGGATATATAATCAAAAAGTCCCATTTTTGCGCCTGACAAATGTTTTCTTTTAAATTGATAAGGTAAAAGTCTATCAACCCATCGTGATAAACGACTGTTATAGCTTTTGTTTGATCTGTGTTCTTTTAAAAGTAAAAGAAGTTGTCAATAATCAGTTTTAATAGAAAATTCTTTGCCATAAAGGTAATTTTTAAAATATTCTATAGACCAAACCACTCCAAGAAGTTCAAGTTCGTTTGTACTATAACGTTCTTCATTACTATTTAAAAATCTAGATGCAAAAGAAATCGGTTTCCAACCGTTGACTGTCAATTGTTCTAATGCTGCTCCAAGACCGGAGCGAGAGGCATCGCATTTTATACGTGTTTCGAGTTGTGGATTATAATGAATTTTTTCTGTGTGATTCGCGATTCGCGTTTTTATAGCATTAAAATGTTTAGTGTGTTCGTCAGTCCAGATGTATTTTGTAGACCTACGAAGAAGGGGTCTGAGAGGATGACAAAGTTGGGCTAGGTTGGGGATAAATTTACTAATGTAATGAACCGAACCTAAGAGTGAGCGTAATTTTTTAGGTGTATTAGGTGGTTGTAGTGAAAGAATTACCGATGTTTTAGTTTCTAGTGATGATGTCCCTGATTGAGTAATATTATATTCAAACCAGGAAATTTCTTGTTTCGCAAAATGACCTTTTGGAAGATTGATCCGAAGGTTATCCGCATCTGGTTTCTTAAGACAATCTTGTACGAGTTTAAAATGATCTTCTTCTGAACCTTTACTTACAATCAATATGTCGTCCAAAAACAAAATGTGTTTTGAAGGCCGATTAACGTATAGTCCATCGCCTTCTGAAAGTTGGCAGGCATGTCAGTTGTCAGTGGGTCCATAAAACTCTGTTTTGAAACGGTATGTGCCTGTCATATCGTCACTCACGATATTAAAGTTACAATTGTTATCTGTCTCAGGATGAAGATTCAATTGACTATTCGCGTAATTAAGATCTTTAGTTGAGAAATAGATTTTATTCGCTGGTTCTGTTTTATAATCTGTTATTATTTGTGATATAGAGTCCACAATTGTTTCAATATTTGGCATTTGATACTTATTTTTATGTATAGATTTATTAAGAATTTTAGAACTCAAAGCTAGTTTTATTGTTTGGTCTCTTTTGACTGTAATGAAAATAGGGGAAATAAACTATTGGTCAGAGGAATTAATAAGTTTTTCTATGTGTCCTTCTTCAAGAAGTTCTTTAATTTCGCTATTGACTTTGTCTTGTAAATTAATGGGTACTCTTTTACCCTTTTGATGTTTGGGTTGAAAAATTTTGTGAAATTTAGATTTGACAATGTGGATTTTTGATTTACCAATACGTGAAATAAGTTGAGGAATTTGATATGCTATGGGAGTTTTGAATGGGCATTGAGTAGTGATTGTGTTGACAATACTACCTTCATTTGAACTGAGAATTTGGGTGATTGAAATTTCAAGATTTTCAAATAGGTCTAAGACAATCAGTGGTTTCAGTCCGTCTTTAACCATCAGAAATTCAGCATCCTCGATCCACCACCCATTACTTTCTATCGGCGCTTGCATCATTCCAATAACAGGTATGGGTTCATTAGCAAATGTCTTAAGTTCTTGAGCGGTTGCTGTCGTCAGCCATCGTGCATGAGTAGAGTTGTTGACCACTGCCGTAGCGAGAGATTCTTTCAAAAAACAGCACACACTGCCGTTGTCAATGAGGAGTCCTACTTGAGTATTTCTGATCAGTAAACTTGTATCATTGGGTTCGATTTGGATGGTGTTGCTATTAATGCTAGCCACCTTATTATCATATGAACTATCATAGTCAGATTCACATTGAGGGTTGTAATCAGCATTTTGAATCGCATTCACGGACTGGTCAGTTGTGGATTCCTCAATTGGGTTAACAATAGCACGAGTGGGCTTATTAGAGGAAGACTTCGGCTTTCGGCATACTTGTAAGAAATGATTCTGTAATCCACAATTATTACACTTCTTGCCTTTCGCAATAAATTTATCTCTGTGATTTGCTGACCAAGTCAGAGCACAATTACGGTATAATTGGTTCGACTGTCGAGTAGGAGTTGAAGTAGTTGGCCGTTGATTTGGTTGGGGAAAAGATCGTTGTGGAATTATAGCGTTGACATGCGACGCGGGTTGTGTATTAGAAATCTGTAGTTGATTTTGCTGTCCGAGTTCCATGTTTGTGTCCAAGCGTAAGGCTTGGGGCGGTTCAAGAGTTTCTCTGAGTAACTCCCTCTGTATTTCCGGATCTTGCAAATTCGCAATAAAAAGATCTCTGATCAGTGTATCCTCCTGATCTCCAAGGTCACAACTCTCGGATATTTCCTTCAATTTGCCAAAGAAGTGTTTGATAGATTCTCCTTTCAACTGTTTGGTCGTGAGAAGCATGTACCTATCAAAGGTAATGTTTCGCTGACGAATGAATGTAGATTCCATGATATTCCAAAGCTCCACCGTTGTCAATATGTCCATCTTGAGGTGCGAGTTTCTGCTACATTTGATCCGTCTTCCTTCGGTGCTCAAACTAAGGTATAGCATTGATACTGCTTTTCGGTCTGCCTGTGTCCATGGCTTGTCTCCACACATAATTCCTATCTCCATTTGTTTCTGGCATCAATTTTCCTATTTCATTTTCAGTTGCGCGTTTCTTGCTAACTTTTCTCGTTCCGATTGAGCTGAGGAACCAGTTATTGTGTTCTCGTAAACTGGTTCTAACGGTAGTTGAACATTTTTGGGTTTTGATTCAAGCAAAATGTCTAATGCAATGATTTCCTTCGCAGGAAGAGCCAATTTTGCCTGCATCTGCCATTTCTCTCACTTCAATGGAGTATCTGCACTCGGTTTTTCCCGGAAAGTCTCAATGCCAAGTGGGGTTCACTTTTACGTTACAGACTGCACCATGTCATACACAATCAATATTGTGTACTTGAACTTGTACTGCGAATTTAGGATTTCTGTTTCTTTTACTTGTGCGGCGAGTGCACTTAACACAGTTTTGTACTTTATTTGCTTAGCGAATCACTTGTCGAATACTTGTCTAATTTACTCAGGTAGTAAATACAGCTGACAAGAAATAAGTTATATTGAGCAACTATGCTCGTGGTGCAAAACTAAGAGAATGAAACTGAGTATAAAGTGGGTCCTCAGAAGTTACAACAAGCATGAACAAAAATTTCCTGATGCGGGAATTAGGGTAACAGACAAACACATGAAATAATAAATGAACTAAACTTGAATTTAACACATGCCCCTCAAGATTAAGTACAATCAATAAATTAAGTACATCGTATAATAATTTTACTGCACCAAATATATGAGTATGTACAACAGCTGTGCGAAATAGATTTTTTCACAGCTGTTGACAATTATCATTTTGTACATTATTGATTCGACCCAACTTGGACCACAATGGAAGAAATATATAAGAAACAACCAACAGCTTTAGAAAACAATAGCTTAATTCTAGCTGTTCACAAACCATTCGAAAATGAGCTCTTTTGACAAAATTTCAATAGAAAAAGAGGTAAGAGATTTTTACTCATCCATCAAAATGTTACGTAAAAGCATAAATAATATTCATAAGAACTAAGGAGATATTTGTCTCAAAAAATATGCCAGAGTTTAACAGAAACCATGAAAAACTTCTCAAATTAAAAAACAACTTTTACTTTTCAACAAAAAATTAGGTGCTGTAAAATCTGACCAAACATTTTGTTCTAAGAAACACACAAATTAACCATATAATGTACTAACTTTTTGAAAAATCAAATCATTTACTCTTTGAACAATAGGTGTGCAGAGAAACATAACTGACTAACGTATGAAGAAGTGCTTTTGAATTGCTAGTGGGAGCCCGAATCTATTCCGTCGGGAGGGAGGATGAGTAAATAAATCTAATAAATGGGGCTCCAAATGAAGACAATAGACGTTATTGCATCTTTTCCATTTGTTCCCCCACTTATTGGGTCATATTATTTGCACCTCCAACACGCACGTGCCATATTTTTATCTAATGACTTTACCATGTAATGCCACGTGCTCAGTAATTGGTGGCGCATAACGTACTGGGCAATCAGAAAAAAAAGTTAAATCAAATTTGGCAAATTTAATGATGAGTTGCCGCCATTTGAGCTGTGCTGCTAACACTTGTGAAAGAGAAAAAATTTAAATCACGCAAAACGAGTAAGTCAGTGGCTTAGAAGTCGCTCGGCTAGTCAAAACAGTCATCACACACATTGGGTTCTGCCGTAAGTGTGATAACCTATGAGCAAACGTTCGAAATCAAAAATAGAAAGTCAAACAAAAAACAATGAAATTAAAGTTGAAGCTTGAGTTTCAATAAAGACCAACACGTCTTAAAAAATTGCCCCTTCGTACTTCGTACGAAGGCAACTAAAAATATGAAGTTACTTTATTTAACTTTGCCGACAAAAGACTGGTCTTCAAAAACAAGACTTACTTGAAATTTTGACATAGTGGCACAAAATCAGATCAAAATTTCCCCACAATAACTTAACTTCGATTGTTTACAACCACGAGGCGTAGATCATAATGGCAAAAACCCAAATTTAAACATGATTATCTGTTATAATTAGTTTTCGTGTAAATATTTTAATCACGCTGCGAAACCTGTGTTTTGTACCTACCTTTCAACTTATTTAGTGCAGTAAAATTTAAAATGATGTCTTTATTTAGTTCATTTTAATTTGCCCTTCATTTCTTGCTAATCCCAATTTTACTTATTTCACATTTCCTGATTCAAGTTACCTTTCATTCGTTCATCTGATGTTTCCCTCCTCGTGATCAGACATGTCTGGTCACTTGATCAATTTTTGTTCATAAATACTTAATTTTACTTTTGATTTTCCAATTCAAATTCATTTGTTTCTCTTCTTGATATCGCGTTGCAAGCTCAGCAATAAATGTAAGTTGCAATTTTGCTCCTCGAAATCCAATCCGTTAGTGAAAAGCTCTCGCACAGCAAAATTATATACAAAACAGGTAGAGTACGACATAGCGCAGCCAGCAAACAAACGAACAACACTCGGAATTGACGCGTGCTGGGACAAACCAACACCCGAACCACCTCTAAGATGGGAGAAGTGGAGATTCCAATACAAACTAGCACTACCTGTAAAAGAAAATATCATACTCGATACTCTTCTTAGCCCGAAACCCGAGATGATCGACCTACCTTTGGAACCAATTTACGAGGAGACAGTTGTTGATTCTTCTGCCTAACCTGAGAGAGAACGAAATGACTGTAATGCACAAGAAAAAATGAACTGGCAGAATAAATGTCAAAGGCCGATCGAAGTCGGAATCATGTATTGGGAAAATCTTGGCCACTCGCGGACCGAAGAAAAGTTTCTCTCCTCTACTTGAGCATTTGTGTAGAAGGACGAAGGATCCTGAATTGCAAAAACACACATAATAATTGACCCGCTGTCCACAGAAGAATTCTGGAAAATAGTAGATGATGCATTTATACAACCACGAAATATTACCACGAAATAAAAGATTAAGAATAGACTTGCATGTATCAAAGAGAAATTGGCCAAAAAGATATATTTGCAATTAATGAATAACTATCTTTTTTGGTCGATTTATCTTCTTTGATACATGCAAGTCTATTCTTAATAGTTTATTTCGTGGTAATTTTTCGTGATTGTATAAATGCAACAAATGTTTAAATGTATTAATGTATAATTGTATAAACGTACAAAAATTTCGCCCTCCGAAGCACATTTTGTTAGAAAACCTAATACTCCGCTGAGCGTAATCTCTACCAAAACAAAAACTATCTAATCTTCTTACAAGAGCATTATTAAATACTTTTTAAATGAAGACACAGTTACCCCTGAAAATATTCTTCCAGACGAAGACATTCTTCCAGAGAAGAGACAATGAGGTGGAAAAGCAGATGACTCGGGTCAAGAAAGATGCCAAAGAACGAGAGAGGCAAATTACAGATGGGGAGTCAAGACTTCTTAGATCTGGATCCTGCAGGCCAATTGCACTAACCGAAAGAGCGGTCCAGGTGAATTTGGCTCGCAAGATCCACGGAAAACGGCGATCCAAGAAAAACTTCGAGGAACTCTACGAGGTATTAGCCCCAGGATTGAACGTACTAAAATTGAGCCCTACCACGTCCACCAACAGAGAACCGGGCAAAGCCATTGTGACAGCAAGAAATAGCGATATTGCCACGTTTGACACTCTACAAGAACAGCAAACTTCGTTAAACTTATATGCTGACCACCACGGGCCTCGAATTAGCTAAAAGTCTAAAGAGGAACGCATTCAGGGCCACATTAAAGAATTCACAAGGTGGATCAAGGGCTACAAGAAGATGAAATGTCGAAAACGAGAGCGCGGTAGCGGAGTTTCATCTCGTTCAAATATTGCACGCGCGATGCGAGGACGAATCCCAAAGTTAACCAAACTTCCCGCGCTGCGAAATCAACTTAACACCGAACATGTCGACTCGCAGACCGAATTGATTATTTCACAATCTTCGGCATCAACATCCGCCCTACGTCAAGTAATACCTGAGGCCGACACTACAGCACAGAATTAACACTCCTCTGATAGGAATAGTCGTAGTCCTTCGTACTATGGCTTTAAAAATTCTTCATTGCGATAACAGCCCCCTAAAAGGAAACCTGTGTTTTGTACCTACCTTTCAACTTATTTAGTGCAGTAAAATTTAAAATGATGTCTTTATTTAGTTCATTTTAATTTGCCCTTCATTTCTTGCTAATCCCAATTTTACTTATTTCACATTTCCTGATTCAAGTTACCTTTCATTCGTTCATCTGATGTTTCCCTCCTCGTGATCAGACATGTCTGGTCACTTGATCAATTTTTGTTCATAAATACTTAACTTTACTTTTGATTTTCCAATTCAAATTCAGTTGTTTCTCTTCTTGATATCGCGTTGCAAGCTCAGCAATAAATGTAAGTTGCAATTTTGCTCCGCGAAATCCAATCCGTTAGTGAAACGCTCTCGCACAGCAAAATCATATACAAAACAGGTAGAGTACGACATAGCGCAGCCAGCAAACAAACGAACAACACTCGGAATTGACGCGTGCTGGGACAAACCAACACCCGAACCACCTCTAAGATGGGAGAAGTGGAGATTCCAATACAAACTAGCACTACCTGCAAAAGAAAATATCATACTCGATACTCTTCTTAGCCCGAAACCCGAGATGATCGACCTACCTTTGGAACCAATTTACGAGGAGACAGTTGTTGATTCTTCTGCCTAACCTGAGAGAGAACGAAATGACTGTAATGCACAAGAAAAAATGAACTGGCAGAATAAATGTCAAAGGCCGATCGAAGTCGGAATCATGTATTGGGAAAATCTTGGCCACTCGCTGACCGAAGAAAAGTTTCTCTCCTCTACTTGAGCATTTGTGTAGAAGGACGAAGGATCCTGAGTTGCAAAAACACACATAATAATTGACCCGCTGTCCACAGAAGAATTCTGGAAAATAGTAGATGATGCATTTATACAACCACGAAATATTACCACGAAATAAAAGATTAAGAATAGACTTGCATGTATCAAAGAGAAATTGGCCAAAAAGATATATTTGCAATTCATGAATAACTATCTTTTTTGGCCGATTTATCTTCTTTGATACATGCAAGTCTATTCTTAATAGTTTATTTCGTGGTAATTTTTCGTGATTGTATAAATGCAACAAATGTATAAATGTATTAATGTATAATTGTATAAACGTACAAAAATTTCGTCCTCCGAAGCACATTTTGTTAGAAAACCTAATACTCCGCTGAGCGTAATCTCTACCAAAACAAAAACTATCTAATCTTCTTACAAGAGCATTATTAAATACTTTTTAAATGAAGACACAGTTACCCCTGAAAATATTCTTCCAGACGAAGACATTCTTCCAGAGAAGAGACAATGAGGTGGAAAAGCAGATGACTCGGGTCACGAAAGATGCCAAAGAACGAGAGGCAAATTACAGATGGGGAGTCAAGACTTCTTAGATCTGGATCCTGCAGGCCAATTGCACTAACCGAAAGAGCGGTCCAGGTGAATTTGGCTCGCAAGATCCACGGAAAACGGCGATCCAAGAAAAACTTCGAGGAACTCTACGAGGTATTAGCCCCAGGATTGAACGTACTAAAATTGAGCCCTACCACGTCCACCAACAGAGAACCGGGCAAAGCCATTGTGACAGCAAGAAATAGCGATATTGCCACGTTTGACACTCTACAAGAACAGCAAACTTCGTTAAACTTATATGCTGACCACCACGGGCCTCGAATTAGCTAAAAGTCTAAAGAGGAACGCATTCAGGGCCACATTAAAGAATTCACAAGGTGGATCAAGGGCTACAAGAAGATGAAATGTCGAAAACGAGAGCGCGGTAGCGGAGTTTCATCTCGTTCAAATATTGCACGCGCGATGCGAGGACGAATCCCAAAGTTAACCAAACTTCCCGCGCTGCGAAATCAACTTAACACCGAACATGTCGACTCGCAGACCGAATTGATTATTTCACAATCTTCGGCATCAACATCCGCCCTACGTCAAGTAATACCTGAGGCCGACACTACAGCACAGAATTAACACTCCTCTGATAGGAATAGTCGTAGTCCTTCGTACTATGGCTTTAAAAATTCTTCATTGCGATAACAGCCCCCTAAAAGTCCCCGCAGGGCAGGTGAAGTTCAAAAATATGAGCTCACAGACATCTCTGTAATCGAAACGGTACAGATCGCTACCGACCAGCTTCCAGAGGAAGATAATTTTTCTCCGGTAATCGGAGATGTATCGCCAACCGACCCTCGAGTTCGCGCTCTTGTCGATCAAAGCACCCCGACAGTCGAGGAAGATGTCGGGTATATGACTTTATGCGAGGCTGAAAAACAGAAGAGCTATGATTGAGCTTAGCTTCAACAAAAACATTTGAACTCATGGCCTCGTAATTTCTCATATTATATTTTTATTGTTAATTATAACCAGTACATATATTGTTATTATCTATTTAACCGGGGATCAAATATTAAATTGTAAATATTGTTAATATGATTATTATACAATAAAAATTTTCCTATTAGTACAATTTTTCATTTTCAAACTAAGGGGTATGATACTTATGTTATGCAGCTAACTTTTAATTTATTTAGTGCAGTAAACTTTAATACGATCATTATTTAGTTCATTTTAATTTGTTGCTAATCCCAATTTTACTTATTCCACATTTCCTGTTTCAAGTTATCTTTATTCATCCATCTAATGTTTCGCGCCTCGTAATCAGACATGTCTGATCACTTGATCACGTTTTCTTTATCAGCACTTAAGTTATACTTTTGATTTTCCAATTCAATATCAGTAGCCTCTCTTTCTTTTTGAACTCCCGTTGCAAATTCAGCAATGAAATTAAGTTGTGCTTTCGCTCCGCGAAATCCGATCTTCTAGTAATACACTTTTGCACAGCAAACGCATATAAAAAACAAGTAGAGTACCACAAAGCCGATCTCTAGTTGAGAGTGTAGAACCCAGATAAGCATTTTGGCAATTCCAATTTCGTTTTTGTAAGTGTTTACATCAGACACCGAGGGAAGAGGTAGGAAATTTCCATGAAACAGATGAACTATTGTTTCAGTTATACTAATTTTGTCATTAGTGTGATGGAAATTTCCTACCGCTACCATTGGTGTCTGATGTGAACGTTTGAAGAATGTGGAAACTGAAATTTTTGATGCTTTTCTGGGTTCAAAACTAATCCTATAGTTATGAATAATAAAATTTGACATGATTTTTCAAAAATTTTCCGATTGATACAATGCTTTCATCAGATGTATAATAAAAAATTTCAATATGAATTTTGAATTCTTATAATATCTAAATAATATCTATAAAAAATAAATCATAACCAACTAACGTCGGGCGAATTGCTCTGAAAGGACCGGCGAGCGGTTGGCTTCGTCAGTACCTAGCCACTGTTTAAAGAGGTTTGCTTTAGTTTGATTGAAGGGGCCTGAGATTACGGTAATAGACGATGACATCACGCCATATAACAGCCGCTGAAGTGCGGCATCAACAAAAGAGTTAAGGAGAGAGAGACAGAGAGAGATTAATCGTGAGCGAGAAGGAGAAGGAAAGAAACACCAGCCAACACAAAGAGAGGAAGTGAGAGCTAGGAACTTTTTCCATGATGAGATTCGACTCTACAACTTCAAGTTTTCTATACTTGCTAGTAACTAAATCATATAGAAAAAAGGAAATAGTAAAATTCCAAAGAAAAGTTTCCACTTTCGCAGTAAAGAAAATGTTCAAAAACAGTTTTTGTCTCTGGATTTTTGTTATGTAACCCACCTGCAAGACATAAAAAGCTTCGTTGGCCAGTAATGATCGTTAAACTCAGAAAAGGATAACAAAATTCAAAAATTTTTACAACAACAGCAAATTTTAACAAAATCTTGCTAAAATTCGTGATTTTAATATCTTCAGAACACCATTCCATTGTCTCAGGAGACCATCTAGTATGCCTCTTTCAAGCCTTAAACAGTTTCACTGGCTCATAAAGACCCATGCACTTGGAACATGATAATAATTTTTCAAAAATTTTTCAAAATAAAATTTATCACAAAATTTCTAAAACTCGAGTCATTAAAATAATGATAACCATTCCATTAACTCCAGAAACTAAGCAGCAGCTTAGTATCAAACCTCGAAGGAGGCTTCTTGGCTCTTGAGGCTGAAAAGAACCTAAAAAAATGAAACAATTTCTAAAAAACATGAAAACTGCCAAAAATTTTTCAAAAAAATGCTAAAACTCGTTAAATGTTAAAATCTTGAAAAAAATCAATTGCATCTAGAGACTACACAATACCTTGTTATCGAACTCTAGAGGAGGTTCCTTGTCTCTTGAGGCTAGATAAACCTATAAAATAACAAAAATTGTCAAAAAACTTGAAAAATTGCAATTTTTATAATAACAAATCGATAAAAATTGTGATATTAAGTTTAAAACCATTCCATTACCACTCTAATTATGCGGCCACATATTATCCAACCCTTAAGCAGGTTTTCTGAACCCTGAGGCTCAAAAATCTTGAATATTGACAATAAATGTTAAAAAAAATTAGAAATTGCTATTATTTTCAAAAAATTGCAAAAATTTGCAAAGTTGAAATGTTGAAACCATTCTATTACTACTAGAAACTACGCAGTAACCTATTATCAAACCATAGAGCGGGTTTTTTGACATCTAGGGTTGATAAAACGCAAAAATTTGACAAAAGTTTTACAAAAATGACAAAAATTTTGAAAAAGCTTGAAAAAATTGTGAAAATTTGTATAAATTTGCGTGTTTTTAGCGAGCAGTTGTTCGTCACTAACTAGCCATGGGGGGGGGGGGTGCCGATGGAGGTGGCAACAGTCTGGTGGGGGACAACAGCGCGGTAGGGGGTGGGGCAATAGTGGGGGGGTCAACAGTGGGGGGGGGGTCTTCAACCTCTAAGAACCGCTCTTCACACCATAATTATGTCTCCAAAACAGTACAGTTTGAGCTGAAAGGCTCTAAGAGCACTTAATGCCCGCTGGGCGCTACCTGAGTATCCCCTTTTTGAGGACGAAAAGTCAAAAGCGTCAGACGAAAAATTGGTCAAGCGAAAAATCGCATAAAAAAAGACCGACAGGACTAATATAATTGCTACAAACTTCGTTTCAGAGCAATTAATCAATAGGCTTGGAGGCTGACATAATAAGAATTGGCGAAGATATTCAGTCGTCTCATTTTGATTTCTTTTATTTCAATGAGATTCTGTTTCAGCCAAAAAGAAAATTTGTGTTGTCTTGGTTCACAACCGATAATTGTTAATATCTTTTCAGTTCGAATCAACAATGGTAACTCTCTCGATACCTTCTATGAAAAATCTTTGAGGGATTTCCCGCTCCCAAGTTCTCCCCTGTGCTTTACGGCCATACAATAAGAGAAAATGTTGAACCCCTAAATCATTGGTAGAAGACATTAAAAACTTTTTTCCACTTTATTCATTTTTAAGTTTTACATTACAATAATCGGGCCACAAAATACTGAATGAGAAAATACCAATGTTGTACCTCTATGAACCTAGCGATTTTAATGCATGCAGAGCAGTGGCCCTGAAAATTCAGCTTCATCTATTTACTCTCATGGCTTATTTTGCGTCTAGACTTTTCCGCCTAAACAACTAAATTATAAAGGCCATAGCGAACTGGCTTCTTTTTTCTGTTGAAAATTTTGAGCAGCAGAGGTCTTTCCTCTGTTTATCTCTGGTGCTGTGGCACATTGGATTGATCTGCACTTTGGGGTTGTGGCATCGTAAACTTTTGATAAAGTTGAGTTACTTTTGAACATGAATTCTGCTCGATTGCAAAGCCACAACGGCAATAAAACCTTTACTTCACAGTTCGCCGACATGGGACTTAAAGCGATAGTTAGGTTTTCAGGAACTACCAACTATTAAAGAACATTGTTAACATCTCAAGTAGTACCAGCTGATCTTAAAAAATGGGTCAGTATGATCTGTACTATTGTTCGTTGTCTAGACGTTGATTGCAATAGAATGTCTAACTTGAGCATAATCCAATGAACAAGCAACAAATTCTACTAGAAGCTACATAGAAGTGAATTGACCGTTGCCAACTTGACAGCTGCCCAATTAACGCCGCAACTTGTCATTAGCTGATAAATTTTTATTTCAAGCCTCAAGTTAGAACTTTTTGGAGCATGTAAAAATCATATTTTACGATAACCAAATCGATAACCAACGAGCAAAACAAGAACTGAGAAAAATTTACATTTGAAATTTGAATCATTAGCACCCAAAATTGAACCCCCCACATTTTTTAAAAATCAGTGGCTGTTATCTAAAAGAAGTCGACTCAGCAGTGTGTTGCTGTGGGGGGCCGAAGTCCCAACGGGTGGAACAACTCTATCAGTCTCAAGTTGCAGATTCCCCGGTGAGATAATTCCAGTTTTTAGTACTGTGGCAGTCTATAAAGAGGAGATGTGGTATATTGTTTTCTTATAAGCAGTTTTTCGCACGCTCAAAAATGACGTAAAATTTCAGAGCAAAAGAAGCTTTGACAATTGAAAATTCACCTGAGACAGACGTTTGTTCCGAGAGTGAGGTAAATCCCAACCCAAGCAGTGGTTTCACTCAACAGATGTCCAACCTTACAATAGAAAATAAGTTTCACATTTCACCTAGCTCTATTTTATATATTCCTGACACAGCCGACAAATTATATAAGATCCAGGTATTGGAACACGTTTTGGAAGAAACAAAAATTAGATACATTGGATGGGGCCCTGATTACGACTCATGGTTCAACTCAAAATCAATATGGTCCTATTGGTGTTTCAAAAAACCTTCTTTAAGTAAATTGAAAAGAATCTCCAAGGAACTATGAGACAAAGCTGACGATCTGCTAATTAATGCCGAGAGCGCACTCTATGTAGACGAGGCATTAACCGGTTTGAACTCCAAAAGAATTAGAACAGATGGTAACCTTCCAGATATAAAAACGTTGCTGCACACTAAAGTCCCGACTATCCGCTATGTCCCTATCAATGTACGGTACAAATGGTCAGAACTTTTCTCTGACGTCATTACTGATTGTATTGAAGATCCTAGTACAGAACTAAACTGGAGAAAACTCTTCGGATTGTCTAAATGCATTTTACGTGCCAGTAACAGAGGAGGGCAAAAACATAGGCGGAACAACGACCAAAGAATTCTAGAAAGAATTAATCGCTGGAACAGCGGAGACTTTGGAGGGCTATGGAACGAAGCTTGCTCTTTGAAACAATCAAAACGATCAAACGATACAAACTCCGAAGAGATTATCAAAAAATTTGTGTTTCCAGGGCCAATATGGCAGAGCAGCAACAGTTTTGGCTTTTGATGGTTTTGCACCAGTCAACAAGGCAACTCTCGATAGTTTGAAAAATTGCATTCCCCTGAAGAAAAGCCTATTGTAGTCCAAAATTTTTCATCACAAGCCTATCAATTCAGCGAGGAAAATGTTTCGAAACAGCTGAACTCGTTTTCAAGATTTACAGCAGCTGGTCCTTCAAAAATGTTTCCCGAACATCTTTTGCATGCTGTACAGTGTACCGCTTCAGATCAGTCACAAATTGCTTTGAGAGTACTGACTAAGCTTATAAACATAAGCTGCCGTTGGGAACTTCCCGAATTTGTTTCACAAGCTCTATGTAATGCATCGTTATCAGCCTTGCTGAAAAAGAAAGACGGCATTCGCCCTATTGCAGTCGGAGAGGTCTTGAGGAGGCTAATTGCTAAATGTTTAGCCAAGGAAGCAAACTTAGAAGCAAAGGAACTTTTCCAGAGCCTGCAATTGGGTGTGGGAGTGAGGGGAGGAGCGGAAGCCATTATACATTCGACTACGATTTCGTATGAAAAAAATACTCAACTCGTCCAAATCCTCGGGTATTTTGCAAATTGACTTTTGCAATGCATTCAATTCGATAAAACGCAGTGAAATGCTGAAAGCCGTTGTCAGTTCAATGTCAGGCATTGCTGCTTTTACCAATTCCTGTTATTCCCAACAAAGCCAATTATTCTATGACAAATTTGTTGTTAGCAGTGAAAGCGATATCCCACAAGGCGACCCATTAGGCCCTTTGCTTTTCTCTCTGACGCTCTGGCCCATTATAGAGAAAATTCAGGAAACTTCGCCAGAGCTTCAACAACATTCCTGGTATCTAGATGATGGTGTCTTGGTGGGCTCAGAGGACGATCTCATTAGATCTTGGGATCTTCTATGCCAGCTCGGCCCTGATCGCGGCCTCAATGTCAGGGTCGGTAAGTGCGAACTGTGGTCCACGGTAGATTTAGACAGACTGGATATAAGAATAAAACGAAATGATATTTCGGGCCTTGAGGTTCTTGGAGCTGCGTTAGGAACCCCAGAGTTTGTCTGCATGAAACTTAACGAAAGGATAGGGAAAATAGGGGTACTTTTCGAAAAGTTGGAGTATCTTGATGACCCTCAGTGCGCCCTAGGTATCCTACGCCACTGTATTGGGTCCCCCAAAATGTTGTATTCTTTGCGTTGTCCAACGCCCACAAGTCCAGTTATTAAATCCCTAAAAGAATTTGATGCCCAACAGCGCGAAAAACTTGAGAATATTCTTGGAACTGTTCTTCCAGATGAATCCTGGACTCAAGCAACCCTGCCCATAACCCTTTCAGGGTTGGGTGTTTGCCAATGCCAGGACCAGTATAAAGCATCATACGTTGGTTCTGTTCTCTCCTCTGAAGATCTTGTTTCTCGAAAATCACCGGTGAAAGCCCAAAAAACTGCCAAGTTTTTCAGGATCTTCATTCCAGTTTAGCACAACTGGACATTTCAAACCTCTCGTAAAAGACGACTCAGCATGCTCTTGATAATGAAAAATTTCATGGTCTCAAAGAGAATCTAGCTTGTGAGAGAGAATCCGCCCGACTTCTCTCATTGTCTGTTCGACATGCTGGAGCTTGGTTGTCTGCTCCCCCCATTCCAGCTCTTGGGCTTCATATGGCACCAAATGAGTTTAGAATTAGTGCAAAGTACAGGTTGGGTGTCCCTGTCTACGACGCCGAAAGGAAGTGCCCGTTCTGTAAAGCAGGAGTTCTTGACATCTATGTGGATCATGCCATTGCGTGTCACGGTCGAGGAGACGCAATTGCAAGACATGACCGGATTCGAGATAAAATAGGGTCTGCTTGCTCATCTGCGAATCTCTCACCAGTAGTGGAAAAAAAGAACCTAATTCCAAAGCCAATCACGCCCCGGAGACATCTTTGTCCCGACATGGAAAGCGGGGAAACCTGCTGCATTTGATGTAACTGTTACTTCGTCGCTGAAATCCAACTCCCTCACTAATGCGGCTACAAAGGCAGGATACGCACTCGATGCAGCAGATGATAGAAAATATTGTCTCCACGACGATAACTGCGCAAAAATGGGAATCACATTTGTTCCCCTTGCATTTGAAGTCCTTGGCGGGATATCGGCAACCTTCAAGAAAACACTCAAGCGGTTGGCTGTGTTAAGTGACAATCGTTCCTTCCAAGGGCAGGGGTTGTCTGTAGCTTTCTGTAAACTAATGCAATCCTTGTCAATCACCGCTATTCGGGGATCAGGGGAAATGTTGCTGGCACGGGCTCCCTAGTAGACTATTTTGCTTTTTGGGTGCTCGACCGCTCGGAGGTGAGATGGTTGATCCAGTACGGTTGCAATCATTGTCGACATGTATGATCAAGGGGTCTGCCTCAATGATTTTGACACGCTCTTTTTGGCCAGACTTAACCAATTCAGAATAAGAAGAGTCCAGATTGGTCCTTTAATGATGAGTCGCCAAAACGATTGCAACAAACGGGAGCGTTATCAATGTGCAGTTCTAGTATTTTTATTCTTACCTGACCAAAGTGGGGAGAATAAAAACATACCTTTTACATGTGAAAAATAAAATGCCGATGAAATGAGATTCATAAACTGTTGATCTGTTGTATTGACAACCACCGTTTTGTTAACCAAGTTAATTGTTTTTAATAAAAATGTATATAACAAAAAAAACATTTAAAACTGTCCCTTGCTTCTTAGTATAGACCAGCAACATCAACTTTCGTTACCATATTCATAAACAGACATTTTGTTTGCGGCTATTGCTTTCTCTGTCTCTTAGTAACTTCGTACTAACGTTTTTATATTCCCATTCAACTGCAGATTTATTTTATTTTCAATATTGAACGAGATAGATAAGTTAGCACGTTGAATGTTTTGTTAATCAAGAACCTAATAGTGAGATTGCACCAACGTCAAAACTTTTTGGACAAAAGCACAGGCAGTGGTACACTAGTATTCTTTACTACACACCAAATGTGATTTGAAGAAATACAATTCTGCTGCTTTTCAATTTTTACGTCGCAGAACAGCCCGGATCAAATGAATTAGGCCATTCAATCAAACATGATCAATTTCCCAAGCCACTCAGCCTCTTTCAGAAACAAATCCTCTACCATTTTGCTTTTTCGATTGTTGACAGGTAAACCGTCAAGCGTTCTTGTACAATGCCACAAATAGTCTTTTAGCTCTAGTACTTAAAACAGATCCACGGACACGGAATAAATTAAACTTTATACAAACTTTTATTAATAAAATTTACAATTGAGTGCTCTCCCTTCTAACTGAAGCATTTATAATAATCAAAATAGGAGCAACCATTTCCACACCACCTTTAGGCACTGAACACAAATGTACCTTCACCGAATACAAATGGAACTTAATGGCTTCCCTCGGCACGGCAATAATTAGACAGACCCCTTTACATTCTAAGTCGCCTTTAATCAATAGCTCTATAGAATTGCCCGTGGAAGATACCGCACCATGAAATGTACCATTAAATATAGAAGTCATTCTGTATCAGTTTTTACCCACTTCAGATTTAACTTTACTCAGAAGACGACCTGAATTTGAACCGATATCATGATTCTCGCATAATAATTCCGCAAATTTCTGAACAATTTAAATCCGAGATGGGGAGACAGTAAGAGGGATTCATAACAGTTAAAGATGTGATATATATTACCATAATAGATACTTGGATTACAGTTATCAATACAGAGTTTGACTGAGCTCAATTTATAAATTGCCACACACACTGATAGTCACAATGGTGGTGTCCAAAAGCTTTTTCGTCTCCCCTGAAATCGTTGTTTCCACGAAGCAGAAAGTGCCTCCCACCAAACCTCAAGATAATCTGTTAGTTGCTATTAACTCTCATCATAAATTGTACATTTGTTCATTTAGTCGTTTCCATGTCAATCCACGTCAAGTATATCGGTCCTGAAAGCAGAAACATGCAGCTAACAGTCAAATAATTCCCTTTTCTATTTATTGAAAAGGGGTTCGCAGAGCTTCCAGCCGCCCATGTGAAAGCAAAAAATATCCCTGGTTTCCGTTTAAATCTATTTTAGCCTAGATTATAATCACCTAATTAGAGCTCTAGTGATTTATTGCTTTGAGGAGTTTCAAACAATAGTGTTAAAGCCAGTTAGACCAGAAGCATTATATGCAAGATAATATTTCTTACCCTTATGAGAGCTATCGACAAAACCATACAATGAGTATTTGCCAAAATTTGTGGTGACATTTTTGAAAACATAAAGTAAGCTTTTTGAGTTAGAAAGTGAACATTTTGACGCATTCTAGAGCAGTGGCAAGTCAACAAAATCATGAACTCAAATGAAAATAAGCAGATCAAAATGTTGTGTATGGTTCATATAATGAAATGGAACTCCTTTCGTGAAATATCCTATTTTTTATCACACAGCAACAATTTAGGCCAATAAATTATTTGCCTTCATTATAAAAACATAGCCGGAAAATAGCCGCGATAGACGCTCGTGGCCTTCCATGAATTGAAACACCTAAAGAAATAAGATAGACAGATTAATCACCGGTCCTTTAATAGACCACTAGACTTTTTGGATTAGATTTGGACTGTCAATTTTTTGACACATACGTTCTATAAGGAAAAAGCCCTTAAAGAGCTATTTCAAAATTGATATTCGAAATCAAAAACTCAAGTTTTCTCATGTCCCCAATAATAGCCGCTATCGCTTCGCGGCTATTAAAAAAAATAACCGACTAACGTCGGAAGAATTGCTCTCGAACGACTAGTGGGAGCTCTAATCAATTTCAGCCTGCTTCAATGGGGGGGGGGGGGGAGGGGAGCCTAAATGGGACTAAGAAGTTTAATAGTGGGCTTCAAATAACCACAGAGGTTAACATATACCACTATTAAGATTTAAAGTAAAAAATGACACCTATTTCGGCGCACTTTTCATCTGACTTTTAGTATTAAATTGCCGCCGATTGAATTCAGCTGCTTGAAATTGTGATTCAGAGAGAATTTTAGATCACGCGAAAAAAACGGGCGTAAAAGTCACTCCAAAACGGTCAAGCAAAAATTTTGCATAAAAAGACACGTTTACAATAATTGCTTCTCGAGAGCAATTAATCAGATTCACTGGCTCCCAATTATTTATGATGAAAGAAATTTTTGAGTGCAAGCTAAAAGGCTGATACTTTCTGATGCTGATACTTCCTTTAAGGACGCATCCTTTAGTTCATCGGGTATGATTTTAAATAATTTCAGTTTATTGTATAGCTTAGCACAGATATTGAATTGAGTGTCGGTTAATTTTTTTCATTCTATGTAGCTCTTTCAAAAGATCATAGTCTGATAATTTTGATGGTGAATGTCAATTAGATTGTGAATTTTGATTTCATGGCTATCAGTTTATTATCAGAAATATTTGGCCATATTTTGACAGTATGACATCATTTGTATGACACAAAACTTACTACAAGGAACTGGTTACAAGGAATTCCCAATAGATTCAAACTTCATTCCCACTCCCACTAAAAACAAGAGGGACCCAAATATCATTTAGAGTTGCTGAAGTACAAGAAATCCCAGTAGCAAAAAGTTTTAAAACTTTTATTAGTTTTATAACTTGCATTCAGTGCTTTGTCAACAATCCGCAAACGCTTCGAATCCATCCTCACATGGGTTCAGCTAACGGGATGGGGCAAAACTGGACGACAGCACTGCCATTCATATTTTGAAACAGTCCCCCCTCACATTGGGAACAAAGTGCTTTGGCATAATAAGAGGTGGAATTACTATTATAAGGTATAAAAATTACAATTATAGATGTCCATTATTCTACCAGAAGAGAATGAGACATTTTTTGTGAGCAAAAGACATTGATCGAAGTTTCAAAAATTTTGGGGAGACTAGATATGTGAGTTAGTGCTGCTGGTACCTGTATGGAATCCATGACACTGGCTGTGGCTCTGGATAGTTTGCCAGCGAGAGATGAGATGCCATGTTTGAGGTCGTCCTTCATCTGTTCCACATCTGGGCCACTGTAGCTTCCCCCTCCATAGCCACCACCGCCACCCCCACCAGAGTACGAATATCTGTCACAAACGAGATCAGATGCATCATTAATGAATGATGGTTTAATTCCCTGAACAAATGTTTCCATGAAGCACAAACTGACCCGTCTTTGTGCACAAACATCTCTTTTTCTGGCTTAATAAGAGCTTGAGCTCACCATCAGAACTATTATATGGCATTGAAAGGTTCTAAGGGTGGCAAAATAACAACTATGGGTGATCATTATATTCCTTCATTTTTATTTATATATGGATTTTTAACAATATGAAGCGAGAGTTAATTTGTCTCCAATTTAGTATCTTTTATGTGCATGCAGCTGAATTATAAGCTGAACATCAACTCTGAATCAAATTTGAATTTTTTTTCCACTGACCTGTTTGTGGGTCCCTCGTTGCCTCCTCCGAACAAGTCACGACTACTGATGCTAGAGGCACCTGTGTACTTTGAGTGATCAATCGAGCCGAAGTCCTACAAAAGCAACAAGAACGCTTAATTTAAAACTGGCAACAGGCAAATGGAACGTTTGCAAGTCGCACAAGGAGTTCAAAAAATCTCAAATTATCAGTAGATTTGCAGTGCCTCGGAATCAACTTCTGACAACCGTAATATTTTCAATCCCAGGAATGAGTACCATTTAATTTGAACTTAACGCACTTCCCTTCGACAAAAATGTCACCATACGGAAAAAACTGTTGAACCGTTTCATCTTGATAGAGCTAAATCATCTCATGTGCACAGTTCTACAAAACAAACATAGCCGGCAGATTGCAGGAATAGCTGCGAAAGAATAGACCTGCGTGCCATATAATAGAGATAGAAACAGATACCGAACTAAATTGAAAAAAAAAATCGACGCCGCTCAAAAAACTAGGTAACATAACATTCAGCGATAAATTAATAAAGCTTGTTGAAACTCATTGCGCAGAAGCCTCTTACTAAGGACCTTTACTGCACATATGAGTTCCTTTGACCTTAAACAAATTCAAATTAAACTTAAGTTTTTAAAGTGCAAAAGTCATTTTATTGAGTGAGGTAAGTCACGTATGATCAAATTTAATCACGCAAATAACCTTAAAACTTTTGCTAAAGTGAGTTAGAAATGACGTCACGCGCGCAAATGCCGTTAGTGAGAGGAAGAAGTCATTCAGAAAATTTGACTTTTTCAGCTTTGCTGTGTGAACAAATGTAAAACGAAAAAAGAGCGTCAGACGACGAACCAAAAAAAACCAAGAGCACCGCAATATAGCTACGCTCAGCTTACAGCTTCGCAGCTATAATAAACACAGCGGGCATATTGCCACAAAAGCTGCTAAATAATTGCATGCTGACAAATATAGACAACAGCAACAGATTAAGAATTGAGCTAACCAAAAAAACTAATATCCACATTTGACACGAGAATAAATTGCCTTCCACAACAGTGACTTCCTTCTTAACAGGTGTCCTTTATTGAATGATGTTAAAAATCATTTAGAGAGAGAAAGGTCTATTGAGGCAAATAAACTATAAATTTGATGCTAAAAACATAAAATTGGACAATATGCTCTCGAAAGGCGAGGAAATTTAATTCAGAGGGAGATAGATGTAGCCTAGATAAATTTTTCTTTATTGGTGCGAAAAGTTCCGCCCAAGGAGGAGTTTGAAGTCTAGAACACCGGAGCATCAGATTGTAGAATTAACCACTCGACAAACAGGGCTTTGGGCTAGATCTCTTAAAGTCGCTTCGTATTAGCAACAGACTTAATTTCTGAATAAGAGCAATTAAAGTCACGCAAAGATCAAGAAGTCAAGCGAAAAAAATCACTCGAGAAGTGAAATCGAAAGAAAGTTCTAGTAAAAAACGGTCAAGTAAAAATTTAGCGTAAAAAAGATACATTTATATTTTCTTGTAACTTCATTCGACCACAAAATCGCTAACTTCAACTAACAAATCATAGCTGAAAAACAGCTAGCTAGCGGAAAAGCTGAAAAACAGCATCCTAGAGTCGATTGCAAGACTGATTACTTCGTACAATTCACGAAGCCTTTTTTATTGACGGCCTTTATGTTTGGAATTAAGCAAATTACTCAAATAGCTGTGTTAACAGTCATTGAGGGTGAGTAAGCAATTAAGGTCAAATCGGGCAATTCCTCAGCTAAAACTTACTATTGCAGAACAAAACCGACTAACGTCGGAAGACTTGTTCTCGAACGACTAATGAGAGCTGTAATCTATTGCAGCCTGCTGCAGAAAGGGGGTAGCCTGGAGGAATGAGGACTAAAAAACTGGCTAAAAGTTACGTCAAATGAAGTCATTAGCACTTATATACCACTAAGATTTAAAGTGAAAAAATGACATCAATTTCCGCAAAACTTGTTATTTGATTTTTGGTAGCGAACTGCAGCCAATTGAATTCAGCTGGTAAAAACTGTGAATAAGACAGAAATTTGAATCACGCAAAAAGTGAACGGCGTCAAAATCATCAACAAAATAAAAGGGCTAAGCGAAAATTTAGCACAAAAAGCCACCTTACAATAATTGTTCACACTTCGTTCAAGAGCAACCAAATAAATGATCGAACACAGATAAAAGCCAAAAAAAGACCAGTGAAGGAGCAGCATAGAAATGAGTAAAACTTGTACCTCGAATCGCCTAGAAAACAACTTACTCTAATGTACTCTATAAATGGTATTAACAAACCTACACTACACCTCTATATTAATTGTCTTTTGCTCCTTTTACTGGTATGATGAAAAAAACCACTTATTGAGCCCACCAAATTTGTAAAAAAAACTAAGGCAACTACAGCATAGATAAGAGCTTCCATAGATAAGAGAAAAATTTAGTGCACGCAAAAATCAAGAAACAAGCATGATTAAAGTCGCTCCAAGATTCAACGAACAAGAAAAAATTTTGCATAAAAATTACATACAAGACTACAATAAATTCTTCCGTCAACCACCGTTCGAAAGCCAAGAATTGTCAAAACGTCCTTTTTGGTTTTCTTGAATTCCTTTGGTTTATGTGAAGGCGCTTTCATCCCATGAAGTTAAATTTTCGCACACTCTAATGAGAAACTTGAATAGTGAACCAATAATAGATCAGTTGCCAACATACCATATATAGATTTCACTTTGTTTCAATGAACAAATTGCTCGATTTGTCAATGAAAGGGAGCCAACTTTTCGCATTCTTAACAAATCTACTTCAAATATAATTGCATAACTATATTCTGCGGGCTAAAACAAATGAAAGACTTAGCTAAATCAAAAACATAGCCCACAGATTACCGGAATAGCAGCAAAAGAGATTGTGTCGATAACATAGATGGCAACAAATACAAACATAAGTACACGAAGTTGCTCATGCAAAGAGGACTCATTAACAGGAAAAACCTTGTAAGCAGCCGCCTTTATTAGAAAGGTATCCGTTCTCAATAGACCTTAATATTAATTTTAAATATTCAACTAAACATAGCTGGTAGATTGTAGGAAAATAGCAGAAATAGCTTTTCAGACCTGCAGCCTGAAAAAGACAATGGAAAACGACCGTAGAAAAATGAGTTTTTTTTTACTAATTGCTGAGATTTTATTATTAGATATATAATAAATTGTGTAAATTTTGTGTTTTTTCGATAATCTGCCCTCAAATATCCTTCAAGTGGCCGCGACATACAATCAATTGACCAGATCTCGTCATTTAAGGAAAATCTTGATAACGAAAAAAAAAAACATAGCATGACAAGTCCGGAATTACAATACAAAACATTGCTCTCGAATGACAGACGGCGCAATTTAATTCAGGCGCTATAGCCTACATTAATTTTTCTTTATAGGTGCAAAAACATCATCCGAAGGTAGGATTCGAACCCCGACCTCCTGAGTCCGATTACGTCACCTCAACGGAGGTATTAACCACTCGGCTATCAGGGCCCTTTCATCGTCTCTCTAAAAATCGGCTTTTGTTTGAACAACAAACTTTACTTCGGAGTGAAACGAATTGGAAACATAAAATGACTACTGTCGGAGCAATTGCTCTCGGACGACAGGAAAGGAAATTTAATTCAGGGGCTGCAGCCTAGATAAAATTTTCTTTATGGGTGCAAAAACAGTTTATCAAACCGAGAATCGAACAACTGACCTCCCGCTCCCCCACCTAGACGAACTGCGCACTCTGCTATCAGGCCCTTGTTTTAGCTGCGCTGCAATCAATTTTATTTTAACAAATCTTCAGATAGAGATCTGATAGAGATCACTCAAAAATGAAGAACGAAAGCGTGAAAGAATCACTTGAGAAGTCAGAGATTACTCCAGCAGAAAAGCGCAGTACGGTAAAGCAAAGAATTTGCACAAAATAGACAGACACGTTTACAAAAATTGCTTCTCAGTCGAGAGCTACCAAAAAACAATGAAATATTGCCCTGAAAATTAACATCTTTAAAGCAACATCAATCAAAGAGTCAACGAATTCCATTATGCAAACATATTCGACAGATTGCCGGAAAATAGCCTTCGTTGACGCATTTGATGCACATCGGGATTGAAACAGAAAGAAAAACAAAAGAGACAAATTGACCGAAAATGACAATTTTCTTGTTTTTTTAGTGTCAAAACTTTTAATTTGGCGCCCAGTTTTTTTATTCTAAAATTATACTTAATTCAGCTTCCAAACTGATATCTAATCAGCTTAATACAAATGTCAGCTAGTAAACACTAATGAACTTTGATAATCTAATGCACTGACTTAATGACCGGGTTTCACAGATCTATCCCGTCTCTTTTGATTTTGCTCTTTTGGCATTGACCATACTCACTACATTGCGTAATTAAATGCATGAAAAAAATTAATATCCATTCAGTTGAAACATTGAGTGAATTAAGTCAGAACTCAACGGTGAAAATCGTGGTTCAATAAAAACAAAAAACGCGATCAAAAGGTATAGCGAATTTTGAAAGGAGAGCGCCTAAATTAAGGCCGTAGAGAGGCTGATGGCGGCTATCGAAAACTGCTGGAAAAAGCCACACGTGAAAAAATAACACAGAAAACTTTCACATCCCAATTTCTCGCATAAACGAGAACAGCTTTTTGAATAAAAAACCACTGCCTTTTCACTCCACTCTTCAAATTTCTCCAACACAAACCACTCCAATTTTTAGCGCATTCCCTGCATGAAAAATCACTACAATCAATCACTTACACAATACTCTTTGTGAAGTAAAAAACAATAAAGCCTCGAGTGCAAAAAAGTCAGCGCATCAAAACAATCCAAATCCTCCGGATTGTAAAAATTCGAAGAGAAGGCCTGTAATAGCTGGCTATTGCAGACTAAAATCAGACAAAATTCCCTAAAATGAGCCATGAAAGGTAAGTTGACAGCTTTTTGAATAAAACTTAAACTGACTAATGTCGGAAGAACTGCTCTCGAACGACAGGCGGGTGGAAAAACATTTGACCCCACCGGGATTCGAACCATTGACCTCTCTCTTCATAACCATTTGCACTACCGACTGTGCTATTTGTCCCTTACTTTTGCTATGCTGCAACCAATTTTAAATTAGCAACAAGAGTAAGAGCAATAGAGATCACTCAAAAATGAAAAACGAAAGCGTGAAAAAAGTGACGTGAGAAGTCAAAGAATGTTTTAGAAGAAAAGCGCAAAATGGTCAAGCGAAAAATTTGCATAAAAAAAGACTAACACATCTAAAATAATTGCTGTAAACTTCGTTCAAGAGCAATTAAAAACCCTCTTCTTTTTCACTCCACTCTTCAATTTTCCCCAACACACAAACCACTCCAAATTTTTTCGCGCATTCCCTGCTTCAAAATTCACTACAATCAAACACTTATCCAGCACTCCTTTTCGAGTAAAAAAACCATAATGCTGCTTCGAGTGCAAAAAAGTCGGCGCCCCAATACAATCCAAATCCTTCAGATTGTAAAAACCCAAGAGAAGGCCTGTCAAAGCTCGCTATCGCAGCTATTATTATAACAGACTAACATCAGACAAATTGCGCTGAAATGGCCCATGAATGGTAGGATGACAGCAGCTATCTTAAGCTTAGGGGAAAGTGGCGGAGACCACACCTCTCAAAATTTTCCTTCAAATCAAAAAGCTTCAGTGAACCGTTCGTTTCAGTAAGAGCCTATTTGAAGGCCAAAAGTTACATGTTCAGACCAAAAACTGACCAAGCCAGAAATCGCAAACAAAAAGACCAACCGTACCCAAATAACCTCTAAGCTTCGTTTGAGAGCACCTAATCAGGTGATTCAATTTCGAAATCAGCAACTTAGTTCAGGTGCTTAGATAAATTTTTCTTTATGGGTGCGAGTTAAAAAATGACGTACATAGAATCAGTGAACGAGTGGCAAACATAAGTAAACAAAATAGCTTTGAGGTTTCTGGCGTAAAGAAATAACAAAATGAGCGTAATACAAACAAAAACCAGTAATATTGGATTAGAGCTACGGTTGGTTAACTGTTCGCAGCTATATCAAAAACTCATCAAGGTATGAGGTTCAACGATACAACTGTACTCACGTCAGCTGGCTCCCTGCCAAAGTACTGATTGGATGATATGGACTTGGCATTTGAGAATTTGTTGCTGAACTGACTGCTGCTGCCACTGTTGTTACTACTGCTGCTGATCGCACCACTTCCATTACTCACACTTCCCCCTCCATAACTACACACAAAGTATCACTGCATGTTTATCATACGTAACTCAATGTTTTTCTTTAATATTCTTTCACTTTGCGATGAAACATCAAGACTAACATCAAAGTCTAAATATTTATAGACGTTTCGAAAAGACTAATCATGATAGAAAGTGTATGGACCATAAGTACTTGACCAACATAGATGGTCAAAGTTGCAGACCCACTAGTGCATTTTAGCAGTTTTTACCAAAAGCCGATTATAAACCAGCCTCAACTATTAACTGCAAGGTTATAACAACAAGATACAGAAATAGCCACAGATTTCAACAGCAGCCACGATCGAGTCTCATGGTCTCAATTGAAATCGAAACAATGGTAGACATGAAGGCGAAAAAATTATTGACCAAATTTTAAATTTATCAAAAATTTCAATTAGAACCATATGCAATTTTGATTTCAATTGATGTTTAACTTTAATCCGGGTTCTTAATAGGCGGACAACAGGATTATCAATTGATATTAAATCTAGAAAATAAGTACAACCAACGTGACAAAATACCCAAAATATACACAATACTATCCTAATGTTAAAACTAGCAGAGCATTTAGCATAAAATTTAGCTAGTGCCGTGCCTTGCGGGTTATGGCTATACTTCAGCAGACTATGGGCCTTTATATGAAACTATCACAACCGAATATATTAAATTATCAGCTTAAATATAAGAAAGCAATGCTTTTAATACCGAGTGCTAAATTGTAATTGGATTATTGAATGATGTGAATCAGTACGCCCGGCAAGAAAAAAACTGCCTCTTAGCCACTGCCTGATTCTTACCCACTGCTCTGTTCACGTCTTAGATCAATGTGCTCTGAAGAACACTTTTAAGGCCAATAGAGGTTAATGCCTTCGGTCTTCGCCCATTAATAGCACAGCATAATTCAACTGGTCATCAAAATAAGGTGTGAAACTTAACTTACAAAGAGACAAATTCCAGAAAAATCCAGGTTCTGGATGGTGACAAAACGAAGCGCAACAATAGCCGTATGAGCAGCTAACGTGGACAATAACAATAGACAGGTCAAAATGGGTGAACAAAAATATTAAGGCAAAAAGAAAATTTGTACAAAAACATTTTTTCAGTCCGATTTATTTTGATGGCATTTCTTAGTTGAACATAACGTACTTCTAATTCTTAGAGAGAGGCTGCAGGGGCTACTATCAATACCAATAAGCATTAGAGATGGTAACTAAGACTTATAGGAACGACGTTCAAATAGCGGGCATCTAAAATGAATCTGTTCATTTTGAATTGGTTTGTGGAGCAGCTGATGTTCAAAATCACTTAGCAGAATGAGAGAAGAGAGAAACTAGCCTAGAGAAGTCAAAAAGATATCACGTAAAATGTTGAAAAAGCGGCAAAATGAAGTAAAGCGAAACATTTTTTTATTCGACGAAGTAAAAAAAATAGGAGCGCTATAATAGCCGGCTGAGATGATGAGGGCGGCTATTAATAAATCTAATTCTTGTTAGGTTAAAATTTGCGTTTTACATCATTTTCATCAGTAAAAAATTCTCAGAGTCAATGAGCACCACAGGATGCACATCGGAATTGAAACAAAAAAAGAAAAGAGATAGAAAACGACCGAAACTTTTTTGTTTTTTTTTTCAGTGTCAAAAAGTGTTATAATTTAGCGTGCAGTTTCAGTTAGAGTATAAAACTATCCTTAATTCAGCTTCTAAATTGAATGCTATTAATCTTAATGCTAATGTCAGCTATCAACCACTCTAATGAACGTCGATAACCTAATGCTCGCCGTTGAGCGGCTAAATAATAGCCGTTGAGAGGCTGACAGCGGCTATTAAAATTCTATAGATCTTGAAAATTCTACAGTCCAGAAAATGACTGTATGAGTTTAAAAAATGAGTGAAATCGCACAAAATTTTGATGCTGAAAAACAACATCTCATCCATGTTACCAAATAGACTATTGCTATACTTCGACTCCGTTGAACGTATTAGAGGAGACGTATTGAGCAACACTTTTCTTAGCAACCAGAAAAGAATTCAATTGATTGAAAGAAAATTAAGGCGCTGAAACTCATTAATGCATATGCGTGAGCTGAGATAAATTTGCTTATATAAATCGGAAGCTGACATAATTTTTTGAAAAAGCCTTTAATATATGAGAATAACTAAAACCATAATTTATATTATAATTGAAACAAAAAAGAACGCGAGCTAAACCAATGATTTCAACATGACAATCAACATGCAACTGTTGGAAAGGCACGTTTCGTTTAATAAAACCAAAAGCCGATTATAAACCAGCCTCAACTATTAACTGCAAGGTTATAACAACAAGATACAGAAATAGCAGCAGATTTCAACAGCAGCCACGATCGAGTCTCATGGTCTCAATTGAAATCGAAACAATGGTAGACATGAAGGCGAAAAAATTATTGACCAAATTTTAAATTTATCAAAAATTTCAATTATGACCATATGCAATTTTGATTTCAATTGATGTTTAACTTTAATCCGGGTTCTTAATAGGCGGACAACAGGATTATCAATTGATATTAAATCTAGAAAATAAGTACAACCAACGTGACAAAATACCCAAAATATACACAATACTATCCTAATGTTAAAACTAGCAGAGCATTTAGCAAAAATTTAGCTAGTGCCGTCCCTTGTGGGTTATGGCTATACTTCAGCAGCCTGTGGGCCTTTATATGAAACTATCACAACCGAATATATTAAATTATCAGCTTAAATATAAGAAAGCAATGCTTTTAATACCGAGTGCTAAATTGTAATTGGATTATTGAATGATGTGAATCAGTACGCCCCGCAAGAAAAAAACAGCCTCTTAGCCACTGCCTGACTCTTACCCACTGCTCTGTTGACGTCTTAGATCAATGTGCTCTGAAGAACACTTTTAAGGCCAATAGAGCATAATGCCTTCGGTCTTCGCCCATTAATAGCACAGCATAATTCAACTGGTCATCAAAATAAGGTGTGAAACTTAACTTACAAAGAGACAAATTCCAGAAAAATCCAGGTTATGGATGGTGACAAAACGAAGCGCAACAATAGCCGTATGAGCAGCTAACGTGGAAAATAACAATAGACAGGTCAAAATGGGTGAACAAAAACATTAAGGCAAAAAGAAAATTTTGAAATCATATAAGAAGCAATAAGTGAAGTATTTCATATCGCTTTTAATCAAAAATATCAGCTTTAGTTCTCTTGTTTCTTATTTCGAGCTTATTTTTTTTCTGATTCAAAAAACCCTTTTTCTCATCTCCATAGTTTTGAGGTATTGAAACACTTCAATTTTTGACTGAAAATCATTTTTGCGCAATTACGCAATCTGTATTTCCTCGATTCATAAAATTATTCCCATTGCTTTCCTTCGCTCACTAAAAGCTTAAAAAGCAAATTCCATCGGAAACGGCATAGTTATTGATATTATGGGTCTTTGCTATTTTTGATATTATATTTAAAAAAAACATACCCGGCAGATTGCCGGAAAATAGCCGTCGTTGATTCCAATAAGCATGATTTGGATTGAAAGAATAGAAGATATTGAAAGAAAAGATTTTTGTACAAAAACATTTTTTAAGTCCGATTTATTTTGATGGCATTTCTTAGTTGAACATAACGTACTTCTAATTCTTAGAGAGAGGCTGCAGGGGCTACTATCAATACCAATAAGCATTAGAGATGGTAACTAAGACTTATAGGAACGACGTTCAAATAGCGGGCATCTAAAATGAATCTGTTCATTTTGAATTGGTTTGTGGAGCAGCTGATGTTCAAAATCACTTAGCAGAATGAGAGAAGAGAGAAACTAGCCTAGAGAAGTCAAAAAGATATCACGTAAAATGTTGAAAAAGCGGCAAAAAGAAGTAAAGCGAAACATTTTTTTATTCGACGAAGTAAAAAAAATAGGAGCGCTATAATAGCCGGCTGAGATGTTGAGGGCGGCTATTAATAAATCTAATTCTTGTTAGGTTAAAATTTGCGTTTTACATCATTTTCATCAGTAAAAAATTCTCAGAGTCAATTAGCACCACAGGATGCACATCGGAATTGAAACAAAAAAAGAAAAGAAATAGAAAACGACCGAAACTTTTTTGTTTTTTTTTCAGTGTCAAAAAGTGTTATAATTTAGCGTGCAGTTTCAGTTAGAGTATAAAACTATCCTTAATTCAGCTTCTAAATTGAATGCTATTAATCTTAATGCTGTCAGCTATCAACCACTCTAATGAACGTCGATAACCTAATGCTCACCGTTGAGCGGCTAAATAATAGCCGTTGAGAGGCTGACAGCGGCTATTAAAAATTCTATAGATCTTGAAAATTCTACAGTCCAGAAAATACTGTATGAGTTTAAAAAATGAGTGAAATCGCACAAAATTTTGATGCTGAAAAACAACATCTCATCCATGTTACCAAATAGACTATTGCTATACTTCGACTCCGTCGAACGTATTAGAGGAGACGTATTGAGCAACACTTTTCTTAGCAACCAGAAAAGAATTCAATTGATTGAAAAAAAATTAAGGCGCTGAAACTCCGTGAGCTGAGATAAATTTGCTTATATAGTTCGGAAGCTGACATAATTTTTTGAAAAAGCCGTTAATATATGAGAATAACTAAAACCATAATTTATAACATAATTGAAACAAAAAAGAACGCGAGCTAAACCAATGATTTCAACATGACAATCAACATGCAACTGTTGGAAAGGCACGTTTGGTTTAATAAAACATAGACGACAGATTGTCGGACAACTAGTTAAAAACCTTCCGAACAGAAAAAGCAATTCATCTCGTTAGGTTCCTATTTAAATAAAATTTGAAAAATACTGTCTTTCAAGCAATATAGCCTTGTATTATTTAGTTTTAAGACATCTATTCAATTTAAACTTCAGTTTACATTCTCAATTCTGGGTTTAATATGTGTAAGAAGAAGACATTTTAATGAGTAAGTCACGTATAATAAAAAAAATTATCACACGATGAACTCAAAAACTCATAACAAGTGAGTAAAAAATTACTTTACGCACACAAATTCAGTAGAGAAAAGATGTTGCCAAAATATTCTGACTTTGACGTCTCGGGGCGGGACCAATTCGTTGTAACGAAAAACGAGGTAGCAGCTACAGCGACTAAAAAACAGCTGAAGAATTCAGGAAACAACTCAAAGTAGAGAACATTTAACTGATGTCATCAAATGAAAAATTACCAGAGAAGCATTATAATTACTGCATTCAGAATACAAAATCAAATAAATTAACCCAATACTTCTTTAATAGATTTCAAATATAACTTATGCATAGCCCGCAGTAACTTCTAAATAACTTCTAACCATAGTCGAATAACTTCTAAACATAGCCGGCAGATTGTCGGAAAACAGCCGCCATTGACGCGCTTGATGCACATCGGGATTGAATCAGAAATAAAAAAAGAAGTAGAGACAAATTGACTAAATTTTTCTCTGTTTTTTTTCAGTGTCAAAAGTCTTATAAATTGGCGCGCATTTTCATTTAAATTATAAAACTATACTTAACTCGAAAGCTAATATTCACTATACTGAAAGCTAATAAACTTAATACCGATATCAGCTAGCAAACACTCCAATGAACTTTGATAACCTAATTCTCAATGACTTAAGGACTGGGCGTTATCGGTTTATCCCGTCTCTTTGGACCGTATTCACTATATTGCGTAATTCAATGCTTGAAAGAAATTGAAATCCATTCAGTTGAAACAGATAGTGAATAAGTCAAAAGTCAAAGTGAAAATCGTGACTTATGTAAAACGAAAAACCTGATCAAAAGGTAAAGCGAATTTAAAAAATAGCAGGACAAGTCCTGACGTACAATTCAAAGAATTTTCAATGACTAAACAAAAACTAGACCTAGAACAACCTATGAATGAATTGGAAAACCGTTTCAAAAAAATCAGATAAGATTTAAAAAAATAAAAAAGATTAAAAAACATACCCGGCAGATTGCCGGAAAATAGCCGCCGTTGATTCCAATAAGCATGATTGGGATTGAAATAACAGAAGATATTGAAAAAAAAGATTTTTGTTTAAAAACATTTTTTAAGTCCGATTTATTTTGACGGCATTTCGTAGTTGAACATATTTGTGTTTCTTAGAGAGGCTACAGGGGCTAAGATCAATACCAATAAGCATAAGAGATGGTAACTAAGACTTATAGGAACAACGTTCAAATAGCGGGCATCTAAAATTGGGCTTTATGGGTTTATCCCGTTGCTATTTCTGACATCCATTTTTGTACTAACTCTGTTCATTTTGAATTGCTTTGCTGAGCAACTGATGTTCAAAATCACTTTTAGCAGAATGGGAGAAGAGAGAAACTAGCCTAGAGAAGTCAAAAAGATTTCACGCAAAATGTTGAAAAGGCGGCAAAATGAGGTAAAGCGAAACATTTTTTTATTCGACGAAGTAAAAAAAAATAGGAGCGCTATAATAGCCGGCTGAGAAGATGAGCGCGGCTATTAAAAACTGAAAATCAATGTAAAAATGCCGCATGTGAACTAAAAACCACTAGCGAGAAAGAGATTTGGTTCAAACAAAAAATAGGGCTAGAATGAACTATGAATGGATTGGAAAAACCATTTAGAAAAAAGTTCAATCCAAAATATCGAAAAAAACAGTAAAAATCAAAGTGATATTGCCGCATCTGAACAAAAACCACTAGCGAAAGCGAATTATTGTTCAAACACCGTTTTCTCACTCTACTTTAAAATTAGAATGAAAAAAATGCACGACGCAAAACCACTCGCTTTTGCGCTCTACTTCCTGTTTCAGCGTGACCAAACTCACCACTCCAATTTGACTTCAAAAATCATGATAATGTGTGAACAGATCTTTAAAGACAGCGCCTCAATACAATTCAAATTCTATGAATTGTAAAAAAGGAGAGCGCCTAAATAATAGCCGTTTGAGAGGCTGACGGCGGCTATTTAAAAAAACCATATTATTTTTTAAATTAAGTTTTGGCCATCTATCGATTTCGTATTAATCTACAGGACAAAAAATTCGTAAGAAGAATTTAGTTTATTTTTCCGCTGTAGGGACGTTTAGTTACTGCGAACTTCTCAACGCACCTCTGTGGTTGCATTTTTTTTAAAGAACACAATCATTGAAAGAAAAATTCGTTACAGCAAGAAAATTCAGATCGAACAGTTTCTCAGGCGTCTCATAAAATCTAGCGCCGAGTACAAAAACAAATTAATAAAAAAACCGTAAAAGAGTTGTCAGAACTAGAATATGCTTTCTAACAAAGTTCAAACAGAAGCCCTATAACAGTAGCCAACAAATACCTTGACTTTATTTCACTGCCTAGAAATAATTTGACTCTAAGAGTCGTGCAATAAACCGACCTATTTCAGAAAAAATCAAAGGAAAAAAGCAACATATAGCGAGAAACAACAAATTTTTAGTTAAGAAATGGGGTAAGTGTGGGGGTAGGTAAAAGGGTAGTAGGCATGTGAGGGGGGGGGGGGGGGGGGGGGTGGTAGGCGCGCGGGGGGGGGGGGGGGGGGTAGGGTGGTGCCGCAAATGACCTTTATATTAATATCAGTTCTTAATTACTAAAAATTACAAACTAAGCTTCTGTTAAAGCCATGTTCGAAAACAGAACTCAACGTTCTAAAACAGAAGTCTAACAACAGTCAAAAGTTCAAGCCATGAACAGACTTCTGCTAAAAAAAGATGGCCAGTAAAATATCGGAAACGACTCGAATAGTCGTGCAAAAAACTCTTATCTAACCCTACCTAAATCAGAAATATGAAAAAAGAAATAAAACCTGCAGAAAACCAATACTCCTCTTCGAGTCATAAAAAGACCAACACGTTTACTACAATAATTGCTTCAAACTTAGTTCGAGAGCAATTAAAGATACTCCATCGATCAAAGGAAGGCGCTCGCCCAATACTCATCTTCGAGTCGTAAAAATTCATGACGAGACCAACAAAAACAGCTTTGCTATTGCTTCACCTCTATTAAAATTTTCTCGGAATTGACGACAATGAGACCGAATTGTTAGACAGAAGAAATTCCAAAATTGATTTAAAAAATTGTACGTAAAGTGGTCTTTCTTTACCCATTTCTATTGGATGACGTTGACCATTGACTGCCACCACCTCCACCATAGTTACTATTCGATCTGCTATCCACTGGTTTCCTGCAACGAATGTTAAAGAGATAATACATTACTGGTCTCTCAACTTAATCAAAAATCAGTTTCACTCGCCAGTAGAATATGAGTATCTGTTATGGATATTTGTACACCTTCATATAGAAGGCAAGTATATAATTGCACACCTCTATAATGATATATGGAAAATCACAATGGATAATTCCACCCTTATAAGGCCACACAAATTTATCAAAGCCAAACTTGAATAATTTTTTTCATAGAAACCGTTGATAATTCGACTACTCACAATGGCTCATCCGATATGGCGTCAAAGAATTGGTCTTGATCTCTTTTCCGCGACGATCCAAAGATATCATCGTCATCCATGTTGTCGAAGCGACTGCCACCACGACTGTCATCTCCGAACCCTCGCCCACCACCACCTCCTGAGTTCCATGAGTTGAATGAGGAAAAGGAGTTGTGGTAATTGCCGTTACTGTTGTTATTTGTGGCTCTCGCCTGATCAATCACAACCATGTCACTCAGGGCAGAATGGCTTTTTGCTGTAGAAGCTGCCGACCTGAGAACAAAAAAGACATTACAATCAACTACATGTGAGCGAACTCATTTTGCACAATCTTCAGACGTATGATATTTTTTTTTCATATGAAATCATTAAATCAATGTTATGAATAAGAGTACATAGGAGCGTTTGAAAGCGAGTAATTGCTTGAGTGAAGATCAAAAAGACTTCAAAACAACTCAGTCTTTTTTGTCTTTCGGGTTAATTGAGAAATATCCTCCGATTAAAAGATCATTAGATTAAACATATACCGTCTAAGGCCGGATGAATTGCTCTCGAACAACAGGTGAGGCAATTTATTATAGATGGGTGTAGCTTAGAAGTTTTTATGGGTGCAAAACAGAGGGGTGACATCTGAACCATTCAGCTATATCCGCTTTGCTACTACCTCGTTTGTAATCCCATCTCTTTTGCAAATGCAAATAAAAATAACCAATATCAAATACAAATTTTTTTAATATTGATTTTTTTTAAAATTGAGTAACCATGCTGAAAAAATCTCATAATTGCTTACAAAACTGAAAAACAGAAAGAATTTCTTAAAAAAATGAAACAACTGACTAACGTCGGTCGAATTGATCACAAACGACCGGCGAGCCGTTGCAACAGTGGGAGGGCAGTTATTGGCTGCGCGGGGCCCCTACGGCCTGGACGCTGTTCAGGGGTGAGGATTGGGGGGGGGGGTTGAAGTGTAGTCAACCTCTAAGAACCGCCCTTCACACCATAAGTATAAGTCTCCAAAACAGTTTCTGTGCATCGCATACTTGGAGACTAGTGAGCTGAAACGCTTTAAGAGCACTTAATACCCGCTGGGCGCTACCTGTTGATACCGTTTTTGAAGACGAAAAGTCAAATGGGTCAGACGACAAATCAGTCAAGCGAAAAATAGCATAAAAAGACCGACAGGACTAATATAAATGCTACAAACTTCGTTTGAGAGCAAAAACAAAGCTTCCGTATTCTTTTGTGTCTTGGTGCTCATATCGCCCTTTTCCGAAACCGCTTGAATACAGCGGCAAGCTCTCAGTTTAATTTTTAGAACTGCTACCTCAATGTTCGGCATCACAGGCTTGAATGCTGCCAACAAACATCAAACGTGAAATCTTTTCTTAAACTTTTTCTCACTTTTGAAATGCTCTTGCTTTACGTTTTTCTAAAACAAAAAGACGATCAAATATATCTTCCGCATCATGTAGCCCTAGCGTATCATCTCATGTTCACACTTCTTATGTAACACTTATGTTCTTCGTGTCTCCAATTACTTAAGATTTACTCTATTCATTAAACTCGCCTTTCATTCGGTGAGACGATATAAAACATTTTGGATTCTGAAACAACCTGCCTCGCAGAATTGCTCCATCTATACAAAGAAGCATAGCCGGCAGACTGCCGGAATAGCTGCGAAAGAATAGACCTGCGTGCCATATAATAGAGATAGAAACAGATACAGATCTCAAATTGAAAAAAATGGACACCGCTAAAAAAACTAGGTTAAAAAAACATTCAGCGATAAATCAATAAAGCTTGTTAAAATTCATTCCACAGAAGCCTCTTATTAGGGACCTTTACTGCACAAATGAGTTCCTTTGACCTTAAACAAATTCAAACTAAACCTGAGTTTTAAAGTGCAAAAGTCATTTGATTGAGTGAGGTAAGTCACGTATGATCAAAATCTAATCACGCAAATAACCTGAAAACTTTCGCTTAAGCGAGTGAGAAATGACGTCACGCGCGCAAATGCCGTTAGTGGGAGGAAGAAGTCATTCAGAAAATTTGACTTTTTCAGCTTTGCTGTGTGAACAAATGTAAAACGAAAAAAGAGCGTCAGACGACGAAACAAAAAAACATAGCAGGACAAGTCCTGAAGTACAATTCAAAGAATTTTCATCGACTGAACAGAAAAACTAGACCTAGAATGGACTATGAGTGAATTGAAAAAACCATTTTAAAAAAATCAGGTAAAAAAATGAGAAAAAAACAGAAAATCAATGTCAAAATGCCGCACGTGAACAAAGAACCACTAGCGAGAAATTAAAATTTAATTCAAACAAAGAAATTAGAGGTAGAATGAGCTGTGAATGGATTGGGAAAACCATTTAGAAAAAAACCGATCCAAAAAATCGAAAAAACAGTAAAAATCAGAGTGAAACTGCCGCATGTGAACAAAAAACCACTACCGAGAAACCGAATTTTTGTTCAAACACCGTTTTCTCACTCTACTTTAAAATAAGAGCGAAAAAAATTCACGCCGCAAAATCACTCGCTTTTTCGCTCTATTTCGTGTTTCGGCGTGACCAAAATCACTACTCCAATTTGACTCCAAAAATCATGAAAATGTGTGAACAGATCTTTAAAAAAAGATAGCAGGACAAGTCCTGACGTACAAGTCAATGAATTTTCATTGACTTAACAAACAACTAGACCTAGAACAGACAATGAAAGAATTGGGAAAACCATTTCTTAAAAAAATCAGATAAAAACAAAAAAAAAACAGAAAATCAATGTCAAAATGCTGCTAGGGAGAACAAAAAACCACTAGTGAGATATGTAATTTTGATTCTAACAAAAACCTAGGCCCAGAATGAGCTGTGAATGGATTAGGAAAACTATTTAGAAAAAAATCCGATCCAAAAATTTGAAAAAAAAAACAGTTAAAATCAGAGTGAAATTGCCGCATGTGAACAAAAAACCACTACCGAGAAACCGAATTTTCGTTCAAACACCGTTTTCTCACTCTACTTTAAAATTAGAGCGAAAACAATTCACGCCGTAAAACCACTCGCTTTTTCGCTCCATTTCCTGTTTCGGCGTGACCAAAATCACCACTCCAATTTGACTTTAAAAATCATGAAAATGTGTGAACAGATCTTAAAAACATAGCAAGAATTCCGGAAGCGACTCGAAGCGTCAAAATTTTAAAAAAGAACCGTAATTGCAGCTGAAGCCATAACATTTTGCATTAAACCATTAACTCATAAACTCCCCAGGTCCGATCTAAGAGTTGAAATTTTAACCACTGTCACCAAGAGAAATAAAATGCAGCAAAATTTTTATTGAAAACATTTAGGAACGTTTAAAAAGTCCAAAAAATAGGATGGTAAAAATACTGACAGGCTGAAAAACTGACAGGGCTATCAATTGCACTCAAATATTTCATGATTTCAATCTCAAACAGATCGCGAAAGCAAACGGCAGATAATGATCTTAGCAACGAAGTTAAATTTTTCACAAAAAGAAAACTCAAATTTAAGAATCAGAAAACCACTACAAAGATTTCTAATCACTGCAATTAAGACAAAAACAACACCTACTTCTTCCTTGTTGTATATATGCTCGACAACATGATTTCATACTAGATCAAAAACAAAATTAATCATAGAAAAGACATACGCAACAGAATAATATTCAAAGGCAAAAAGTCGTTTAAAACAATACCAAGTCCGCAAAAATTGCAATAAAAACTGATAGGTAGAAATATCAGAAAAAGCTTTCTAGCAAACTCTCAGTTCTGCCTCATATTGAATGAACCCAATTGCAAACCAAAAAATGACGAAATTCGAATAAAAAACCGAAATCATTCAATTTTATAACTGAAAAAATCAATATTACGAATGTAAAGGTAAGTGCAAGGACAAAGCTAGAACGATAAAAACTAGAATGTGAGGAATAAGGACACATTGTAAGGAACACCGTTACAAAAAGACATTCTTGATTTTTGAAAAAAAAAATCAAATTAAAAAATCAAAAAAAACGCGAATACATTTCACTGTTCAGCATTCGAGACATCGAAAAGACAACGAATCATCCGAGACAAAAATCCATGCTCCTCAACAGAACAAAAAAAGAAAAAGCAGAAATCAAACATACAAAACATTTTGCAAAAAAACGGTCGAAAAAAACGGTCAAAAAATAGTCAAGACTGCATTTATGAAAACAATTAAACAATTTTAACTGTTTTTCAAAAACATAACGCTAAAAAATAATTGAATTTTTATTGAAACAAAATTAAAGTCCCTCGTGTTGCACAAAAAGACTATTTCTAGTAATTAAAACCAAAATAAAACGAAAAACTGACAAAAATTGGAAAAAATGCTACCAAAATCGCATTAGCATATGTACAATTTTATAAAACAAAATTACATCGAGGTAGAAAGAGGCGTTGAGTATATGAATTATCAAAGGGGAGTTGCCATATTAAATGATGTTTGACCAAAACACGGCTTAAAGATCCACAAAAGATGGAAATCAATAGAAAAAAAGCCAAAAATCAACTAAAAAAATCAAGAAATATGTGCCAATTTGAACTTTAAACGCTTTTTCAGGCTCTGCAAAACACTTTGGTATCAATTGCCGAGGCTTACATTTCAATATAGCATCGAATAAATATTATTTCTACAAAAAACCAAATTAAAAGCAAAAAAACTGGGCCACTTAGACAAAAAAATGGCTAAAAACGGTTATCTATATGTGCCATTCAGTCAAAAACTACTTTTCAAAGTCAAAAAGTCATTCACTAAACGCAGCGCATGAGCAAAAATCTTCTCTCGCTCAGAAAAAATTACTTCACACGACAATTTTACTCACTTTCGGTTTTAGGTTAAAACAGCGTCTGAACGAATAGTACTTCCGGTAAAAAAAACCTTAAGAAAACCAATACTCCTCTTCGAGTCTTAAAAAAAAAGACAGCGCCCCAATACAATTCAAATTCTTTGAATTGTAAAAAACCAAGAGCACCGCAATGTAGCTACGCTCAGCTTACAGCTTCGCAGCTATAATTAGAAAACTAGTTGCACGAAAGCACAGATAGGCAACCATCTCTTCTGACAATGCTAATAGGTCAAAGAGATACGCTGATATTAGTTTTCTTTCACTTCTAGTACCTAGAAATTGTATAGTTCTTCTGAGAAGCGAAACTAAAAAGTTATCAGTGTATCAATTTATTAATGACGTGTTCACTAACTGTTGCCTGTTGTTACTGGCTCTGTTGCTCCCTCCCCCCATCAGTCCCAGTCTCTCCATCTGGTCTGCCTTCTGTGGATCTGTCTGTCTCACTTTCTCCCTCTGCAAACTGACTCGTTCTGCGTTTTTACATATATCGTCCCTTAGCACAACTCTTTCAAGAACACATGTTTCAACTGTGCTTTCGCATTTTTATATAGAAAGCTGCCTTTTCTAATTCTTGTAATACCCATTGTCAAAACATAATTGCTTGGACGTACAAACTAGCTAAATTTATGACGTTTCAGACCTGGTTGCTTCAAACGTTCTACCTAATACGTTCGCTCTAAGTAATTGTTTGGCCATTTTCAGGTCAATTGCGCGTAAAAGCTAAGAACAAGGCACGAATCATGACAAGGTTTGCTCAAAAAGAGACTAATTCGGCCAGTTTTAGGAGCATTCATAATCCTAAGATATTGACAAACAAACGTTTAAATCTTGGGAGATACAACTTTATCAATATTAACTTACAATTGACGTTTTTCCTCTTCCACCGTGAGTGGATCTTTACTGACACCAGATGAGTACTTCTCTTGCTCAGATGCTTTGCTCTCCAATTCTGAGAAGTTGGCAACTTTGATCTTCTGAGCACCCAGCTTACCCCCGCCAGCTTTGCGCCTTCCAGCACCCAAACCTGTTCCAGCTGATTTCGCCGCCAATTTCACTGGGTCAACCGAGGGCACAAAAGAGGTGGGGGAGGTACTTAGAGCCAAATCAACATTTGGGGCACCACTGGCATCTGTAGTGGATGCAAGGGAGGCACCTGTTTCGCTTTCTAAACAATTCAATGTATCTGGAATAAATTTGTAGCTCATTGTTTTGATCAAAAAAATTTGTCATCCAGCATACATAATTAAGGTCATCATCATTACAGCCAAATTATAGGAAAACAAACATAACCGACTAACATTGCTCTAGCATTGGGGGTGTGACGGAGTGTCAGGGGGGGGGGGGGGGGTGAAGGTCTGTTTGGGGGTGGGGAGTTCGTTGACCAGGGGATGAGTGAGGATTTCAGTGGGATGGGGTGACTGAGGGGGTCAAACTTTTGAGATTCATAACCCCCTTCACACCATGTAATTGTCTCCTCGAAACAGTTTTGGTTAATCGAATTCTTAGAGAATGGTAAGGCGTACGGCGCTAAGAGAAGCAATTGGCCTCCGAGCGTTACCTTTTTATCCCGTTTTTTGAGGACCAAAAGTCAAATGAGTCAGACGAAAAATTGGTCAAGCAAAGAAATGGCCTTGAAAGAGACCACATGAACTATAATAATTGCGAGATCGCTATGATAATTAATGAGAGCCTCGATTGATAGCAATTAATTAACATAGCGGGAAGATGCCAGAAAATAGCCGCAATAGCTTCGTATATCTTCAGTCTCGAAAATAAAGTAAAAAAGACAGACCAAAAAAACTTATTCTTTCCATTAACGGCTGAGATTTTAAATTTTGATTAAGAATCTGTATAACTTAGTGCTGTTTCCTGAAGCGAGAAAGCAATATTTTTTTCAGATACCGTTTTCCAATTCTACTTTAAAAATAGAGTGAAAAACTCTACGCCGCAAAACCTCGCTTTTTCGCTCCACTTCCTGCATCGGCATGACCAAAATCATCAGATCTTATAAAAGCCCGGAAGACTGGAATCGACTGAAGTAAAACTCAACTTATACCCTAGCCGATCACTAACTTAACTATCAAAACTAATCACATGATTTTACCAATCATTCAGAAAAAAGCAATCAGAGAAAACAGATTACAAAGGAAAAAAAGTAAAAAAAATTCTTGGAAATTTTTGACAAGTTGCAGCTCCAAAAACAATTTTTGATAAAATAATGTCAAAAAAACTTAATTTTCTTTAAATGAAACGGCATATGTAACGAAAAAAAACAAAACATACCAGGCAGATTGCCAGAAAATAGCCGCCGCTGATTACAATAAGCATGATTGGGATTGAAAGAACAGAAGATATTGAAAAAAAAAGATTTTTGTACAAAAACATTTTTCAAGTCCGATTTATTTTGATGGCATTTCGTAGTTGAATTTACTTCTGTTTCTTAGAGAGAAGCTACAGTGGCTACTATCAATACCAATAAGCATTAGAGATGGTAACTAAGACTTATAGGAACGACGTTCAAATAGCGGGCATCTAAAATTGGGCTTTAAGGGTTTATCCCAGTTTCTATTTCTGACTTCAATTTTTTATACTGACTCTGTTCATTTTGAATTGCTTTGCTGAGCAACTGATGTTCAAAATCACTTTTAGCAGGATGAGATAAGAGAGAAACTAGCCTAGAGAAGTCAAAAAGATTTCAAGCAAAATGTTGAGAAAGCGGCAAAATGGGGTAAAACGAAACATTTTTTTGTTCGACGAAGTAAAAAAAAACATAGCAGGACAAGTCCTGACGTACAATTCAAAAAATTTTCATTGACTAAACAGAAAACTAGACCTAGAACGGACTATGAATGGATTGGAAAACCATTTAGAAAAAAATCCGATCCAAAAAATGAAAAAGCAGTAAAAATCAAAGTGAAATTGCCGCATGTGAACAAAAAAACCACTAGCGAGAAAGCGAATTTTTGTTCAAACACCGTTTTCTCTCTACTTTATATTTAGAGCAAAAAATTTCAAGCCGCAAAACCACTTGCTTTTTTGTTCCATTTCCTGTTTCGGCGTGACCAAAATCACTACTCCAAATTGACTTCAAAACTCATGAAAACGTGTGAACAGATCTTAAAAAAAGACAGCGCCCCAACACAATTGAAATTCTTTGAATTGTAAAAATAGGAGCGCCATAAAAGTCGGCTGACGAGATGAGGGCGGCTATTAAAAAGGATACATTTCGAAGAAGGTGCATCTTGAGGACACCAAAATGCTTTGTAAGATACTTGCAATATGAGGAAAAAACCTCAAAATTCAAGAACTGATTTTTTTAAATAAAAATATGTGCTATCAAACAACTAATTGTTTTAACTTAGTAACCACAACCCTACCGCCAACCTTAATTCAACAATTGAACATGAAAAATGCAATGAAAGACAGAAAAAATGGGCAAAAAGTTTAATAAGCAAAAAAATTGAGCAAGAATTGTTTTAAATTTAGATTGTTGTCTTCCAATAAAACAAACTTAAATTGATAGTGGCAAATTAAAAGGCTACAATTAACACAAAACTTATGTCAACCACAAAAATCACATCAGACACTTAGAACATGAAATAGTACAAAAACGCCTTAAAAAGCGTCAGAGGCAACGAAATCGCAAAAAAAACAGCTCTAAAAAAAGCTCACTGAAAAGATTGCAAATAAAACTCTAAAGATTTAGATGGCGAAAAAGCTCCTAAAAGTACATTTACTTTAATATGGTTACAAAAAACAATTTGGAAAGTCAATATGGTCTACAAAAACCACTTAAAGTATAGAAATTAAAAAACTGATTCGAAAAAGCCGCACGCGATTAGAAAAATTTTGCTGTTAAGCGCAATTTTTTCACTTACTTCTTTTGCTCTTTCGAAACTGGTATGAACGAAAACACCCTCTTCTCTCCACTCTCCAATTTTGTTCAACAACAGAAGAAAGTCACAACTTTTCAGGTGCGACATTGACTTTACATCCTGTTCAGAACAACTTGACCGATTAAATAAATAGATAGCAATCACTCCTCTTAGAGTAGATAGAATTTAAAAAACGCCCC
>NC_134473.1:76480-242481 GCF_964194025.1 Convolutriloba macropyga | reverse complement strand
GTCAAAATGGCAGCGAGTTCCGCATCGAAAATGTTATTGCCGGAGGCTTTCACCGTTTCAAAAGATTTTGAGAGCTACTACTTGACACATTTTTAGCTATTGGCGGAGCTGCAAAAATGGAAACGTACAAAACCTGCAAGCTCTGGTGGAACCGCTTGCGAAATAGATGAGCAGCCGCACTATTTTGCCCTCCGCTTACAGAAGTCAGCAATTGGGTTCTATCGAACCTTACCGCAGAACGTGAGAGATAGCTACGATGAAACTGTTAAGGCTTTTCGAAATCATTACAGCAAAAAATCCGTTGTATTCCGTGGACGGCTAGCGGGTCGTGTTCAGCGCCCAGGTGAAAAGTTAACGGATTTTCTGGGGGATTTAATGCACTTAGCTCAAAAAGCCAGAGGAGTCAAAAGATATTCGTGACCATTTAGTGCTCCGGGGTTGTCTGGAGGGAATACATCACAGTCAGGTTAGCTTAGACCTGAGAAAAACATTGGAAGATAAAGATTTGACTGTGGACAAAGTGCTAGAAAGAGCGTTACATCTGGAAGCCGTGACAAGAATAGAAGAAGAGGAACAAGTGCCTCAAATTGCTGCCATTAGACAAGATTACTCAAACAAATCCCTAGTCGATGCGGTTAATCGTTTGTTTGAGAATTTATCGGGAACTTCTGATGGCAATTCCAGGGAAAGTGGCGGTAACAGCCAAGGTTGGGTTAACACACGATGCGGGCATTAGGACAGAATAACTTCAACCAAAACCAAGGCAGACCCAATTTCTTAGAAAACAAAAAAAGTGGATTTCCCAAAAATGACAAAAATTTTAATAGAAACTCCAATGATACATGTACTGGATGCGGACAACAAGAGCTTAGAATTAAGCAATATCGGAACTGTTTTCATTGCGGGAGTTCCCAACACATAAAACGGCACTTTCCTAACAGAAAAACCAAGCAAACAACAGAATCAGCAAATGTTATCAAAGTCTGTTCAACTGGAACAATAAAGTGCTTTAATATACAAATACCCGTACAAGGGCAAATGAAATTGGGTCAAGTCGATAGCGGCAGTAGTGTAATCCTCATCAGCGTTGAACTGCTGAAAGCAATAGGAGACACAAAACGAATTGACCCATACAAAAACAGGGTTTTAGCTGCTAATAACACATCAGTTAAAATTAGGAAAAGTTAAATATTAGAGCAAATGAAACCCAAACAACCAGCATTTTTGCATGCGTTTTTAGTCACTCAAAAAAATCATATCTCGCTTCACTAGGTTTGGACATCCTTACTGATCAAAGGTGTATACTGGATTTAAACGAAAAGATATTACTTTGTGGTCGAGACAAATTCACTATTCCGCTTATTACTCAGAACGTAAACAACGTTAATTAATCTACTCTTCTGTTGGAAACCCTCATAATACCGGCAAAGCACGAAGCTTCGATAGACGAAGTTGTTAAAAATGAGAACGCTGAGGTCACAAAGAAAAGTCAAGGCCTAGTTGAAGACCTCAAGGACTTTGAAAATCGCACTGATTTTTTAGTGGCTGACTGCCTGATATCTGTAAACGACTCAAAGAGCCAATTGAGGGTTGTTAACCTCTGATAATAAAATCAAATTATTCAAAAATACTAAAATTGGAGAGTTTGTTGGCAACTATGACAGCATACAAGTTAAATGGTTTGTTCACAAGCAAGAACAAGCCAAAACATCCGGAAGCTTTCCGGATGGGAACTCATTCAACATTAGAGGGGACAGATTTTTAGTAGAAATCAGTCCGACCAGGTAGTTGCAATGTTCATGAGGCACAATCAAGTATTCTCCAGAAACTCAAATGACTTGGGTTTCCGTGTTAAACTAAAACATAAAGAAAACTAGAAAAAGATGCAAAACCATTCAGACGGGCCTACGGCAGTATGAGCTTTGAAAAACGGAAAGCAAAAGAAAATAGTGGAATACCTAGAAGAAGCCGACTTGGTTGAACCAACTCATTCATGCTGGGCAGTACCGTTCATACTAGTCAAAAAGAAAGATGGAACTTTCCGACTAGTAGTAGACTACAGAGTTCTAAATAAACAAGTTGAAAAAACAAGCTGGCTATTGCCAAGAATTAACGATGTAATAGATGTAATAGATCCAAATGGCCTTAGAGGAGGAATCACAAAACTTGACTGCTTTCATCACTCCTATGGGTTTGTATAAATGGAAGAGCATACCAATGGGTTTAACCTCAGCGCCCGGAGAGTTCCAAAAATTGATAGAACTAGTCCTGGCGGGACTTTCATACGAAGTAGCTTTGATATATCTCGATGACATAATAATATTTGGGAAGTCGTTTGAGGAACATTTATCTCAACTTGAGCTTGTGCTTTGTACTATAAAGGAAGCCGGTTTAAAAATCAAAGGCTCAAAATGTCATTTTTTGTCACAACGGATTCACTTTTTAGGTCATATCATATCAAAAGATGGGGTAGAGGTTGATCCGGATAACGTAGCCGCAGTAGCAAATATTAAACCGCCCTCAAATTTGGAAGAACTTCGTGCAATTCTTGGATTAGTTGGATTTTATCGGCAATTCATCGCAGATCTTGGTAAAATAGCGGAGCCGCTATACCGTTTGCTGAGTAAGGCTGAAAAGTTTGTTTGGACTACAGAATGCAGCGAATCTATGAATCAACTTAAATTAAAATTACAGGAAGCACGCATATTGGGTTTCCCAAACGATACCGAACCTTAAACGTTGACCACAGATGCTTCCCTAACTGGAATAGGAGCAATCATTACCCAGAAGCAGAACTGGGGGGACCGAGTAATCGCCTATTCCAGTAAAACTCTGAATAAGGTCTAAAGAAATTACTCGGCAACAAAAAGATAATTATATGCTATTGTTTTTTTCAATCATTACTTTCGGAATTACTTACTCGGAAGAAAATTTACCATACTAACAGATCATTGCTCTCTTACGTGGTGGTAGTTTCAAGGAACCCGAAAGAATGCTGGCCAGGTGGATTGAGAAGCTGCGACAATTTTATTTTGAAATCAATCACCAAGCAGGGAAGGATATACCTCATGCGGATTGTCTATCCAGAGTGACAGCGGTTGAGGACCCATCTCTCGGGGAAGAAAAAACCCAGATACTAATCGAACAACCACTGAAAACAGCTGGTCCGATGTTTTTGGTGACCAGACAGATGATCTTCAACAACATCAGCAGAACTCACGAGGAATAAATGAAGTGTTTGGCTGGATGGAACAAAAGGAACGACCTGAAGAATGACAAATGGTTGGGGCTTCAAAAACAACATGGAAGTTCTGGACTGATTTTCAAAATTTGTAATCTCAAAAGGGCTGCTAAGTCGACAAAGGCTGCTCATAGAAAATTATCGAGTCCAGCAAATAGTTGTACAGAAATCGTACATGGATGTCATTCTGCCTCTTTTACATGAATCCATGGAGCACCAGGGAGAACAGAAAACTCATGAAAGAGTCCACGAACGTTTATATTGGGTAGAAATGAAACGTGATATATAAGATTGGATTTTGAGCTGCGATAAATGCTCAAAGCAGAAAAAAACCTCAACAAACTTACAGGCACCCATTAACAGTATGGAAACCGATTCATCCTTTCTGGCAGGTTGCGCTAGATATCATGGACCTTACGCGAAAGTGATGGACTCAAGTATGTTTTACTCATAGATCAATTCTCAAAATGGTACGAAGCGGTGCCTACGCAAAATCAGGAAGCAACAACAGTAGCAGAATCTTTTGTGGACTGTTGGGTTTCACGATTTGCTTGCCTCGCAAAATTGCATAGTGATAAGAGTACAAATTTTATGTGAAATCTTCTCAAAAGTATGTGCAAAGAATTGGGCATTGATCGCACCTCTACAACAGCGTATCACCTTCAAGGTAATGCAATGATTGAACGAACGAACCGAACAATTGAGGAGAGTTTGGCAAAAAACGTAGAACACCACAACACTTGAAGTAAATACTTTCAATTGATAATGATGGCATATCGCAGTTCTGTTCAAATAGTAAAAAAGTACAGTCCCTTTTGTCTTCTGTTTGGTGCTCCTTGTGCACTACCTATTGTTTGCATGTAGGAAACACTCCATGGAAGAGGAACAAGAAAGACAAAAATTTACTGCGATCGAAAACAGTTTGGACCTAAACACCAAACTGGAATAGGAGCAATCATTACCCAGAAGCAGAACTGGGGGGACCGAGTAATTGCCTATTCCAGTAAAACTCTGAATAAGGTCTAAAGAAATTACTCGGCAACAAAAAGAGAATTATATGCTATTGTTTTTTTCAATCATTACTTTCGGAATTACTTACTCGGAAGAAAATTTACCATACTAACAGATCATTGCTCTCTTACGTGGTGGTAGTTTCAAGGAACCCGAAAGAATGCTGGCCAGGTGGATTGAGAAGCTGCGACAATTTTATTTTGAAATCAATCACCAAGCAGGGAAGGATATATCTCATGCGGATTGTCTATCCAGAGTGACAGCGGTTGAGGACCCATCTCTCGGGGAAGAAAAAACCCAGATACTAATCGAACAACCACTGAAAACAGCTGGTCCGATGTTTTTGGAGACCAGACAGATGATCTTCAACAACATCAGCAGAACTCACGAGGAATAAATGAAGTGTTTGGCTGGATGGAACAAAAGAAACGACCTGAAGAATGACAAATGGTTGGGGCTTCAAAAACAACATGGAAATTCTGGACTGATTTCCAAAATTTGTAATCTCAAAAGGGCTGCTAAGGCGACAAAGGCTGCTCATAGAAAATTATCGAGTCCAGCAAAAAACGTAGAACACCACAACACTTGAAGTAAATACCTTCAATTGATAATGATGGCATATCGCAATTCTGTTCAAATAGTAAAAAAGTACAGTCCCTTTTGTCTTCTGTTTGGTGCTCCATGTGCACTACCTATTGTTTGCATGTAGGAAACACTCCATGGAAGAGGAACAAGAAAGACAAAAATTTACTGCGATCGAAAACAGTTTGGACCTAAACACCAAACTGGGGACCTGGCCTTGCTGTTTATTCCATTAGTAAAACCAGGGCAAACAAAAAATTTCAAGTCGTACTATAGTGGTCCTCTTGTTAGACGAGAAATAATCAATGATTTGAATTTCATCAATGAAGACCTAAAAACTCAAAAACAGCAAAAAGTGCATTACGACAGACTCAAGAAATTCAAATTTTGTCAACACGAATACCAAAAACAAAGTAAAATTCCTGTCGGCTGGAACCGGTATTTCTTAGTAATTGTCTCATCGCGCGTAATAAGTTTTGAAAATCGTTAGCTGATAGAGGAGAGGTAGAGGTAGAATATCAGTTTCTACGTTTCGAAATAATTGTTTCTTTGAAATTAAATTTTATCTTTGTTAGCGTTTCTGCCCTGTATGAGATTGAGGGGCACTTAAACCCCTTCAAGCAAAGATGGATGCGAATATGGTCTGAGATACATGTTCTAAGAACCTTGCGATCAAATTACCTTGATACCAGAGCTGTGAAGTGTTGTGTTCACTCATACGGAGGAGCTACCACGAATAACCTTTTCAACGCTCTTTAGCAACACACCTCTCAAAACCGTTGTTATCACAGGTTTTAATGATCACAGAAACTCAATAAGGCTGGCAGAGTTCACTGTTGACTGGCACTGTTTTTATGATTTAGTATATAAGTTTATCAAAGTTTGTCGTGCCCAGTAATTGGGGTCTGTTATGACTGCAATCGAAGCTTCCTTCAAGAGCTACCTCTCCTCAACGTACTACCACTACCGCTCTTCATGCAGTGCAACAACATTCTGCTCATGTCCACTCAAGTCGTACTATAGTGGTCCTCTTGTTAGACGAGAAATAATCAATGTTTTGAATTTCATCAATGAAGACCTAAAAACTCAAAAACAGCAAAAATTGCATTACGACAGACTCAAGAAATTCAAATTTCGTCAACACAAATACCAAAAACAAAGTAAATTAGCCGAGAGGCCGGCTATCAACGAACAAAAAGAGGACGGCTTCATTGAATATGAAGTCAAGCAACAATGCACTGGAGTAAGTGACCAGGGAACAAAAACAGAAGAGCTCCCTAGTCAAATTGAAATTAATCCAGAGGTGGGACAATCTGATGAAGGTTTGTTGGAGCCTAAATCTGACATCGAAACAAATGGATACAAATATGGAAAGTAAATCTAAATATAGTGGAGCACAGCCAACCAGTTCCAACAAAACAAAGCTAAACAGCATTCCAAGTGAGACTTCCAGTAAGACAAAAGCAGCAACACAAAGCAAACCGAACAACAGTACAACAAGAGATCAGGTGAATATCACAGTAGTTCAAAAAGGGTTACACGAAGTTCAGGTAGACAAGCAAGTCATGAAAAAGAATCAGACTCGAAAGACCCAGACAAATTTTGGAAACTGAAATAGAGTGGTCATGTTTTTTGCGGTATGCAAATCGGTTATATGGGAGTTTTTAACTGAAATTTTCAGAGGAATAGACGACACATAATCTCAGTAACATTTTTTTGGAAAAAGACACTTATCGCACTCCCAAGCAGCTCAATTATCTGTCTCAGAGGCTGCCGTGGTAGTAAATGTATAACAGAGGTTAATAGTAGTTATAGTGTTGCTGTGAGGGAGAGAGATTATACAACTAATAGATATGGCAATTTTTCATTCGATTGGCTTGGTCATTAGAGTGTAGCATAATATTGCAAAATTAAAATACAATGAGATAAAATTAAATTTCCTGCTGTGATGTTTCATATGGTGGGTTTCAGGTCTCCGTCCTTTGATTGAATCCATCTCCATTTTTTTCAGTTAGCAAAAAAAAATTTTCTGTGCCCCGAATCGACGGATAACTTTTTCGAGATATCTTTATTAGTTGACTTGCCACACGCAATTCGATTGATTTGGTGGATCATTGGTTGGATCATACCACAATCGTTATTTTTATTTTGTTGTTTCAGATTTCTGAGGGAATCCCTACCGTCACTTCTTATGAATTATAGTACGTAAAGATCTGCAGTGTTGGCAATCACAGTAAGTTGCCTGGTAAAAAATTTTTGCAGGTCGGATACAGTATCAATGTTTTTCCACCTAATGCAATGTTAAAAATAGACATGATTCGTTTTGTTTATTCTGCCGCAGCAGAAAACGTCTTTACTTCTGGCTTCCTCCGTTTTAGTCTTAGACAACGCAATCAGTTCACGATGATCTTCCTGTCGGCTGGAACCGGTATTTCTTAGTAATTGTCTCATCGCGCGTAATAAGTTTTGAAAATCGTTAGCTGATAGAGGAGAGGTAGAGGTAGAATATCAGTTTCTACGTTTCGAAAAAATTGTTTCTTTGAAATTAAATTTTATCTTTGTTAGCGTTTCTGCCTTGTATGAGATTTAGGGGCACTTAAACCCTTCAAGCAAAGATGGATGCCAATGTGGTCTGAGATACATGTTCTAAGAACCTTGCGATCAAAGTACCTTGATCCCAGAGCTGTGAAGTGTTGTGTTCACTCATACGGAGGAGCAACCACGAATAACCTTTTCAACGCTCTTTAGCAACACACCTCTCAATACCGTTGTTATCACAGGTTTTAATGATCATAGAAACTCAATAAGACTGGCAGAGTTCACTGTTGACTGGCACTGTTTTTATGATTCAGTATATAAGTTTATCAAAGTTTGTCTTGCCCAGTAATTGGGGTCTGTTATGTCTGCAATCGAAGCTTCCTTCAACAGCTACGTCTCCTCAACGTACTACGACTACCGCTCTTCATGCAGTGCAACAACATTCTGCTCATGTCCAAACAAGTTGTTGAAGGAGAACATAACATCAACATTCCCACTTGCAACCCTGAATCTGGTAGATCCGCGATGTTTTTCAAGCTAAACAAGTGCAAGACAGAAAAAACTCGTGGAGAATTTGTCTACCGGACATGCAGAGTCATTAACAGAATAGACGAAAAAATCCAGTTTGCCAACCCTGTTGGCATAAAATTGTGAATAGTCAACCTGATGTGGAAGTTTGTTGACAACAGATTCTCTGATTCCAACCCTTGTACATGGCAACTATGTTGCGACTGCAGTGACTGTCGCAACATTTGGACATCGTTCTAATCAGAAGTTATGGGAGAAATCCCGCTGGTGTCAAACCCCAGGAAGCCAGAACAAACACAACAACAACAACAGCAACAATCAATCTCATATAAACAAGAAGCTGAACATCTTGAGATCTGCTTTAAAATATGCTTTGTTTAGCTCCCTCAGCTTTGTTATTAGTATTAGTTTTTATAAAAATCAAATTATTCACTTCCTACACGAATGTTAATCTTCTTAATCTATATTATTGTGCCTTGCTAAATCTCACTGCTGCCCCTCCCGCAAATTCCTTAGAAAATGAATTGGTTGGATATGAGAATTTCAAAGAACACAAAATTTTTGAGCATGCCAGCAGCAGCTAGTGAACGTCCGCATACGATGCAACCCTTGTGGATGGCTTCACAAAGAGTGTAGCAGCTTGAATAGTGCGACTGACATTCCTATCAATTTCATTTGTCCACGCTGTCAAACTCCAAATCACTCATCTGCCACTCAAACAGTGCAGTTCGCAGCATAAATTTTTCACTCTCCCACGTCTCAGGTGGCGATCTTATTGCGGAAACGGACAGAACAACCGCAACAGCCTCCAATACGCCTTGGCGACCAACGAAATCCTATACAATGATTTTTCGGATCTCTTGCAAATAATCGAAAAAAAGACTGAGCAGAGTTATAAAGAAGCTTAAAAGTGGAGAAAAAACATTTAAGGTCGCTGTTTTTAGAACTAAGTTTACAAGCGTATCAATTAGGTCTGAAAAATTCTTCCGCATTCAAATCTCACAAGAGTGAAAACTGTAAGCGATGGGTCTGTGACCAAAAAACCAGGTATGTGGCCTAAGCAGTAGTGTAAAAGTATGATCCATAGTTTTTCCTGAAGCTAAAGCCCTTCATTAAGAAATTCTGGCGGGAAGCAGGATAACCTGCAAGACTTTAACATATTCACGGAAGCAGTAAAAAGATTGAATCCAATTAAATGTTTAGCAGAAGAAATCTCCTCAGGGATCCTCTACGTAACGGGACGATACAATCAATGGAAAACTGTAATTGAACTACTCCATGAAAAACAACAAAAATCCGCTAAAGCCAATCCAAAAAATGGTGTTAACCCCCAACCACTCAATTTCATTCCGCAAAAAAAACCCATATAGTCCCCGCGCTAAGTCAAAAGAAGGCACCGCACAGAGAGATACTGTTGCCATGGAAATGTATGGTATAGCTCGAAAAATATATAATCATTGGCCTCATGCGTGAAAATTGAACGTGGATAAAAATGCTTTAAGAGGTTTGGAGCACCCGCTGAAACTCTTCATGGAATTATTCAATCAAGGCAAACATTTTTGATATCTTGATAATGCTTCAAAATGACAATTGACTGTAAAGAAGCGTCTAAATTCAGGAGATTGTTAATTTTTCAGCGGAATTTTTGTCCATTTTGTAGATAGCTTTTGTGTTTAGGGATCAGTCCTTAGCAGTGAAGGTTCGCGTGAATGCCTCCTAGCAAAAACATAGCAAAATTATTCCTAATTGCATGAGTAACGTGGAAAAATTGCAAAAACATTTCCACAAAACAGCCCCACATGTTTCATGAGAGCCTGAGAGGTCTTCAGCAAAACTATCATTTTTTGTACGATCAAATCCGATCGCATGGAATGTGTTTTTTGGAAGCAGAAAAAAACTTGTCCAGAAATCTTGTTGGCTTATTTGTGACCTGCACGTCATCTACAGAAAACGCGGACTCTTCTATTTTCCACCAAATTGGTACGCTGGACTTAACATTGAGGAACCAACGGAATAGGATACTGACTATACTGCGTCCTCCACTGCTTTTGAGATTCTTGGAAAAAAGATTTCGGTAACGTTCACCTCATACATGATAGTATTACGCAAGACGATTGCAAAGCTTGACTGAGGAGGATGGACGCTCCAAAAAGAGCTTTCTAGCTCTGTACCTGAAAACAAACGTCACATTGTTGGCTTGACAACTGAAAAAGAATCCACAAACTGGCCCAATACCTTGCAACTAAAACGGTGAGCTTTGCTGCCAGAATCTTTTTTGATTCGAATGATGCATTGATCTGTTGAATCCAGTCCCTTTAACGAAACTGGATTACCAATCAGTTGAATATTGGTTCGGATTGAGCAAATCTGTTGATTTTCATTAATAGCTTTGAGAGGTTTCCAAAAGCGGGTTACAATAAAAAGTTTATATATAGTCGTTTGAATCATGTTTTCTTATTCTGTTAGTTTTTACAGCTACGGAAATTTAGATTATGTTGTTATCACTTAATATTGAATACCAATGATAGCTAATTTTTCTGCCCTCATTCATCTTTATTTTTAGACCTAGGATGACCAGTTTGTCGTTCCCGTTGCTTTTCCCAAGAGTGATTTGAACTTAGAGTGAAGCATTTGTGCATAATCAAGGGGCTCAAGAGAAAAAGCCTTTACAGTGCACACTGTGTCTTCTTCAAATCATTTGAACCATTATCTTCATTCTCAGATCTAGGATATCCAGTTTGTCGTTCCCGTCAACTCTCTCAAGAGTGATTTGTATTTATTGTGAAACATAAGTGCATAATCAAGGGGACCATGAGAAAAACTTTTTACAGTGCATACTATGTCATCTACACACGATTTGAACAAAATCAGTTCATGTGTTTCCTTTTGTACTTTTTTTCCTGCAAAATGCGAAAAATTTCATACAGACCCCATCATGTTCGTCAATTTCGGGGCACTATGTTTTTTGCCATTTTGCAAGCAACCAGGTTTTTCAATGTTTGCACTCGACAACTTTCCCTCGGAAAGTAACGCATCGGTTACAAATAACGTGTTTCCTTTCGTGTCAGAAGCGTTGCTCTTTTCTCTGCCGTCAGTTTTTTTGCAATGAATTCTAAAAGGCACTAAAATACAAAAATTTCAAAATATTTGCCAACAAAGCGCTTCTGACGGAGCCATATTTCTTTTCGTTCAAAAATGAGATTTGTTTGATTTCTGAGGCCTTAATTTCATGTTAGAACGTCAGTTAATATACTTAAACTCCTGGGTTCCTAAGTTCCAATCTCTTAAGGCAAACAGATATTTCCTCCACTACATTATTTAATTATTGAATAGGCGGGGAGTTTTACTGAAAACAAATTTTTACAACAAGTTTTACTGCGTTCCTGTTGGCTGCCAGGTTTTTTATTCGAATGATGCATTGATCGATTATTTCCGTAGTCGGATTTAGTTGGTCTTCCTAGTCAATTATACCTGTTACCAATATAATCAAATCAATGCTCAAAATTTAGCAATCACTAACCTTTTAGTAGTTCCTGAAGGTCATCAATTAATATAGGGAACAAAATCACTCAAAAAGAGATCCTTGCGGTACACCACTAGTGATGTTTGGAGTATTCAAACAGGTATTGTCGAACGCGACATATCGTTTTATATCATTTCGTAGTCTATCAAAAATGTTGAGGTACTTGCTCCAACTCCATTGATAGTAAAACCAACTTTTTCGAGATCTTCACAAAAACAAGAAACCTTATTGAGAGTTTCCGAGGATTGAACACTACTTCGTTTTGATATTCTTTATATCTCTAATTGCATCAATTCTTTGTAATTTCCTACCTCTTATGTAATTTCAAGTTCATGGAAAGATGAACTTTGTGTTTGCAAGCAAGAAAGTTCTAATTTACTCGTTATAGAAATGGTTCGAATATTACACTAAAATTTTGTTCTTCTCGCTAGTTTTTAATGATGTATGTTCTGTATTGGATAAAAACTTCGAATTATTCTCACTTTTTAAAACTGGTTTTGCCGAGATGTTGTTTTTTTTCTTGGGAAGTTATGTTGTAACGTTTTTTTGTAATTATTTTATCCAATATTTCCTAAGATAATGGTTGACCATTCAGTTGAATACTAGTTTGGTTTTACTCGTTAGCAATTTACTCGTTGTCGAAATGGTTAAAATTTTACAAAAATTAATTTGGCCTTCTTGCTAAGTTTTCAATGAAATATCCTCTGTATAGAAAAAAAACTTCAAATTAACCTCATTTTTTGAAACTGTTTTTGCTGAGATGTTGTCTTTTCTTAGGAAATTTTGTTGTAACGTTTTCTTTGTAAAATTACATCCCATTTTTTTAAATAATTATCGATGACCACTCAGTTGTACATTGGTTTCGTTTAAGCAAATCTCTTGATTTTCACTAATAGCTTCGAGAGGTTTCCAAAAACGGGTTACATTAAAAACTTTATGTATTTTTGTTTGAATAACGTTTTTTTAATGCTGTAAGGTTGTACAGCTACGGAAATTCAGATTATGTTGTTATCAGTTAATTTTTGAATACCAATGATAGCTGATTTTCCTGCCCTCAATTATCTCCAGTTTCAGATCTAAGATTACCAATTTGTCGTTTCCCTCGATTCTCTTCAGAGTGATTTGTAATTATTGGGAAGCATCATTGCATGATTAAGAGGCTCATGAGAATATCTCTTTACAGTGCACACTATGTCATTTACATATCATTTTAACAACATTTATTCATGTGTTTCCGTTCTCTTACTCTTTTCCTGTACAATAGGAAAAGATCAAAACAGATTCCGTCAAGTTCATGAATTTCTTGCTATTTTTTGTTACTTTGCAGGCAACCAGATTTTATAGGGTTTACTTTTGACAACTTTCTCTCAGAAAATAATGCATCAGTTACAAATAATGTGCTTTCCAATCGTGCAGAAGCGTTGCTCTTCTCTCTTCAGCCAGTTTTTTGCAATGATTTTGAATACATTTTATACACCCAATTTCCAGAATATTGGCCCACAAACTGCTCTTGACAGAGCCATATTCCTCCTCGTTCAATAGAGAAATGCGTTTGAATTCTGAGGCCTTCATTTTATATCAGAACGCTAGGCCTCTAAATTCGAATCTTCTAAGAAAAACAAATGTTTCCTCCACAACTTGGGTTGATTATTGAATAGATGGAGAGCTTCGCTGAAAACAAATTTTGCGTTCCTGTTTGCTGCCGGATTTCTTAAATTGTATGATGCATTGATCGGTTGAATCCGATTGTAATTGAACTTCCTAGTCATTTATACTTGATAGAAAGACCATCATTTCATCGCTCAAAAATTAAGGATCACTAACATTTTACTAGTTCCGGAAGGTCATCAAAGAATAATAAAAACACGAAACACTCAAGAGGAGATCCTTGCGGGGAAAGACTATTGGTTTTTGGAGTGTTCAAACAGGTATTGTCAAACGCGTCGTATTGTTTCAAATCATTTCGTATTCTATCAAAAATGTTGAGGTACTTGCTCCAACTCCATTGATAGTAAAACCAACTTTTTCGAGATCTTCACAAAAACAAGAAACCTTATCGAAGGATTCCGAGGATTGAGCAATGCTTCGATTTGATTTTATTTATGCCTATAGTTGCATCAATTAAATGTATTTCTTACATCATATTCAATTTAAATTTTTCATTGAAAGATAATTTTTGTGTCTGCAAGCAAGAAAAATTGCAATTTACTTGTTGTTGAAATGGTTAAAATTTTGGCCTTCTTTCATGGTTAAAATTTGGCCTCCTTTCTAAATTTTCACTGAAATATCCTCTGTATTGAACAAAAAAATTCAAATTAACCTCATTTTTTGAAACTGTTTTGGCTGAGATGTTGTTCTTGGGAAGTTTTGTTGTAACGTTTTGTTTGTAAATTTATATCCCATATTTCTAAATAATTATCGATGACCGCTCAGTTGCACGTTGGTTTCGTCTTAGCAAATTTCTTGATTTTCACTAATCGTTTCGAGAGGTTTCCATAAACGGGTTACACTAAAATCTTTATGTATTGTTGTTTGAATAACGTTTTTTTAATGCTGTAAGGTTTTACAGCAACGGAAACTTATATTATGTTGTTATCAGTTAATTTTTGAATACCAAGGATAGCTGATTTTCTTGCCCTCAATCATCTTCATTTTTGGATCTAGGATGGCCAGTTTGTCGTTTCCGTTGATTCACTCTAGGTTGATTTGTAATTTTATCATAAAGCTTTGCAGTGCACACTTTGTCATCTAAAAAAACCATTTGAATAAAAATTATTAAAGTGCTTCCTCTCTTGTCCATTTTTCCTGCACAATAAGAAAAGATCAACACAGATTCCGTCATGTTCATACAATTTGCGCCATTTTTCTGTTACTTTGCAAGCAACCAGATTTTAAGGGTTTAAACTTGACAACGTTCCCTCAGAAAGTAAAGCATCAGTTACAAATATTTATATTGAAAACATTATATATAATTGTTTGAATCACGTTTTTTAATGCTGTAAGTTTGTATAGCTACGGAAACTTAGATGATGTTGTTATCAGTTATTTTGAATACCAATGTTAGCTAATTTTTTGCCCTCAATCATCCTCATTTTTATATCTAGGATGACCACTTGGCCGATCGCGTCGATTCTCTCTAGATTGATTTGTATTTTTTTCAAAAGCCTTTACAGTGCACACTATGTCATCTACAAACCATTTCAACAAAATCTATTCATGTGTTTCCTCTCTTGTACGTTTTTTACTGCACAATAAGAAAAAATCAATACAGATATCGTCAAGTTCATACACTTCGCGCCGTTTTTTGTTACTTTGCTAGCAAACAGATTTTAAAGGGTTTACACTTGACATCTTTCTCTCAGAAAGTAACGAATCAGTTACAAATAAAGTGCTTTCCTTTCGTTTCAGGAGCGCGGCAAGGATTTTATACACAAATCTTACAGAGTATTGGCCAACAAGACGCCTCTGACGGAGCCACAGATCTCCTCGTTCAATAGAGATATGTGTTTTGATTTTGAAGCCTTAATTTTAGTTTAGAACGCCAAGTAATATATTTGAGCTCTTGGCCGTCTAAGTTCGAATCTCCTAAGACAAAAAAATGTTTCCTTCACTAACTGGTTTGATTATCTAATAGGTGGAGAGCTTTGCTGAACACAAAGTTTGCGTTCTTGTTTGCTGCCGGATTTTTAAAATTGAATGATGCTTTGATCGATCGAATCCGGGTGTAATTGAACTTCCTAGTCATTTATACCTGATAGAAAGACCATCATTTCATTGCTCAAAACTTAACGATCACTAAACTCTTAGTAATTCCGGAAGGACACAAATCACAAAGCGTATATAAAGAACACAAATCACTGAAGAAGAGATCCTTGCGAGACACCACTTGTGATTTTTGGAGTGTCCAAACAGGTATCGTCAAACGCGACATATCGTTTCAAATTAATTCGTAGTCTATCAAAATTATCGACGTACCTGGTCTAACTCCAGTAAATTAACTGTTTCGATTTTTCCGCAAAAACAAGGAACCTTATCGAAGGATTCCGCGGATTGAGCAATGCTTCGATTTGACTTTTTGTATCTTTAATTGCAACAATTAAATGTAATTTAATACATCACATGCAATTTCAAATTTTTATAGCCACAAGATGATTTTTGTGTCTGCAAGAAAAAAGTTCGCAATTTACCCGTTGTTGAAATGGTTTAAAGATTACAAAAAAACTTCTGCTTTTTTGCTAAGTTTTCATTAAAGTATCATCTGTATTGGAAAAAGAATTTCAAATTAACGTCTTTTTTGAAATTGTTCTCGCTGAGATGTTGTTTTTTCTCGGGAAATTTTGTTGTAACGTTTTGTTGGCACAAAATTATCCCATATTTTTAAATAGTACTGGGTGATCACTCAGTTGAAAATTGGTTTGGTTTTAGCAATTCTCGTGGTTTCAATAATAGCTTCGAGAGGTTTCCAAAAAGGGGTCACAATGAAAACATTATATACTGTTATTTGAATCACGTTTTTTTACTGCCGTAAGTTTGTACAGATACGGAAATTTAGGTTGTGTTGTTTTCAATTAATTTTGAATACCAATGATAGTGTTACTTTTTTCGCTCTCAATCATCTTCATTTTTAGATCTAGGATGACCAGTTTGTCGATCCCGTTGATTCTCTCCAGAATGATATGTAATTATTTTAAAGCATTTGTGCATAATCAAGGGGCTCAAGAGAATAAGCCTTTAAAGTCCACACTGTGTCATCTACAAACCAATTGAGCAAAATCTTTTCATGCAATTTCTCTCTTGTAATCTCTTACTGCACAATAGTAAAAAATCAATACCGATTCCGTCATGTTCATAAATTTTGCGCCATTTTCTGTTACTATGCAAGCAACCAGGTTTTACAGGGTTTACACTTGACAAACTTCCTTCGGAAAGTAACGCATCATTTACAAATAACGTGCATTATTTTCGTGTCAGGAGCGTTGCAGTTCTCTCTTTCGCCATTTTTTACAATAATTTTTGAAAACAATTTTTTAACAAAATTTCGAGAATATTGGCCAGCAAAGCGTTTCTGACGGAGCCACAAATTTCTGTAGAGAACTGTTTTTTAATTCTGATGCTTCAATTTGTTATAGAAAGCCAAGTAATGTATTTAATATCCTGGGCTTCCAAATTCAATCTCCTAAGAAAAACAGATGTTTGCTACACTACTTGACTTGATAATGAAATAGGTGGAGAGCTCCATTGAAATCAAATTTTGGGCTCCTGTTTACTGCCGGATTTTTTATTCAAATGATTCATTGATCGGTTGAATCTGGTTGTAATTGAACTTTCTACTCATTTATACCCGTTGGAAAAACCATAATTTCATTGCTCAAAATTTAGCGATCATTTAGCTCTTAGTAATTCTGGAAGGTCATCATTGAATATTAAGAAAACATAAATCTGAAAAATAAATTCTTGCGGGACACCACTTGTATTTTTTGGAGTGTCTCAAATGATATTGTCGTTCGTGACATATCGCTTCAAATCATTTCGTAGTCTATCAAAATTATCGAAGTACCTGGTTCACTTCCATTGTTAGCAAAATTAACTTTTTCGATTCTTCCACGAAAGCAAGGAATTTTATAGAAGGGTTCCGAGGATTGATCAAGGCTTCGATGTAATTTTCTTTATATAACTAATTGCGTCAATTATAAATAGGATGACCAGTTTGTCGTTCTCGTTGACTCTCTCTAGAATGATTTGCAACTATTGCGAAGCGTTTGTTCAAAATCAAGGGACTCACGAGAATAAGCCTTTACAGTGCACACTATGTCATCTTCAAACCATTTGAACAAAATCTATTCATGCGGTTCCTCTCTCGAATTTTTTTCCTACACAAGGGGAAAAGATCAATACAGATTCCAACATTTTCATAAATTTTGCGCCATTTTTTGTTCCTTTGCAAGCAACCAGATTTAAAAGTGTGTACACTTGACAATTTTTTTTTCGGAAAGTAACGCATCAGATAAAAATAACGTGCATTCCTCTCGTGTCAGGAGTATTGCTCTTCTCTATTCCGCCAATTTTTTGCAATGATTTTTTACAGGATGGGCCATCAAGTTGGGCCATCAATATTGAGGCCCTAGTTTTAATTTAGAACGCCAAGTAAAATATTTCAGCTCTTGGGCTTCTAAAATCGAATCTCCTAAGACAAGCAGATGTTTGCTCCACAAATTGATTTGATTATCGGATAGGTAGAGTGCTCCACTGAAAGCAAATTTTGGGTTCCCTTTTTCTGCCGAATTTTTTATTCGGATGATGCATTGATCGGTTGAATCCGATTGTAATTGAACTTCCTAGTCATGTTTACCTGATAGATAGACCATCCTTTCATCGCTCAAAATTTAACGATCAAAACACTTTTAGTAGTTCAGGAAGGTCATCAATGAAGATTAGGAACAGAAGTCACCCAAGAAAAAATGTTTGCGGGACACCAATCGTGATTTTTGGAGTGTCCAAGCAGGTATTTTCGAATGCTACCTATCGTTTCAAATCATTTCGTAGTCTATCATATTTATCGAAGTACCTGGTCCGCTTCCAGTGTTAGCTATAAATTTTTCGATTTTTCCACAAAAGCAAGGAATTTAGTAGAACCATTCCGAGGACTGAACAATGCTTCGATGTGATTTTCTTTAAATCTGTAATTGCGTCAATTATATGTAGGATGACCAATTTGTCTTTCTCGTTGGTTCTCTCTAGAGTGATTTGCAGTTATGGTGAAGCATTTGTTCATAATCAAGGGGCTCAAAAGATTAAGCCTTTACAGTGCACACTATGTCATCTACAAATAATTTGAACAAAATCTATTCATATGGCTCCTCTCTTGTACTTTTTCCCCACACAATAGGAAGGGATCAAAACAGATTACGACCACTTCATAAATTTTACCCCATTTTTTGTTTCTTTGCAAGCAATCAGATTTTACAGGGTTTACACTTGAAAAATTCCCTCGAAAAGTAACGGATCACTTACAAATAACGTGCATCCCTTTCGCGTCAGGAGTGTTGCTCTTCTCTCTTCCGCCAGTTTTTGCAATGATATTTTACAGGATTTTTTACACAAAATTTCCCGAAAATTGGCCAACAAAGCGTGTCTGACGGAGCCACAAGTCTCCTCGTTCAAAAAAGAAATGTTTTTTAATTTTGGGGCCTTAATTTTAGTTTAGAGCGCCAATTAATATAATGAAGCTCCTGGGCTTCTAAGTTCAAAAATCTCCTAACACAAAAAGATGTTTCCTCCACTACATGATTTAATTATCGAATAGGTGGAGAGCGCCAATGAAAACAAATTTTGCAATCCTGTTTGCTGCCCGATTTTTTAATTCGAATGATGCATTGATAGGTTGAATCCGATAGTGTATGAACTTCTTAGTCATTTATACTTGGTAGAAAGACCATGGTTTCATCGCTCAAAATTTTGCGTTCACTTACCTTTTAATAGTTCCGGAATGTCATCAATGAACAATAAGAACACAAATCACTCAAGAAGAAATCCATGCGGGACACCACTCGTGATTTTTGGAGTTTCCAAACAGGTATTGTCGAATGCGACATATCGTTTCAAATCATTTCGTAGTCTATCAAAATTATCGAAGTAACTGGTTCACTTCCGGTTTGAGCAAAATTAATTTTTTTGATTTTTCCACAAAGGCAGGAAACTTTATAGAAGGGATTCGAGGACTGAACAATGCTTCGATGTGATTTTCTTTATATCTCTTTTTGAGTCAATTATATGTAACTTGATACATCACATGCTTTTTCAAATTTTTATGGAAAGATGATTCTGGTGTGGGCAAGCAAAAAAGTTCGAAACCTACTTGTTGTGGACATGGTTTGAGTAATACAGAAAGATTATAGCCTTCTCGCTAGTTTTCAATAAAGTATCATCTGTATTGATCAAAAAACTTCAAAATAACCACATTTTTTAAAATTATTTTTCGCTGACATGTTGGTTTTACATTAGAGGTTTTTGTTTGAAAAATTTTATCGAAAATTTTTTAACAATACTGGATGAAAACTCAGTTGAAAGATGGTTTGGTTTTAGTAAGTCTCTTGATTTTCATTAATAGCTTCGAGAGGTTTCCAAAAAAATTGTTATATTAAAAATTTTTATAGATAGTTGTTTGAATCAAGTTTTCTTATGCCGTAAGGTTGTACAGCTACGGAAATTGAAGATTAGGCTGCTATGCGTAACTTTGAATACCAATGATAACTAATTTTCCTGCCCCCATTTCTCTTTATCTTCAGATCTAGGATGATTAGGTTGCCGTTGCCGTCGGTTATCTCTAGAGTGATTTGCAACTATTGTGAAGTGGTTATTCATAATCAAGGGGCTCAAGAGAATAAGCCTCTTACAGTGCACACTATGTCATATAAATACCAATTGAATAAAATCCATTTACATGTTTCCTCTCTTGTACAATTTTCTGCACAATAGGAGCAAATCCATACAGATTCCGTCCTTTTTCTGAATTCCACGACGGTATTTTCTGTCGCTTTTCAAGCAATCAGGTTTTACAGGGATTGCAGTCGACAAATTTCCCTCGATAGTAACGCATTAGTTACAAATAAAGTGCATTATCTAAATGTTAGGAGTGTTGCTCTTCGCTCTTCTCTAAGAAGCGCAACTGATGGAGCCGCACAATTGCGTGTATCACTTGTTTTTATACACAAAGAGAAATTTCGTTACAGATAGTCTACAAGTCGGATTTAAAACTGATTTGGGAACATCCGGAACCACGTCACATGAGTGCGGTTCCTTAAGAGCAATTTCAATGACATCCTCTACAGGTACATTGAGATACATACTTTTATCACCGAGGTTTGCTTTTTTTCCATTTTTCTCCCATCTGATAGAATTTACAAAATGGCTTTAGCAACTTTTGATTTATACTCAGTATCTGTACCTGGTAACATCTAGAAAAAAAAACAAACTCAAATTCAGATTCTCGTAACTGCTACCGGGTAAGGAAAGGAAAGACTGAAATGAAATACAGTTTTTTAAGTAACTTAGTGAAGCCATAAGGTGTGGCCGGATGCTAGAAAATTTAGCGGAGAACATGATGACTTGAAACAATTTAGGAAAACTACGGAAGCAGTAGAAAAATCGAACCCAATTAGATGCTTAGCAGAAGAAATCTCCTCTAAGCCCTCTCCAAAGAAACAGGGTTCCTCTAGCGGAACGATACAATCAATGGAAAACGCTTAAATGAACTATTCCATGAAAAATAATTCTCTAAAGCCAATCCAAAAATTTTTGTTTGACATCTAAGCATTCAATTCCATTCCATACGACCACTTTATAGTCCACGCTTACAGTTCCAAGAAGGCACCACCCGGGGGCAACCATTTGCCATGGCAACTCATGGTATCGCCATACTCACATTTATTGACCTCATGAGTAACTGGAACGCAAATACAAAGCTGTACATGGGCAATAGCAGTGAGGTAGGAAGCGTGGAGCACCCGTTGAAGCGCTTCATGTGTTCATCCAATCAATGCAAGCATTTTAATACCTTGTTGAAGCTCCAAATGCCAGCTGATTGTAAAGGAGCGTATAAATATGGGCGCTGGTTAAATTTCCAGCGGTACTTGTGTTCATATTGTAGATTTTTGACGTGTATAGGGATTGTTGACTAGCAGTGAAGATTCGCGAGAATCCTTCCAAGCAACTATATGGCAGATTTTTTTGATTAAAATAGAAATTTGGAAAAATTGCAAGGACATCTCCGCAAAGCAACTCCTCATGTTTCATGGGAGGATAAAAGTTCTTCAGCAAAAGCTAACTTTTCTCATAACGCGCAGAATGTTTTCTTGGAAGCAGAAAAAAACATTCCAAAAATTTTGTTGCCATCGTTTTTTGACTCACACGTCACCTACGACGTGCGCCAAAACCTATGTTCCACCAACGCGGCAATAGCAGTGAGGTAGGAAGCGTGGAGCACCCGTTGAAGCGCTTCATGTGTTCATCCAATCAATGCAAGCATTTTAATACCTTGTTGAAGCTCCAAATGCCAGCTGATTGTAAAGGAGCGTATAAATATGGGCGCTGGTTAAATTTCCAGCGGTACTTGTGTTCATATTGTAGATTTTTGACGTGTATAGGGATTGTTGACTAGCAGTGAAGATTCGCGAGAATCCTTCCAAGCAACTATATGGCAGATTTTTTTGATTAAAATAGAAATTTGGAAAAATTGCAAGGACATCTCCGCAAAGCAACTCCTCATGTTTCATGGGAGGATAAAAGTTCTTCAGCAAAAGCTAACTTTTCTCATAACGCGCAGAATGTTTTCTTGGAAGCAGAAAAAAACATTCCAAAAATTTTGTTGCCATCGTTTTTTGACTCACACGTCACCTACGACGTGCGCCAAAACCTATGTTCCACCAACGCGGCAAGGTGCACTCAAAATCAAGAAGCCAACGGAATAGGACACTGACTGAAATGCGTCCTTCGCTGCTTTCGAGATTTTTAGCGTATTACCTGAAACAACGTCAAGCTGTTGGCCTGGTATCTGAAAACTAAATCCTCGAACTAGCCCTACGCCTTACCACTAAAACGGTGCTGTTTGAGATTAAGAATATCGAATTTTTGCGACAGTTTTCTCCTTTTGCACAATCTTCAAGAAAAAAGCGCCTGCCTTTGTGGGGGATAATTTTAAACTAACCCATGTTCTCCACTGTGCAAAAGGTGATTATACTAATATTGGGCAAATTGAAATTACAGAAACTTTCACCAAAATAAATCATGACGTTTGCTATGAAGTTGGAATAGAGTCATCAGTTCAATTGCTAGAAGAAAATCACTCTTACCTTAATTCTAGTAGCACTGATGACAACTTTCAATTGAAACATCAAAGCAAAAGTCCTGTGGGAGTCCCAATTCAGCGGAGCTTTTTTTGACGTAAATTTTATTAAAATGATAACCTATATGTTCCCAAAAGAAGCTAAGGACGTACAAAGTTTTCTTGACCAATTAGAAATTAAAAATATTGACATAAGATTTTGGAAAATGAATAAGACTGCTCGTGTTTTTATGCCCAATGAAAATCATTTATAAAGCATCCGAATTTTTGAAGGAATAAACTACACATACTCCAAGTAACATTATTTTAACGAAGATAATTATCGCATTCCAAAGGAGCGCAATTATCTGTCTCAGGGGCCGCCATGGTAGTAAATGTTTAACAGATAATGATAAAATTTCTAGTGTTTGATGTGCTGGAGGAGAGGCTATACAACTAAATAATAGGGTAATTTTTCAATTTTTTGACTGGGCAAAATATCAAACATAAAAATTTCAAATTTTTTAGTTCCCTTCCGAAGCCAAAAAATTGGCCACAGCGGTGACTTCTATAGAGAAAATATAACTGTTATTTCAAAATTATATTGATTAAGAAAATGATCGCTCTAGAACTCTGCGTTCATTGCCCAGTCGACTTAATATTAACGCACAACCAAATAATGTGATATCAGATTATTCACAATTGTTTTCAACCGATATATCAAAACCAAGTGTTGCTCTAGCTTTACAAAAGTTTATTTGTTTTTTTACCTTTGGTGCCACAATTCTCCTCATTCTGTAGAGAAATGAAATGTGTTTGAGTTCTGAGGCCATTATTTTATGTCAGAACGTTTACCAGATTTGATAGGTTTCCAAAAACGATTTCATTAAATATTTTAGATATTTAGTCGGATGAATCACGTTTTTCTTATGCTGTAAGGTTGTACAGCTACGGAAATATAAGATTAAGTTCGTATCAGTTAGTTTTTGATACCAATGATAGATAATATTTTTGTCCTCAATTATCTTTTTTTTTCAGATCTAGGACGACCAGTTTGTCGTGCCCGTCGGTTCTCGTTAGATTGATTTGTAATTTTTGTGAGGCATCAGTGCAGAATCAAGGTGCTCTTGAAATTACGCTTATAAAAACTCACTATGTAATCTACATACCGTTAGAACAAAATCCATTCATGTGTTTCCTCTCCTGTACGTTTTTCCTGCACAATATGAAAAAATCCATACAGATTTCGTCGTGTTTCTGATTTGCACGCAATTTTTGGTCGTTTTTTAAGCAACCAGGTTTTACAGGGTTTGCAGTTGACAATTGTCTCTCGGAAGGTGACGCGTTAGTTACAAATAAGGTGCATTATCTTAATGTTAGGAGTGTTGCTCTTGGCTCTTCCGCCAAGTCTTTTGCAATGATTTCTTCTAAAGAACTTATACACAAAAAATCGCCAAATACGCACATCTGAGGGAGCCACACAATCACCTAATCGCCTTTACCACTTGTGTTTATACTTGAAGTAAAAGTTCGTTACAGCTAATCTCCAAAAGGGCTTCAAAACTGAAATGGGGAAGATCCGGAACCCCGTCACAGGAGTGCAGTTGTTTGAGAGCAATTTCAATACCTCCTCTACAGGTACATCGGGGTACAGAATTTTACCATCAAGGGTGGCTTTGTTCACACAGTGGCTGTAGCATCTTTTAAGCGGTCTGCGTTCTTGCACCTGGTAATATCGGGGAAAAAGAAATAATTTTTTTTATATTCTTGTAGCTGCTAACGGGTATGGAAAGAAAACGCCAAAGAAGAACAGTTTTTAAGTGTTTTAGTGAAGCCATAATATCCGGCTGTATTCTATCTAGTTTTTCTCAGCCTCCGATATGCTTATTTGCCTAAATTTCCCCGTTTCTAAAAAGTTTATCCGTTTTCATTGTTAGGTCTTTTTAGGCTTCAATGCTCATACTAGCCTCTTTTTTTTCATCCTTGTCTGTTGTGATTTTCACCTCGCAGAATCCATGCCATATATCAAACGGTACATTACAGAAGATTTTGATTTTTCAATATGTCATAAAGCTTGTACATCCTTCTAGCAGGCGCTATCTATGCACATTTTTTTGCGCACCGTTTTGCTGAACATTCTATTCTTACTAACTCCTCACTATCTGTGTTATTGTCTAGTCACAAACGTTTTTCTCTCACTAACTGACCTCTCTACATTGGCTAAGCAGTGCATAACTCTATTCCTGATAGGATGCCTGGGACCTAATGATCAGACGTCCACAACAATTTTTGCAAATCAACACCGTCTAATGTAACAACCTTGCTATGAGAGTCGTTCTACAAAAAACGTTTTCCATCTTTCGGACAGTTTTGCCAATTGTCGTCGACTCTCGTAGCAACCAATTCAGAATGATATCTTATTTCCTTCCCAGTAATGTAAATTGTTTTTTGATATCACTGCTGAGATTTTCTCTATCTTCGTTAAGTCTTTTTTCAAACAATATGGTGTTTTTCAGTACAACTTGTTTCTTTGCTTAAAAACTCGCTCTGTGAAGGATTCGATTTTCTCTACTCGGAACATCAAAATCCTTCAGAACCAGTATTCTGGTGCTTAGGATCTCTTCCAAAATGTCAGGATACCGTGCGTTGTCAGTATACAATCGTTTTAAATCTATTCCTTTTTGTACTCAAGCAGGTAGTCAGTTTCTGCAGTCTAGTTGGTCTGTAACTAATCTATTTTTGGGCTCTAGACGCTGGTAATTATGATGCCACACAATTATGTCACTCATTGTACTAAACCGGTTCTTTATCTAAAAACTTGTTTTTTTTTGCAACAGATTAATGTATCTGTGTCTAAAAAATTCAAAAACTCCTGATCTTCTTTTCCTAATATTGAACAATCTTTATCGCGTTATGAAGGGGGCTCGCTGCTTAAATACCAACAATCCTTTAGTATCTATAAAAAAATTTTAGAAATTGTTAAATTCTTGCTCCTTTTCGTCCATTTTTAGGGAACGTTGAAACTGAGTTGACAGTGGTTAAAACCTCAGAGAGAGAGAGAGAGAGAGAGAATGGAATTGTCAGTCAAAAATGAGTTTGATTAATAAAAACGAACGATTTAGAACCTTGCTTTCGTCATCAGGCTGACTTAAATTTGATGCACGATAAAAAAATTATTTAAAAATTATCTACACTTTTTTTTTACTAATCTTCGTAATTCTGCGAAGTAAGTCAAAATAAAAACGAATTCCAACATCTAAATTTAAACGACAAATTCCAACGACGAACTCCAACGACGTTAAAATTTTTTCTTTTTTACCAAAAAAAATTTTGTTGCCCTCAATAGTATCTGTTGTTATCTTTGAGGTCATGTGGTTGACAAAATTTTGAATAAACATGTATTTTGCATTTTGACAGGAACCAAAATTTTGCAGTTGAACTAATATTTTTTGTTATATTTTGCTGTGACTTCTATACAAGCGTATATTGGTAATATAGCAGGTTTGTAGAGTCAAAGTTTTACTCACCTTCGTACCTTTGATGTCATTTTCTCGTTCTTCAACAGAGAACTTTGTTTTTTTCTTCGGCCTCTAAATGCCAACAAATAACTTCAGATCTCCTGAGACACAGAGATGATTAATCTAGTACTTGATTTGATCTTCGAATATGTGGCGAGCTTCACTGAAAATTAGTTTTGCGCTCTTGCTTGCTGACAGATTGATTTTTATTTCATATAACGCATCGATCAATTGAATCCGGTTGTAGTTGAGCTTCGCAGTCACTTCTACCGTTAGAAAAGTTTCCTCTTCTTCATTCGAAGGTTATACTATCACTAAACTCTAGCAATTCCGAAGGTCGTTGATGAAAATTGGGTACACAAGTGACCTAAGAAAAACTCCTTGTGGGATACCACTAACGATGAGAGTCCGAAAAGGTATTAGTCAACCTGACGAACTTTTTTGTATCCTTTCGTAGTCCATCAAATTCATCGAAATCTTTAAGCTTTTTGATAATTTCAGAGTAACAAGGTATATTATTCAAAGACTCTGAGAAGTCTTTATAGAAAACCATATCCACAATTTGCCTATCTTAATACAGCGTTTCAGAAATGTTTTGTCAAAAAACAAAAACAGAACTGTTGTGTGATGAAACCTTGTTGCCGCCTGGAAAGAAATTTTGAAAAGCATCTGTTCGGATGCTGAATTATGCTTTCTTCAAAAACTTTCTCATTAAAATCCTGTAGTGAATTTGGCCCGTTGTTGTGAACTTAGCAGTTCAAATCTTTTTTATGAATATGGTTCACTGCAACCGTTTTCCAGCAAGTCATAATTTTGTTTCAGTCACCGCGATGTTTTTCAGCAGTCTATTTAGTTTTTAGCTTGTTTCGTAAATAGATATTTGATAGATAAAAGGATGTTTTCCACTTGATCCTCTTGGTTTACGCGTATCAATGTTGTCTTTTACCACACGTGTTTTCCTCCGCAGACAGAAAATCGTTAAACCAGACCGTGTGCATTCATTGGCTTGAAAAATTGAACTGTATTGCGGCTGAAAACACACATATGGAAGAGGCTCATTGAATAAAATTTGTCCTAGCTGTGCTATATGATAAAGTTTTTGTTTCCTATTCAATTTTTGTTGAAAAACTGAACGATTTCTTCGTTTTTTTTAATGTTTAAAACTATAATCAGTTGAATTTGTACTGAAGATTGTTTCTTGATAATTTATACTAGCAGTCTGCAATATTTTCTCGTTCTCTTTTTCTTTTTAGGTTATTTTTTTAAGATTTTCTTTGTTGGGTTTTTGGCGAGAAGCCATTTCTGATTCTCTAGAAGTATCACTTGACTTGAATCACTTGATATCTATGCTTTGGAGAATTGCGGTTTGCCTGGAGAAAATGTTTAGATAGCTTTTTAAATTCTCTCTTTTTCAGCACACATGTTTATATTTGTAAAAGCTATTTGTAAGCTAATTGATATATTTTCATGTGCCAGAGTCTCATTTGTTGATTTTCTTGTGTATTCTTCAATACCATAAATTTTGAAGATAAATGACATTTGTTTAGATCATTTTAACCATTCTCGTTTGCTTCTGATCAGGCCGGGGTCCAACTTCGGGTGTTCTTTCAACGGCATTTGCATAAGTTTTTCTGAAACTTCTTTGGAGAATCTTCAAATATGTTTTCAACGAATTCGGTGAATTCAATTTCTATTATCATTATATTATCCATAATAATTGTATTCTAGAATTTTTCTAATTTCTCCTCAACCATTGACAGACTTCATTTTGCATCGCACATAATTATATCGTTACTTCTTTCTAACTCTGTCATTGCAAAAATTTTCGCATTCAGCCTCAGCTCTGTTATCCTATTGACTGCCACTGCAATAAGTCCAATGACGTTTGAATTGTTATGGAGTTAGACATCGCGCGTTAGGCAATCCTAGTTTGCAGTATTAGCACAGATTGTGTCCTTGCAAGTTTTGTTCATACTCATCTTTTTGGTACCTGCACGAACTTCGAGCCGAAGGAAATTATTTCAGGTCTTAGAATTGAAGGAAACTTCTGCATAACCATCCAGTGCTATTTATATAAAAGCTCTTGAAGTAATAAACTCAAGCTACTGTGTTGCGGAAAAAGAAACAGAAAACTGTTCATTTGTTGCTGCTTCTTCTTGTCATGTTTTCTTTTACATCATTGAATCGTCATTTGAATGATACAGCTGAGGTGTTTGTTGTTGCTTGTGATAACTGTCAAGCTCCCAATCACAAGGGCTAGCTTGTTGACGAAGCTGTCGGATGTAGAGGTCTGTTTGTATCAAAAATTTGTTATTTACTCTTTTTATTGCTTTTTTTTCGAGATGTGATCCTTCACAAAAATGACGACTGGTTCGGTTTACGTTTTGCCTTTAAATTACCAATAATTTCTGGTACACAATTTCCAGCAAAATGGTAATTTTCTCTGGTTCAGCTGCAGTTTCGGCCGAATCCAGGGTTACCGTCTTGTCGAAGGAGTGCTTTGTGAGGGTGTTAGTTAACAAGTCGTGCCAAACAATGAAGGGTCGATTGACGATTGTGCAATTGGTAATTGTTTTGGTATCTGAAAGTTTCTTATCTTGTCGCTGAGCATTATCTTGTCGCTGAGCGTTTGCTTCTGATCAGGCCGGGGTCCAACTTCGTGTGTTCTTGCAACGGCATTTGCATAAGTTTTTCTGAAACTTTTTTGGGGAATCTTCAAATATGTTTTCAACCATTTGGATGAATTCAATTTCTATTTTCATTATATTATCCATAAAAATTGCATTCTAGAATTTTTCTATTTTCTCTTCAACCATTGACAGACTTCATTTTGCATCGCACATAATTATCTCGTTACTTCTTTCTAACTCTGTCAGTGCAAAAATTTTCGCATTCAGCCTCAGTTCTGTTATCCTATTGACTGCCACTGCAATAAGTCCAATGAAGTTTGAATTGTTATGGAGTTAGACATCGCGCGTTAGGCAATCCTAGTTTGCAGTATTAGCACAGATTGTGTCCTTGCAAGTTTTGTTCATACTCATCTTTTTGGTACCTGCACGAACTTCGAGCCGAAGGAAATTATTTCAGGTCTTAGAATTGAAGGAAACTTCTGCATAACCATCCAGTGCTATTTATATAAAAGCTCTTGAAGTAATAAACTCAACCTACTGTGTTGCGGAAAAAGAAACAGAAAACTGTTTATGTGTTGCTGCTTCTTCTTGTCTTGTTTTCTTTTACATCATTGAATGGTTATTTGAATGATACAGCTGAGGTGTTTGTTGTTGCTTGTGATAACTGTCGAGCTCTCAGTCACAAGGCTACCTTGTTGATAAAGCTGTCGGATGAAGAAGTCTGTTTTTATCAACAATTTGTTATTTACTGTTTTTTGCTTTTTTCGAGATGCGATTCTTCACAAAATTGGCGACTGCTGTATTTAAGTTCTCCCTTTAGTGTACCAATTATTTTTGGGACACAATTCCCAGCAAAATGGTAATTTTCTCTAGTTCAGCTGCAGTTTCGGCCGACTCCTGGGTTTTTTTCTTGTCGAAGGGGTGCTTTGTGGGGGCGTTAGTTAACAATTCGTTCCAAAAAATCAAAAGGTCGACTGCCGATTGTGCAATTGGTAATTGTTTTGGTATCTGAAAGTTTCTTACCTTGTCGCTGAGCATTAGCTGCAAACTGAGATCCGGGAGCGCAATAACATCTTTCGACATCATCTTTTGAAAACTTTTTGTTTTATCGTGACTCAAGTAAAAAAACAGTCGATTTTATTAGTAATCATCAAAAACTGAAATAATTAAGGGACCACCACGGTTGTCTCAAAAGTTCATAAAACAACAAACAATTTAATATTTAAGGGCTCACTTCTTTCAACTGAAAAAAATTAACATTAAAATTTTTCGGCGGATTGAAAACGCAAAAACTCCATAAGATTTTTGAAAATTTGTATTCTAGCCCCTCCAAGCTATGTGGATCAATAACTTTAGATTCTATTAGAGCAAGTAAAAATGGTTCTGTGGAAATTTGGTATGGAAAAAACACGCTTTGTCCTGGCAACTAATAAATGTCAAATTAAAAAACTGAGATTTATAACTTTTGGATTCAAGAGGGAATTCCAAGTTGATTAAGGCAAACCCAAGGTGGCTCCATTTACAGCCTTAAGATGTAAAGAGCTAGGGCTGCTTATTTCTGCGTGCAAAGTAGGCTTATCTATATCTCTAAGACTAACCGCCTCAATAAGACACAGAAGCTATACTTCTATTAATACGGTGGTAATACAGTATGGCATCGGAGTCAAGTGTATATACATTGTGTATCTAAGCTAACAGACTGACTAGAGTTAGTGCTGCATTCGATCTATAAAATAGAATAGTGTCATTTCAGTCTCTGATTGGTTGGAGGTGTACATCCAGTATTTCTACTGCTACATCCAACCGGGGTTAAGAGTTTTGCGAATTTATGAGTTGTAGCATAAATACGCTGGATGCGTCATCCTCGTTGTATAGTGAGGTGGAGAGTCGTGTTGTCGTCAACGTGGAGTTATGACTTGTGCCGTCGTCTGCAGTCCCTGTCAGTAGAGTACTGACTAGTGTCATTTGTAAGCAGTCCACTTGCTTGTGAAGCCAGTGAAGGTGCAAGTTACAGGGTGTGCTGGGCAGTAACCTCAGCGCTGCTAAAAAAACCCAACTGTCTCTCACTGTCCTGTAGTGAGAATTTCTTCCCAAGTGGAGGATTGCTTGTAGTCTGCAGTCTCTGACTGGTTGTACTAGGAGATTTCTGGTTATTTACATCGGGTACAGGGTTCTACCGATCGCATTCACCAGCCTACCATCTGGTGGAAATCCGTATTTTAGCTATTGTGTGAGGTATGTATTCCCTTAAACTTTGAGTGAAATTTAGTGCTTGCTGAGTAAGCTCCAACCGCAGAAAAGAAGAAAAGAACTGATCCTAATCTTTAATTGTGGTAAAGAAGAGAGGGAGAAATTACAATAAAGAAAGTGGATAGATAGAAAAGGGAATAGAAAGAAGAAAAATACAAATTAAAGATCTAAGTGTAAAGAACAGTGAGTCTTCGCAGTTTGTGGGACAGTGAACCCAAGGTGGTAGGACTGTGGTCCAGAATTCGAATTCGAAGTCATGGGCCCAATTGTCAGGATCCCTGAAGATTTCCAGAAGTTCCTTGTCTCTTGCGAGACAAGCCGCGAGTGCGCGGGGGTACATGTCAGTGTTGCAATAGGGCAGCAGCGCCTTGAGGTGACTGAGGATCTGGGTTTTCTCTAGGGTTGGTTCGCAGTTTGCCAGCTTGTCCACCATCAGTTCCCTGTAAAGGAGATTGAAGTTGAGCACATATATTCACTATGTGGGGCCTCCTTCTACACTGGAGACATTCAATGGGGACAAATATCGGTCTGTGAGTTTTCGCATAGAGTGCGAGAACAGAGAAAACTTGATCCGGTCAAAGCGTCGGATGGTGTCTTCAGAATAGGTGGAGTTTATGGTATAGCTGTAATTCATGGAGTAGGGTGAAGTGGGCTTGGAGTTAGCATATTGTAGGCGTGAATTCATGTGGACCAGGGGGTTTGTTCTGTGGAAATTGTGCGGAAGAAAGCAATAATTTTGTAAGGTTTGCAACATCTTGGTCGCATTAACTTTGTGGGTCTGGTTTTTTACATCTATTTAAGTTGGATGCAGAAAACTGAACTAAAAGAGAAAGGGATCGTATTTCTGGTTAATAGGATACGGGGCAACATCTCTCGTTAACATGGTGTTAAAAAGAAATATTTGACAATCGGCGAGAGCGAAGAAGTATTTGGAGAGATTCCCAAATCTCCCTGTGAATCGTGGATTGATGGGGAACTGAAGACACTCCAGTGGCAGGGCCTTAACCCGTCTTTCATCCACATACACATTTGCGAGTTGTCCTTTTGAACAAGAGCTAGCCAGGGGCTCTAATGTGCGATGAGATGGTGTACAGATGAAATTGATCCGCTCTGGGACATGAACACCGTGGGTCGTATTTACGCCCAGAGGATTCGTCAACTGGTGAATTAGAGAATTTGGATCAGGCGCACTGTGTAGTACTCCTTATGTGGGAGTAAAAAGATTTACTCCGGCTTTCGAGGACGAGGTTGCTTTCTGGTTGTAAACTGACGAGGTTGTATTTTGACAAGGTGTACACCGGTTGTTAACTGACTTAAACTGGTTGTAAACTGGTTGTAAACTGACTGATTGTAAATTGACGAGGTGCTTTCTGGTTGTAAACTGAGCAGGCGACTGTGGGGCCTGACTCGGCGATGAGCGCAGAGGGTAGATTGCGTGCGTTATAGCCCTGGGGCGTCTCCTTGGTGAAGGATCCGTAAAATGGTAGCTGGTTGTATATTGAGCTGCCGACTGTGAGGCCTGACTCGGTGATAAGCGCACAGGGTAGATCTCGTGCGCCATAGCCCTGGGGCGTCTCCTTGTTGAAAGATTCGTACAACGGTAGTTGTCGGTCGAGTTTGGCCGATCATAAGGAGGTGATTGGGGGGATGGTGGTTGAGGTCGGGAATGGAGTGACCGTGGGTATTCCACACCTCGGATAGTGGGTGCTTGTTGGCAAGGAAACGCGTGTGGGCATCAAAGATGAAGTATAGTTGAGTTGTCGTGAACGAGGGCGGGGGCCGCGATTTCTACCAGAATAGGCCCAAATGGGGACTACTGTTCCAGGTTTTGAGTGACATGATTGCTCCACAGCAACATCGTCAGCCCAAGAAGAGCTGTGTAGGGGCTGGGTTCGTGGCTGTGTGGCACCAATTGTGGCTGATGTGGCGCCAAAGTGAATAAGTGCGGTTGCTGTGTTACCGGCTGTTGCCCTTGCAGCAAAAGTTCTTGTAACGAACTTGGGGGTCACGTTGTCACGGTAGGTGAGCTTGTGTCGCTCTTTATAAATAAAAGTAATTCTCCTGAGGACGAGGAGAACCTAGCGGATGAAGGCTGTGCGTTCACCCAAGCATAAGTAGCCAAATCCACAGACTGTGGCTGTGTGGCCAACTGGGCTACAGCGAAGAGGTCAAGCGTCTGCATTTTGATTACTGGCTTGGGCACTGGAAGAGGCAGTACCAAAGGTGTCAGTGGCAATGGCAGAATGCCGTCGACAACCAGCATGATGAGGTCGTATGCTGTGGCGTCGACGTTTGGAGGGATAGGTGAACCTCGTCTTGAGAACCGAAGTTGACAGCTGTGGTGTCACTAAAACATGAAAGTGTTATATACGAGTACTTGGTAGATTTGATAGTCCTTCTGGGATTTCCTGATACTCAGGGTCATCCTCAAAAAAGTCATTAGAGAGTGATACAACTTGTCAGCTTTTACGTGTACTGGGTTGAAAAGTATGTAGGTGTACTGATTGAAAATCTGGTTTCTGTATGAGTCTACTGATAACTCGTAGCATTCATAAATAGATGAGGGGAGAGTTGAAGTTTTGTGTTCATTAAGTTATTGTGTACAGGGCAGGAGAATCTTAATAGAAATTTTCAAATTTTCTGTGTGAAAAATTCAATTCGTTTTGAAAATGCGGAGTAACACAATCAACAGAGCGCTTTCTTGTTTTTTTTTTGGTAATGGTGGTTTATATTGTGAAGATTCTGATTGAAATACATGGAAAATAATATATGAGAAAACTCCAAAAAATCCCGATGTTATAATATTAGCTAATGTGATATTGGGTTCTAAAAGTGATTAAAGATTACATGCGTTAAATGCGCTACGAAATAGTCCAAATAGGCAGAGTAAAAAAAACAAAAACCGCTCCGTATGAAGGCTATAATGTTTTAATACGTACCAGAGATATCCAAAGGTTCCTATGAGGGATTCTCTTAAATGGTTGCCGTTGATCAAGTCGAGACGGCGAAGTGTAATTTCTTTTCGTTAATTATAATTTGTTGAAGTAGTTGGTGTATTGACCTTTTAGTTGCGAAAATTGTGCTGTAAATGTGCTTGTATGGCAAGGTCTGCAAAATTAACTGTTCGTGCTACTCCAAATTCTCCAATGGCGCCATCTAATAAATGGTTAATTTTCTTTTTATTGATTGAATTAGTCCAACCTCTTTGACAAAATATGCCAAGTTGTTGTGCAGTAAAGTCGGAGTGGATGAAGCGGCAATCAACTTTGTCGTGCTTGAACGTTTTAACACGATTTCGCGCTTTAATTTGGCATGGCGTTTAGCGACATGACTCATCGCCTTCCGCACTTTGCAATTTTTGTTGATGAAAGTTGACAGTTTCACATGGGTCTTTAACAGACCAAAGGAATGTTTTATGTGTTATTTGATCTACAAATTGATGTTTATTCTGAAATTTGAGTATTCGTTCAAAAGTGGCGATGAAACTTTTTATATTGAAAGACTGAAATAACATTGGAGTGTTTGAGATTGGCGAATGTACTTCACTGTCCTGTGATAATATATCCTACGAGTGGAAATTTTTTTGTTAGTAAGATAAAGGCAGTCTGTTTGAAATTGCTATCAAGTTTCTTGTATATAGATAGACTCGTGTAGTTCATCTCAAATAATACTCGGCTGATCATGTAACCAAGATTAGCGTCAATCTGTACGTTTAAGTCTACAGCAACGAGCCAGTTTTTTTTTCAATAGAATTTTTTTAGATTTCCAATACACTGATGATTATGATTCTTGTGGAATTAAGATATCCGTTACGGATTTCTGCTTTAGTGTAAGGAGTGAGCAAAGGTGTTTTATTTGCGATGGTTATAAGTGCATCCTTAAATTCTTGCGATGCTTTGCCTGACAAAATTAATACCTTCATGATATTGTATAAAAACATCTTGATATTGTTTCGCGTAATAAGAGCGGTCCTCATTACGTTTACAAAAAGGTTTAGAGAGTACTTCGAAACTAGAAAGTTCTGATTCATTGTAAAAGTTATTTTTAAAACGACTATCGTAAATGTGTGCATTGTGTTGGTGTCAAGTAATAGTTTCTTTGTTTGCGAGTGTTCGGATAAAATAACGTTTTTGAAATTAAATCATTCGTGAGTGAGATCTACCAACATCAAATTTTGGCAGTGGTTATTTGGTTCCCCGATGACTTTCGCGTTAAAAGCGTGTTTTTGTGGACATTATCCCCTTTCAAGATCACCCTTAAAACTTCTTTTACCACAGTAAATACTTTCTGACTTTACGTCAAATCTAAGCGTGATGTCAGTTAATTGAAGTGACTATCCTAGTGTGTGGATGATTTGATATTCGTATTTTGGGTTTTGTCCAGGACAGTTGGTCCAGGGATTATTTGTGGCAATTGGGATCCATTCGTGGTCCCGTGGATTATATACCATATTTCCGCGTTGGAAACTAAAATGGCGATAGCGATCGAGTTTGAAAGCGGGCTTCTTTGGGTTTGATATTAGCTTGCCAGCGTTGGTTGTTAAGTACATCAAATTCTATCGTCTCTGGGTGATATTGATGTTTACTTACGAGAGCAAGATGTGCAAGTTCTCTACGAGCCCCAATTTCTGTGGGAAAGAGAAGTCTCCCTATATTGTTAACATACCAATTATCGTGATCAAACCGGAAGCTCCTATTAGTAAGATTTTGTGGCAAAAAATTTTCTTTGCCGCTGGGTTTTGCATGTATGCGCGTACTTGAAGTGTTCAAATTTATGAGATGATGGATACTTGGCAGGAAGAATTTGAAAGTCTGCCGGTTTGATCTTACATTGAGTTGAGACATTGCGGTTGTCAACTTAAAGTGGTTGGTTTATGGATAATTGGTGTGAAAAAAATAAATTAAAAAAGCGGGATTAAATTTGCAATGTAAAGGATAGTCCTGAATGAGAATAATAGAAGCAAAATATCTTGCAATATTTTTCGCATATATGTCAAACTTTTAGTGTGATTCTCGACAAATAAAGTGTGATGTGTTTGTTTTTACTCTGAAAAACGGTGGAGCAGCGGCTTGTTGGTGAAGTATTAGTTTGTCTTGTTCAACTACAATCTCAAGGAAGAAAGTGATTTTAGATTGTTTGAGGAAATTTTACGCTCTTTTTTTGTACTGTTGTAATTTTATATGACTTAGTGATTCTTTGCTTTGTCCAATTATGTAATTGTTCATCGTTAGTATGGTCTACAAATAGGGCGAATGGTTAAACTACTAATTTTGGTCAAATTTTAGTGGTAAAGTCGGATAAGTTCGAGTAGTGACAGATTGTTTCACAATACAGTGGTGAGAGTGTTGGTCTGGATCTGAGGTGGGTGAGTTTGAACTTATTGTGGTTATCGGTGCTGTACCTTGAAAACTTGGTACTAGCGAGCTTGGAAAAGAAGGCGATGAATTGCCTTTATTAAAAGACTCATTCCAGTGAGATTGTGAGACTAGGGCTCAATATTAGTTACTGGTCTTTGTGGTGGATTAACGAGGTTTTTCTCAATTTGTGAACTTTTTGATGAACAAAATTGAGAACTCAGTGGTACGTCGTCGATGTTAAAATCAGTGTGAATTAGCTGTGGCTTTTCGGAACTACTCGTCTTATTTGTGTGAGCAACGTTAATCGGTTGAGTAGAGATTTGTGGTGTTTTCGAATAGTTGATTAACTCAGGTTGTGGTGCTCTTGGTGGGGCAGGTATAAGTGGTGTTTGTAAAATTGGGTTTGTAATAAAGCCTGAGAACGGCAAAAATTGGAGTATTTATTTGTTGTTGTGTTTGAGCTTGGTGTATTTGCGCTTGACTCTGATAAGAGGGTATGGGATTACTCACTGTGGGGTAAAGCGGGAAGCGGAGGGCAGGGAGTGTACAGTAGGACGAGGTCGATCTGCAGACTTGGCAGTAGTAATGACAAAGTATGGGTGTTCTTTGGTTTTTTGTGCTTGTGGCTTTTTTAAAGAGTTTAAATGATAACTTTTTTGGAGTGGATTGTTTAGCTGTGTCGCTATATGAACAGTTTGGTGATTCCGAGACCGGGGAAGCACTTGGTTAGTGTTGGGTTGTTGATTAGAAGACGCAATTGTGATGTTAATGGTTGGCCTAAAGTGGGGCAGTGATCACAGTAAAATATTTTATAACTGCAAGTTCTCTACGAGCCCCAATTTCTGGGGGAAAGAGAAGTTTGCCTACATTGTTAACATACCAATTATCGCGATCAAACGGGAAGCCCCTATTAGTGAGATTTTGTGGCAAAAATTTTTTTTTGCCGTTGGGTTTCGCATGTATGCGCGTACTTGAAGTGTTCATATTTATGAGATGATGGATACATGGAAGGAAGAATTTGAAAGTCAGTCGGTTTGTTCTTGTATTGTGTTGAAGTATAGCGCTTGTCAACTTAAAGTGGTTGGTTTGAGTATTTATTTGTTGTTGTGTTTGCGCTTGGTGTATTTGTGCTTGACTCTGATAGGAGGGTATGGGATTACCCACTGTGGGGTAAAGCGGGAAGCGGGGGGAGGGGAGTGTCCAGTAGGACGAGGTCGATCTGCAGACTTGGCAGTAGTAATGACCAAGTATGGGTGTTCTTCGGTTTCTGGTGCCTGTGGCTTATTTAAAAAGTTTAAATGGTGACTTTTTTGGAGTGGATTGTTTATCTGTGTCGCTATATGAGCAGCTTCGTGATTATGAGACCGGGGGAGCACTTGGTTAGTGTTGGGTTGTTGATTAGAAGACGCAGTTGTGATGTTAGTGGTTGGCCTGAAGCGGGGCAGTGATTACAGTAAAAAAATTTATAACTAGTAAAACATGAAATAATAAATATGATTAAGTTTAAAGTAGTTATACTAACTCGGATTGCTGCGAAGTGTGATTCTTGTGGGAGCACTTTGTATTGATAGATGAGATCTTGAAATTCAGCAGAATTATCTGTTAATAGTTTTTCAATTGTAAAATCTTTTCGTGCAAAAGAAAAATTGATCTGTGGATATTCAACGTTATTTTGTGAGTTGTTGTTTGGCGAGCTGTTGGTATTGTTGATCTAACTTAAGGAGTTCCTCGATATACTTATTATCGTAAGAGGCTGGGATAGCGTCTAAATTATCGTATATTTTATATCAGGATTCAGCAGGTCACATATTTCCGGTGTTGCTTGTGGTGGAAAAATTGGAATATAGAAAAGAGCAATGTGTTCGTTATTAAAGTCCTTATCCAAAAGACCAATTCACAACAAGTGTCTGAATAAAAAATGTGGTCCAGATTGTAGAAAAGATCTTGAAAACTTATTTGTTTTGTTTTGAAACTTTGGATTTATCAAAAAGTGTCAGCGTATGAAGTTCTGACAAACAACACTTCAAGTCTGTGTTGTGAAGTAATTTGCATGCCTGTCTGTTTGGAGGAGACAAGTGGAATTTTCTGTGATGTTGATTTTAATTTTAGTGGTTCAGCCGCTCCAAAACAGTGATTTATAAACGTGCTGAAAGGTTTATTCTGACACTCATTATAAAAATCACAGTTATCTTTTCACAAATTCAGAACCAATTTGCAAAGGTTCTTTTTTCATTATTGGTTTTTTATATTTTATGCCAAAAACAAATTTATACGGTGAAAGGTTCAAAATCGTTCTAACTTGTGAGTGAAGTGCAAAAAAATGTTTTTTACTTTTTGTGACCATCTGTCATACTGTGAATCTAGAATTGTGCGAAGAATTGTGTTTCATTTTTATTATTTTTTCTACTAGTCCATTTGACCATGGTGCATACGATGTGCGTGGTTTAAATTGTGCTTTAAATATGCGGCAAAAACGTGTAAATTATCAAATAATATATTCAATTCCATTGTCAGTTTCCAGAATATCGGGTGTTCCGAATTTTTTCTTCTTCACTCTTCCCGGGAATGATGCAGCAAACGCATTTAATGTGTTATTCGATGATTGGAGAGTAATCCAATGGTTGAATAACACAAAAAAATGCGTTTGCTGCATCATTTTTGGGAAAGGGTGAAGAACAACATAATATGTGAAAGCATCACTTCTGAACAGAAATGACTGAAGTACTACATCATAGACGAGAGAGTTTCCATCTGAGGGCGGAGGAATTGGACTTTTCGTGTCCTTTGAATTAAGGTGGTTGAATTATGGTGAAATTTCTATAATGGGTTTTTGAGGAGCCATTAAGAGGTTTGGCATGGATTTTTTTGTTTGGCAACTCGGGCAATCTTGTGTAAATATTGCTATCCAGGTTTTTAAATTCGGAAAGTAATAATTTTGTAGCCTAGGTTTCTCTCGACCGCGATGACCTAAAGGATCGTGTGAGTGCGCTGTATGAGATGAGATACTGCTAAGAGAACATAGAAGGCGTAACATTTTTTTGGTGATTGCGTCACTTTTGTGTAATATAAGAGTACTATTTGTCTTTTATTCGTAAGTCTTGGAAACGTCTATAGTAATGTAGCAGTCCTTTGTTTAAAGTAAGGATTTGTTAAAGTAGAGATAGAAGGGCGGTTTATGTATTTTTTCCAGAGAAAAAACTGTCGTAAAACAAGATCTTGTTGTTGTGTTTAGTGTAAGAATGTTGCAGTGAATTCTATTTGCTCATTATAGAAATAGTCTTATAATTCTGGTGATTTTAGTATGAGATCATTCAATGCTGGTAGTGAAAATTTTATACTATTTATAAGCTCGGCTTTATTTTTATTATATGTATCTGGGGTAAATGGTTCTGTTCTAATCATAGTTAGTGCAAAATCTGTGTGTTGTACCATAGGCTAGGTTTCAAAAAGAGGTTAGTTTTGTTTCAGTTGTTGAGTTCTGTGGTGATGTATATGTTCCAAATGCTGTGCTTTGTCTTATTTTCGTGATCTGAGACGGGAAGATAGAGATTTTTTTATCTACTTGTACTTTGAACTATTTGTCATTTATTTAGAGATATACAGATATATAGGAAAATGTTATTATTCTACAGTAGTTTCTGTGGTTACTGTGTTAAAGTATTTTTTGAAACAGAATAGTGGCATTGTATCGGTGAATTTTGTTGATTAAGCATCATGAAAAATTTTTTCAAGCCAAGAGGAATTTCTACCGCCAGTAGACAATGTTCATCTTGTGTTGTCGAAGTGAACGACTTAATAGGTCCGAAAGTGAAAATTTTTTCTTTCGGTCCAAATTATGTGTAGGTTTGGAAATTTCATGAAGGTGAGTTGGAATTTGTATATCCTATGATTTGATTTGCTCTTATGTGTGAACAAAAAAGTGTTGGTTTGTGATCAGTTTTGAGAATGAAAGGGTGTGGTGATCCTTGAATAAGGAATTCATATTCTAAAAAGGCATAGATTATTGCAGAACATTCGTGAAGATTGGTTGGTAGTATGAGTTCTGTAGTTGAAAAACGGCGAGAATTTGCGGTTGCTGGTTGTTTTTTTTCCAAATTTGTTTTTCTTGAGAAGTGCAGCTCCAATGCCATAGTTTGAGGAATCACGCAAAATATAAACTACTTTTCCGAGTTTGGAATTGCAAGACGTAGTGTTCAGTCTGTAAGTTCCTTCTTAACTCTGTCAAACGTTTGTTGGACTTCTTTTGTTCATTTGAAATCTACCATGTCTCTAAGTGATAGGTAGAATTGTCTGATGATTATTTGAACATTATACACATAATTAGAGACAGATGTTAACAATCCATAATAATTTTGTATTTTTTTTGTTTTTTGGTGTTTGTAGTTTTAAGAGGCCATCTATTTTAGATTTGAGTGTGTGAATGTGATTATTTTGTATTCGTTGTCCATCCCAAAATTTTAACTTACTCTAAAAAAGAAAGATTTATCTGGGGCAGCTTTAGAATTTTCAATTTTGAGAGTTTTGTGGTATTTATCTAATGTCTGTAACAATGTGTCTGTTGTAGCGTCTTGAATGAAAACATCGTGAAGATATGTAATGATCTTATTTTGGCGAATTAGAAGTTTAATTATACAGATCATAAAAGATGAGAAGGCGGCTGGGCTGATAGAAACACCATAAAACAAGTGTTAAAAAAGTATTGCTTTCCTGTAATGACAAACATTTTGAGTCGTTGTGAAGGTTTGTCTGATGGCATTTGGTTATATGCAGTGTTCATGTAAGCTATTGAGAGAACAGTTCCTTTGATGGTTGTTAGTATGATTCGATTGATTCTATTGGTCAACTATATTTTGTTTTGTCAATCGTTGTCTTTAATTGACAAGAGTCTTGAACAATTCTAAGTGATTCTCCTCATTTGAGGATAATTGCTGGATTAAAAAAGGTGTTTCCTGAAGTAAGAGAGTCTGTGATTACGGGTGCACTTACTTCGAAATGTGTTATTATGTCAGCTAAATTTTGTACTCATTCTTGTAATTGTAAAGGTATTCGAGTAGCTCGTTGCTTTTTGAACACTGCTGTTGTTTTTAAAGGTAGGTTGAGTTCATCTTTTATTTTCACTATATCAAAATTCGAGGTGGCATAGCAATGTTTATACTTGATTAGGAGTTGTGCTAAATGTTAAAATTGTGTTCGTTTCAGTGAAGTTTGTTCGAATTTGAACACTTGGAGAAAATGTTTCTCGGTGTCTGTGAATATAGAAACGTCAAATCGTATGTGAAAAGTTTTCTTTTGTGCTTTATATTCGCGTTCCTGTTGGTTGGTCAAATTTAATCAAGATAATTTCTTAAGCGTTTCTGATGTTCCAAGTGTAAGATAATTTGAGGTGTAGGCATTCGTGAATTCTGTGAGTTCATTGATGCAATATCGCGTAGTTTGTAGGTCTATGAGTGAGATATCTTGGAGTGCATATCCAATTAATCCTTTAACAAAAGCCACTGAATGATTTAAGAGATTCTGTATAAGAATTTGAATCAAGGATTGGTAAGGACAGTCGAGATTATTTATAACCAATGTGGAAAAAAAAACACATTTTTGTGTAGTGGTGTAAATGAGAAATTATAGTTCCAAATGCATTTTCGCTTTTACATTTGTATGCAGAAAGTCAATAGGTTAAGATTCTATGTTCAGAAAACTGAAAATATACTGAGTGATCCCCAAATACCGGAAAAAAATTTTGAAAAATTTGGTGGTGATTTTGTGGAAGATTCATAGAATTTTTAGAATTTCGTTTCATAAATACGTTTGGTCTCTAATGTGTGAGATGAACATTTTATCGTTTCTACATATTTTTCTAGGAATTTTGTTCTAAGAATACTGAATTTAGTGTTTGAGATGTGGAACGTGATTGTAAAATTGATGTTTTGATGAGTTCTGTTTTGTGTTTATCTGGATAACGAGTAGGTTTTACAGGTTCTTGAGACTGTAATTTAGAAGTATTTGCTGCTGAGAAAACAAATATTGGTGCTTTCAACTGTAATTTGTGGTATTCTGTAATTGCATGCCACGCATCGTTTATTAATGCGTTAAGTGTAGCTCCCAAGTCAATTAGGAAATCAATTTCAAGATGAGTGTCTTGTTGTAAAGATTCTTAGTGGTAGCAAGCAAATGTTAGTTTTACACAATGTGGAAAGAATATACTCTTCTGTGAGAGGGTTAAATTCTTACTGACAGTTAAATTTTCATCTTGTGTATCCTTGTTCTGGAAGTTGGTCTTCAAAAACATTTTGCGTTTCCGTTTGTTCCGTGTTAGAAGTTGTGTTATTCATTCGCTTGTTGGTTTGGAAGTGAATTAATGTAATTTATTACGTTTCGAAGGCAGTTGCGTCAAAATGGTCGCTGTGAAGATTTTGCATCTCTATTGTACCAAGATGATTGTGGTATAAAATTGCAAAAATAAGTGCTATCATTTTTAGTATAGTTCGGTTTATTCTGAAAATTCTGTGTTCTCGGGTATGGTGAACCCGTTCTACTTGGTGGTTTAAATTTGCTCTTTCCACAATATGGTTTTGGATTTGCAAATGAGGTTTTATTAGGACTTCTATGTCAAATTTCGCTGCTATTGCTTCGTGACGATAGATGAATAGTATTGGCTTTATTTATTTAACTGTTATTTGAAGAAGAAAATATAACCTTGAAAATGTAAAAGTAAACAAAAATCTCCATCATTTTAGGAAATCTCGTAGTAACACTAGAAACAAAGCGTTGAAACAAATGTTTGAGAATGAAATCCTTATGGAGAATGAAATATAGCTCACTGGAAACGAGAAGTAACCTATGTTTACAGAAACTGAGCTACAAATTGACCGAGAAACTTTTTCAAATTGAAGTTCAACAACCAAAATATATTTTTGAAAACAAATTTTTTCAAAATTTATAACAGACTTAGTATTTCAACGAAGATTATCTTGCAACACTCCAGAAAGCCAATTGGGCCAGTTAAAAATGAGACTAAGTCACGTCCACACAAAATAACAACAAAGAAACAAATAAGCCAAAACTTCAAACAATTTTACGACATCACACTAGTCCTGCAACAACTGTGAATCGTCACTTTCTACTCATCTGAACACAACGAGTTTTCTTCACAAAAAGATTACGTAGAAATGACAAGAGAAAACCCAAAATATGAACAGTAATTTCGCAAGCTTTTTATGAAAATAAGGGGTCGAAGCAATCAGTCAAAACTTGTCAACAAGCGCAAAAAAATGTTTGAACAGACATAATAATCAAGAGTTCTAATTATTATGATTGAGTTATGTGGGGACCAAAAGGAAAACAAAAAGGAGACAATTGAAAACTTTTTTAAATTTATTTTGAAAGTCACTATAACAAATAAATATAAACTAAAATTTTAAACCAGTTTTTGGAATATACGACCTGCGGAGGCAATTGAGACCTATTGGTAACAAGTATAAGACGAGCAACAACAAAAAGAATTGGACAGACATAGGCAAAAACAAAAAAACCGACAAGATTTTGCGAGATAACTGTATCTCAGCCCAAAAAGAATAAACTATTCAACAAAAGCAGTAAACATATTCAGATACATCTTTTTCTAATGCTGTGCATTTTCCATACCATGCTTTCTTTTGATTGTTTTTGTCAGAAATGTGTTAATTTGACAAGAAAACAAATTGACAAACAAAAATATGCAACTATGCTCAAAAATTTAAAAAAAAAATGAAAACGCGTAGTATCAGAACAAAGAAACCTTTAGTTGAATACAAAACCTTTTATATTAATACAATTAATTTGCAACTCACGGGATAAAGGTTTCCACCTTTTTTACTGAGACTGCGCTCGAGGTTTAGCGAAATAATAAAAAATAGTAGCAACATGCAAAAATTTACTGATATGTTGCTAAAACAAAATTAATTTTTTCAAAGTCCTTACAGACATTTGATTACAATCAAGAGAATTGTCTAAGTTCTTTCTAACTCCTGAAAAGCTAACTGGACAATTTTCTACGAAAACAATTGCTCAGAGCCATAAAATCCAAGAGCTAAACTCATAGCATAATCTTGTTAGGCTTCGGATATTAAAATTATTTCCTGTTTTTAATTGAGACCTGATTTGAAATTGACGTCAGTAATGTGCAGAAAAAACATTTACATAGCGGAAATATTTTGAACAATAAAGGTCGCGCCCCATTAAAATCGAAAAAATTATCCTAAGGATCCATGCTGATTTCAAGATATTGCCGTGCATGTAAAAAAACACTCAATTGTTCAAATGGTTGCAAAAAAGATCAATTTTTAAACAAAATTATTCAGTTTGTCAAAATGAATAATGCAAATTGAATATTTATCGAATTTAAGTTTCTAAAAGAACTAGAAAAACTATAATTCCAGAAGACTCTTAAAGCCAGCGGGAGTACGACTAGCTCCTTGACAAAAAGTCTGAAATAATTCTACCAAAAAAACTCGGATTCAACTGTACGGCAAACCTATTCTATATTTAGAGATAAAATCAAAAATACTACATTTAACAACTATAACAAATTCTAGCAAAAATGACGAAAATTTTTTCAAAAATACCAAAAATGTGAAAAAAAAACAGCTGATTTACGTCTAATATTCAAAATTTAAGCCTCAATAACTCTCCATAGAAACGAAAATTGAAAACTTTTTTTAAAATTCTATATTCTACGCTGGAGGGGATTTCTAATGATACCACTCACAACTCTCTACGATGATTATATCGATCGGCCAAAATTGTCTGAACAGCAAAAACCCAGCCGAGGATATAGTTCCTCCTAGATTAAAGTGGGTCGGAACAAAAAGAAGAAACCATCAAGTGACCGTTGTTATCTTTTTATAAATTTGTATGCAAAATCTATTTGCTCTTGTCAAAAGCAGTTTTCTTAATATAAAAGAAGTGGACACAATATAAGTAGCTTGCAAATTTATGCCAAATGTTATAAGAACCGAAAATGAACATAGAGAATATGTTCAAAATATATTTAGCGTATGGAACAGTTTCAAGCGTAAACTGCTTGGTAAGTACTTGTTATTTTCAACAATTTGACAAATTTTTGCCGGAACAATTTTTCAGAGCTGTAGAAAAAAAGAGAACTTTCAAAGTGACAATCGCTATTGTTTTAAAATGTTTGCTAGTTATTTTGTGTTTTCGTCTGTCCAACAAACTTTTTGTGATATGAAACTGACACAAGGTTATGACTATAATAACCCAAAACTGGTCTGAGATGAAAAGTGTCATTATATTACATGGATAATGTTGTCGAAGTATGTAACGGAATCAATTTTCATTTATCAAAGTGCTTCGTTATTTTTCCCAACCCTGTGGCTGTTCTCCAAATCTTAATATGTTTTAGAACTCAAGACTGCTCTACCCTTGCTGATTTTTTTTTGTTTCATGCGGCCAATTTCAGTGATGTGAAACTGGGAGATTATACTTAAAAACCAAAAAAAGTGGTAAAAAGGTCCACATAAAGTGTCCAAAGAAAATTGTTTCGCATTGGCATCGATTTTTTCACAACTCAGTGTCTCAAATGTTGCATATTTAGCAGTTTGACAGTTTCATTGGTTAAATTATTTCTGCTGAGCAGGAGAAAGATGAAACTGCTAGGTGTCCATTGTTATTGCTATGACGTTTGCAGGTAAAAGTTGTTTGCTTTAATCTATTCAAAATCGATTATTATAAAATGCATGCAAGTGAACCTTCTAATTGCTAAAATATGCCCGGCTCAAGCTAAAGATTACTCACCAAATGGTCTCAGACGTAAAGTTTTTTCAACTTTTAAGGCGAATGTGTTCAAACTATCCGTAGCCCAATAAGAAATTATAGGCCCAATCTTTTTCGTCAATATTCCCAGTTCTGTCGGAGTTCTCAAGATCCTAATATAACTCAAAACAAAAGATTGCTCTAACAATTTTTTTCGGTCCCTTGTGCGGCCTTTTTTTAGTGATTTGAGGCAAAGAATTTATTTGAACCCAGAACCAGAAAAAGGCATAGTGGTCCACCTAAATTATCATAGAGAAAAAATTAATTTCGGGTGTTCATATCAGTTCTTGGCAACTCAGCTCCTTGAGTGTTGTTTTTCTGCATTTTGACACATATTTGATGAAACGTTTCTCCAGAGCAGGAGAATAAATAAGAAGCTACAATGTGACCGTATTTTGTTTTTATAAATCTTGTTTCTACCGAAGTTCTTGCAATCTAAAATTTTTATGAACGAGAAAATTTCTATCTGCACAGTTATTCCAATATTCCAACGCCAATAAGAACCAAAAAATGATCTTCATTTTTTAAGGAAAATATTCAAAGTGTATGTAGCGGAGAGTTTTATGTGCAAACTGCTTCGTGAATATTCCCATCCTTCTGTGTTCTCTACTCGTTGAAACCGCAGTTAGAACATATGTTTGTTCTATCAAGGTTGATTTCTAGCCAAGCGCGTTTTTTTTCAGTTGTTTAAAAGCAAACACAAAATTTTAAAATGGAAAAATGTCGTGAAGAGGACCAACTGAATTAATGCCGAACAGAAATGGTTTCGAAAGCCTTTGTTGAGTTGTTTGCAACTCAGCATCGTAAAATTTATACAATTTCAGTATTTAAGTGACGTTGTAGAGTATGACTTTTTATCTCGGCCGTGGAATTGAGTGGAAGATGGAAGTTCTTCATCTTTATGAACTTAAAATAATTTGATCCTGTGTAAGTTATTTGTTGTTATCTGCACGGGTTTGTTTGGCACACCTAATAACTGAAGAGAAGTGCCAGCAATTGACAATTTTGCTATAGGGCAGAATAAACCCATGGAAAAAAAGAACACAGCAATCCAAAGTTTATAAAACTGACTTTCCTCATTAAGCCCAAGAAACGTTGCCGTCGTTTGAATCGATCAGACTAATATGTCTGCTGTCAAAAGTGACTAATAATTGATGAGACTAATCAGAAACTAAAAGAATCATCCACTTTTCACTTTGTTTCCAATCATCGGGTCTCTGAGTTATCGAATTTTTATATGTGGAGCTCGAGTCTTTCCTATACTTAGCTTAATCGTTTTTACTTTAAGATTTGCTACTTGTTTGTTTTGATTGCCACCGTTATTTCTGCAATGAACAACTGTTAACCTAAAATTTTTCCCGGTGTATATTTTGACCCGCTAGATGTTTTGCCAGCTAGTCTGCAACGTTCAGATTTAATTATTATTTCTTTTATTACTTGCGGTCTGATGCAGTGATCTTTTGGTGCGTATATTTGCCAATATGTTAACTTTACATAAAAAAAGTTCTGTCAACTCAACAGAAAAAAAGTTGTTGCTGTAAAATCCTTTTTTTTCTATCACCTTAATGATCAGAAGAAATTGAAACGAGTGACCAAAAATTTTACCTTTATTTCAAAATGTTAACTGCAGAGTCCACTCTATGACCTAACTGTTTCTTGCGGATTGTTCAGTGCTCATTTTTTTGTGTTTCAGACAATGCTAATGAGGCACAGTTCGTAAATAGGCCTCAAATTTGACCTGATGAAGATTCTTTCGTTGTTATGTCAAACTGTCAACAGAATAAAACGTGGTCTGTGCTACTTAGCTTACGAGTTTGCTTAAATTCCATGCAGAAGAAAGAAGAACAATTATGATATTTCTGGGCAAAAGTTGACAAACTGATCTGTCAATTTATTTCAGATAAGCGAGTTGCAACGAATAAAAGCACTACACATCTTGATTAGCTTGAGAATAAGATGATTACGTAAAATTGGCCTGCTTGTTTTGTTCTCAGCAAAAAATTTGAGTACTCTAGAAGCTGAGAAGCTTCGACAATGATTTATGTCAATTGCCTAATTTTTTGACGTGTACATCTTGCATACTTTTATAGAAGTTTATCGTCTGTTTAGGTGACGTTGTAGAGTGTGACTAAGCCAGGGAACTAAGCCAAAAGTTCGTCAACTCTAGTAGCATGAAACGCCCTGATCCTGTGTTTGTGATTTGCTGTCACCTGCATCAATTTGTGTTGCGCAGTGCATAACTGCAGAAGAATGCAAACAAATGAAATTTTTCTAGAGGGCTGAATCAATTCAGGGAGAAAAACAGCTTCTAATTGACCATAAAATTGATTTCTCCGATTTTTCTTAAGCCACATGCCCATTGCTTGATCCGATATCACTAGTATGTTCGCCAAAGAAATTAAAGGAAATATTCAGTTTTTATAATTTTTCCAATATTTGGCATCCCTCTGTCGTTAATTTTATACCTGTCAAGCTCTATTCTACTCCAATCTGTTTTAAGATTAGCTATATGTCTAATTTGATTTCTGCCGTTATTTTTGCGAGGAAAATTGTTGACTTGGAAATTCTCCTCGTGTATATTTCAGCCCGATGGACGTTTTGCCAGCCAGGTAGCAAAATTTGGTATAATTTAGCCTCAATTATTGTTTCTGCCTTCTTGCCCTCTCATGCAGTGACCTTTTGCTTCTAATATTTTTTCAATGAATTTGATTGTACTTTAAAGTAATATTGTCCTCTTAACAGAATAAATGCAGAGCTGCTGTAAAATCATCTTTTCTAGCATCTTCTAGATGTGTCAAAACAGCAATGAGGGGTCAAAAATTGGATATTTTTTGCTATTATTATTTGCTGATGATGTTATATGACACAGCTGCTTCTTGCTGATTCATTAGTGCTCATGTTTTTGTGATTCAGAGAATGCGATTGATGCAGAGCTCAAAAATAGCCAAAATTTTGACTTGATGAAATTTCCTTCATTGCAGTGGCAAACTATTAACATTATTTTTTGTTTTTGTTTTTATAAATCTTGTTACAAACAAAATTTTTAAAGTTTTAAACGTTTATGAAAGAGAATATTCATCTGCATAGTATTTCCAATACTCCAACGCCAACAAAAATCAAAAATGATCTTCTTTTTTAAGGAGAATATTTTCAAAGTATATGTGACGGAGAGTTTTATGCGCAAAATTCCCATCTTTGAGGGTTCTCTACTTGTTGAAACCGCAGTTAGAACATATGTTTGTTCTATCAAGGTTGATTTTTAGCTAAGTTCGGTTGTTTCAGTTGCTTAAAAGCAAACACAAAATTTCAAAACGGAAAAATTGTCGCAAAGAGGATCAAATGAATTAATACAGAATAAAAATTGTTTCGAAAGCCGTTGTTGAGTTTTCAACTCACAATCGTACAAAAATTATTGAGTTTCAGCATTTAAGTGACGTTGACGAGTATGATTTTTAATCTCGGCCGTGGAACTGAGCCAGAAGTTCTTAATCTCTATGAACTTAAAATAACTTGATCCTGTGTCAGTTTTTTGTTTTTATCTGCACGGGTTTGTTTGTCACACCTAATAACTGAAAAACAGTGGCAGCAATTGATAAGTTTGCTTTAGGGCAGAATAAACCCATGGAGAATAAGAGCACAATAATCCAAAGTTTATAAAACTGACCTTCCTGATTCAACCCAAGAAACTGGCCGTCACTTAATTCGATGAGACTACTATGGCTGCTGTCAAACGGGACTTATAATTGATGAGACTAATCAAGAACTAAAACAATCATCTACTTGTAATATTAATTCTAATCACTGGGTCTCAGAGTCACTGAATTTTTACATGTGGTGCTCAATTTATTCTATCCTATACCCAATCTAATTTTTTAAAAAAATTTTTGGTACTTGTTTTTGTTGCCGCCATATGTATGCAAAGAAAAACTGTTCACTGAAAAATTTTCTTTGTGTATATTTTGACCCGCTAGATGTTTTGCCAGCTAGGCTGGAGTGTTCAGATTAAATTATTATTTTCATTTACTTGCAGTCTTAAATGCAAATATTTATTAATGTGTTGATATTAAATGAAAATGGTTCTGTGGACTCAACTGAACAAACAAAATGTTGCTGTAATTTCTTTCTGTCACCTTCATGATCAGAAGAAACTGAATCGAGTGATCAAAAATTTCACTTTCTTTTCCAAATGTTATTTGTTGAGGCCGCTCTATGACACAATTGTGTCTTGCGGATTGTTCAGTGCTAATTTTTTTTGTGTTTCAGACAGTGCAAATGAAGCACTGTTCTTAGTCAAGCCTCACATTTGACCTGATGAAGCTTTGTAAGTTGTTGAATCAAACTCTCAATAGACTAAATTGTGGCCTGTGCTAACTTTCTTACATGTTTTTGAAAGTCAATGCAGAAGAATGAAGAAGGTTCATAACATTTCAGGGCAAAAGATGACAATTTTTTCTGTCGTTTTACCACAAATCAGCGAGTTGCAACGACTAAAAACACTACACATCATAATTAGCTTGAGGATAAGCTGAGTACTTAAAATTTGCTCGCTTGTTTTGATCCCAGCAAAATGTTTGAGAACTCCAGAAGCTGAGAAGCTTCGGCAATGATTTATGTGAATTGCATAATTTTGTGAAATGTTTATCTTGCATAATTTTATAGAAGTTTTTCGTCCAGTTAGGTGACGTTGTACAGTGTGACTAAGCCAGGGGACTAAGCCACACAAGCTCTTCGCCTCTAGGTGCATGAAATGTTTTGATCAATTGTTTGTGATTTGCTGTTATGTGCATAAATTTGTTTTGCGCTGCGCATAACTGCAAAAAGATGTCAACAAATAAAACCGTATTCCAGAGGGCTGAATCATTTCGGGCAAAATAAGAAAACAGCTTGCCAAAGATCATAAAATTGCTAAAGCCCACTGTCCGTTGCTTGATCAGATGTGAGAGTATATTTGCAAAAAAAATGAAAAGAAATATTCACTTTTCATAAAATTTGCCATATATGGTTTCTTCTTGTTGTTAATTTTGTACCTATCAAGCTCTTATCTATTCTAATCTGTTTTGAGATTTGCTACAGGTTTATTTTGATTGCTGCCTTATATCTGTGACAAACAACGATTGACTTGTATATTTTGACGCGGTAGAAGTTTTGCCAACCAGGTAGCAAAATTTGGTATAATTTAGCCTCAATTAGTGTTTCTGCTTGCTTGTCCTCTCATGCAGTGAACTTTTGCCTCGAATTTTTTTTCAATGAATTTGTCTGTACATAAAAGTAATAATGTCTTCTCAACAGATTAAATGCACAGATGCTTTAAAATTAGCTTTTCTAACATCTTCTTGATTTGGCAAAACAGCAATGAGGGGTCAGAAATTAGATATTTTTTGCTATTGTTATTTGGTGATGTTGTTTTGTGACACAACTGTTTCTTGCTGATTCATTAGTGCTCATATTTTTGTAATTCAGAGAATGCGATTGATTCAGAGCTCACAAATGCGATTGATTCAGAGCTCAAATATGACCTGATGAATTTTCATTCATTGCAGTGGATGTCAACGCAACATCGTTGAGTTCGTCCATAAAAAGAAACCTTCCAACAGTGCCGTTCTCGAGGGCAAAAAAGCCCAATTAGATACCTTTTTTCCTTATACGTCTCGATTTCATTATTTTCACGGCAGGTCTATGAAATTGACATACATTTTCTGTTTCAGCAAAAATTTTGAGAACTAGAGAAGCTTCGACTATGAGTTTTGTCAATTGCCTATTTTTTTATGAAATGTGATGCTTGCAAAGATTTATAGAACGTTGTCACCTTTTTAAGTGGAGTCAAAGATTCCGACTCTTGATATCGGCCGCAAAAAATAGTCACAAGTTCATCACCTCTATGAAATTGAAATAAATTGATCCTGTGTCAGTTATTTGTTGTTATCTGGATCAGCTTGTTTGGCTCACCAAAAAACTGCAGAATGGTGCCAGCATTTGAAAGTACACAACTGTTCCAAGGCCATAATCGACTTTCCCGGTTAAGCGTTTGCCATCTGCCAGTTGTTTGATCCGATCAGACTAATATATTCGGCAAAGAAACTAAACAGACCGTTCTTTTTAAAATTTTTTCCAAAAATGGGTGTCTGTTTTGTTTGGTTTATGCCTTTGAAGTTATTGTTCTATCTTAATCTGTTTTATGTTTTCATATTTTTTGAACTTTTTGCCGTCGTTAGATATGCAAGGAGAAGCTTTTGACTTGAAAAATCTTTTTTTTGCATATTTCGACCCGCTAGATTTTTTGCCAGCCAGGCAGCGCTGTTCGGTACAATATAGAATAAATTTTTGTATCTTCTTACTTGCTCTCTCTTGCAGTGACCATTTGCTTCTTTTTTTTTAAAAAAAAAAATTTGACTTTAGATGACAGGAGTAGTGTCCTCTCAAAAGATTAATAGTAAAATCTTCATGATGAGATAAAACAGAAAAGAGGGTCCATAAAATTGGACTTTCTTTTCCAATTGTTAAATGTAGAGGTATTTATATGACAATATGTTTCTTGCTGATCCATTAGTGCTCTTATTTTTGTTTTTCAGAGAATGCGATTGGAGCAGAGATCAAAAATCGCCACAAATTTGACCTGATGAAGTTTCATTCATTGCATTGGCAAACTCTTTAAAAGACTAAAATGTGCTCAGTGCTAAGTATCTTACCAAATTACTGAAATTCAAAATACAGAGAAAAAAAGTTTGTGAGATTTCAGGGTCAAAAATTGAGGGCTCTTCTGTCAGCTATGTACTTCAATTCAGCAAATTGCAACGAGTGAAAAAGACTGCTCAGCATAATCAGCTTCATAGTTTTCAGAATTACGCTATTTTAGCTTCATCAAGCCATAGAATAATCGAAGCACGTCTTGACTCGTTGATATTGCGAGAAATACATCAGACTGAAAAAAGCATCTTTTTAGGAGAACCCGTGAAGCACTTATCACTAGCCCAGTTACGCAGTGGAACTGCTGAAAAGATTCGTTTTTTTTTAATTCTGTTTGAATTTTTTTAAAAAAATCATTTTTTAGAAGCCGATCAAATCACTTCGGCGCATCGTCTGCTCTGCTATTCTGTGCCCCAAAGAAGAAAATTTGTGACTCACACAGAGCCAGTTTTCAGGATAAAAATAATATTCGTCAATGAAGATACTGTAACTAATTTGCTATATCGTGCCGTATGAATGTCAACGCAACATCGTTGAGTTGGTCTATAAAAGGAAACTTTCCAACGGTGTCGTTCTCGAGGGCATAAAGCCCAATTAGATTCCTCTTTTCCTGATATGTCTCGATTTCATTATTTTCACGGCAAGTCTATAAAATTGACCTAATTCTTCTGTTTCAGCAAAAGGATTGAGATCTAGAGGAGCTTCGACAATGGGTTTTGTCAATTGCCTATTTTTTTTTTGAAATGTGACGCTTGCAAACATTTACCAAATTTTTTCGCCTTTTTAGGTGGGGTTAAAGATTTCGACTCTTGATATCGGCCGCAAAACGTAGCCACAAGATCTTCAACTCTATGAAATTGAAATAAATTGATCCTGTGTCAGTTATTTGTTGTTATCTGCATCAGTTTGTTTGGCTCACCAAAAAACTGCAGAATGGTGCCAGCATTTGAGAGGACAGAACTGTTGCAAGGCCATTATCGACTTTCCCGGTTAAGCGTTTGCCATCTGCCAGTTGTTTGATCCGATCAGACTAATATATTCGGCAAAGAAACTAAACAAACCGTTCTTTTCAAAATTTTTTCCAAACATGGGTGTCTGTTTTGTTTGATTTGTGCCTTCGAAGTTATTGTTCTATCTTAATCTGTTTTACGTTTTCGTTTTTTTTATTTTTTCCGTCGTTAGGTATCCAATGAAAAGCTGTTGACTTGAAAAATCTTTTTTTTGCATATTTCCACCCGCTAGATAGTTTGCCAGCTAGGCAGCGCTGTTTGGTACAATAAACAATTAATTTTTTTTCTTCTTACTCACTTTCTCTTGCAGTGACCATTTTGGTTCTTTTTTTTAAAAAAAAAATTTGACTTTAGATGACAGGAGTAGTGTCCTCTCAAAAGATTAATAGTAAAATCTTCATGATGAGATAAAACAGAAAAGAGGGTTCAAATTCAAAAAATTGGACCTTATTTTCAAATTGTTAAGTGTAGAGGTCACTATTTGACACAAATGTTTTCTGCTGATTCATTGGTGCTCATAATGTTTTGTTTCAGACAATGCAGTTGATGCAGAACTCAAAAAAGGGCCGAAATCTCACCTAATGAAGTTGAGGTTTCTCTGATTGCTGTGTCAAACACTGGACAGACCAAAACGTGATCAGCGCCGAGTACCCTACCAAATAACTGAGATTCAATGCAGAGAACAAAATAAGTTTTTTGCTGTTTTAGTGACAAAAATTGAGGTGCTCATATTTCAGCTTTTTACTTAACTTGAGCCAATTGCAACAAAAGAACAAAAGGCTGCTCAGCATAATCATATTGTAATTATTCATTATACGCCATTTTAGCTTCAGTGATTGATACATTAATCGAAACACTTCTTAACTCTTTGAATGTTCGGAGTCATAAGGCCATTAGTTCTGATAGTTTATTGAAACTTTTCATCATCTTATTCTTCCCCCTTTTTAAAAAATGAGACAAGCTTTTTTGTGTTTGCTATATATAAACCATGCCCTTACAAAATTAAGAGCGATTCACAAAGTGGTAACTGCGGATTCTCAGAAGCCAAAAAAGTTCCCAAAAAGTGCCCAAACTCAGAAGGGTTCTCGGAGAGCTTAACCATGCACCACCCTGTCAAGCATTACCCCTCCACTATTTTCTGTCAATACAAAATGCGAAATCGAAAAATGTTGCAGGAAATATGACTTGTAAATCACTCGGGCAAACACAATGCCTTCGAAACAATCAAAGTTTTAAGCACTGAAATCTTTCCTGATGCTAAGAAAATCAAAGGCCAGCAAAGATGAAAAATTAAATATGAACAGAGGAAAAACCACACAAAATATATACAAAAGTACTTGGACCACTTCATCAGATGCTCCTGTTCAAATTAGCCATCTACATTGTTAGCAACTGCAGCACACTCAGCAAAAGTTAGAAACATTGAAATTTTTTTGAACAGATCGTTGTTTGATCAAACAATTCTAAAAATCTTTTTGTTTGTACCATCTATTCTGTGGATATAGAATTTTTCATTACAATTTGTTATATGAAACTGAAGCACCGCTTCGAACTGTAAATCCCTTGTCGTCTCCAAGCCAATCTGTTATTTTTTGAATGCTGTTGTGCTCGCCTTTTCGACGATCATTTATCCGAGGTGATTGATCTTTTTCATATAACAGATGGTTGTCTGATCAAACAATTCCAAAATTCTTTTTGTTTGTACCATCTATTCTGTGGACACAGAATTTTTCATTGCGATTTGTTATATGAAACTGAAGCACCGCTTCGAACTGTAAATCCCTTGTCGTCTTCAAGCTCATCTGTTATTTTTTGAATGCTGTTGTGCTCGCCTTTTCGACGATCATTTATCCGAGGTGATTGAAAAGCTGACGAACGGAGAAAATCACTTTCCTGAGGAAGTCCGTATTAAAGAAGATGTAACTGCAATAAACAAATCTGGCATTTAATGAAAACAAAGCCCTTGAACAGAATAGTAGAACTCTCAGTTTCAAGAGACCGACACAGAAGATGAAATTAGTCGTTTGTTACGAATTCATTGTTCTCAATTTTTGCGGCTTCTTTTTGGCTGTCAATAAAAGAGCTTATGACTTGCACAAACAATTTTTTTTCCTTCGAATCCTCTATCTTGGATCACCGGTATAATAAAAAATAAATGTGTTTTTTCACAGCGTTTTAATACTCGTATAAACAGTTTATGCAATTCATCAAATTATGGAGAAAAAGTACACAGCCGTTCAAAGGTCATAATTTACCTTTCTCGATTAAGCGCCGAGCATCTGCCCCTTGTTTGATCCCATTAGACCTATATGTCCGACAAAGATAAATACAAATAATTTCATATTTTTTCCACAATAGGGTGTCTGTGTTGTATGATTTATACCTGTGAAGTTTTTATTCTATTTTACTCTGTTTTATGTTTTGCTACTTTATATATCGATTGCCGACGTTATATCTGCATTGAAAAGCTGTGGATTTGAAAACATTTTTTGAGCATATTTTGACGCGCTTGATGTCTTGCCAGTCAGACAGCACCGTTTAATTTAATTTATTCTCGTTTTTTGTTTCTTTTTACTTGCTCTCTTGCATCGACCATTTGTATCTTTTTTATAAAATAACGTTGACTCTACATAACAGGAAAACTGTCATCGCAACAGATTAATAGTAAAGTCTTCATTTTGAGACAAAAAAGAATAGAGGGGCCGAAAATTGAGCCCTCTTTTCCAACTGTTAATGGTTGAGGTCGTTATATGACACCACTGTTTTTTGTGGATTCAATCGTGCTCATAATGTTGTAATTCAGACATTGCAGTTTATGCATAGCTCAAAAAATTGCCCTAAAATTACCTGTTGAAGTTTCTTTCATTGCTGTGTCAAACTCTGAACAGCTTAAACCGTGGTCAGTGCCGCGTACCTACCCAAATAAATGAAGTTCAACACAAATGACAAAACAATTTTTTTTGTAAATTTAGGGACAAAAATTGAGATTCTCATCTGTCAGCTTTTTACTTAACTTAAGCGAATTTCAAAGAGTCAAAAAAACGGCTGCACAGCATAATCATACTGTAAGTTTTTGATGCGCGCCTTTTTGGCTTTAGCAGTCGAAATATTAACGGAAGCACTTCTTGACTCGTTGAATGTGCAAAGTCATAAAGCCATTATTTCTGAAAATTTACTGACTTTTCTAATCAGTTGTGTTTTTACGTTTTTAAAAATGACACCAGTTTTTTTGTGATTGCGACATAAAAACCCTGCCCTAACAAAACTAAGAGCGATACTCAAAGTTGTCACTGTGTATTCTCAGAAGTCAAAAAACAGTTCCTAAAACGGACCAAATTTACCGGTGTGCTCGGAGAGCTTAAGAGTGCGCTGTCCTGTCAAGAATGACCTCTCAACATTTTTCTGTCAGAACAAACTGCAATATTGAGTTGTGCTGGGATAAATTCACTTGTTATTCACCCGTGCAAACACAAAGCATTTAAAATTATCATTATTTCGATTCGCAGCACTGACAATTTTCTTGATGCTAACCAAATCAGATTGTCGCAGGCCATTAAAGATGGAAAATTAAATATGAGCATAAGAAAAACCCTACAAAATGGATACAAAAGTACGTGCACCACTTCAACAGATGCTCCTGTTGAAATTAGCCATCTACATTGTTAACAATCGCGGCACACTCAGCGGAAGTTGCAAACGTTCAAACTTTTTTGAACAGATCGTTGTTTTGATCAAACAATTCTAAAACTTTTTTTGTTTGTACCATCTTTTCTGTGGATATAGATTTTTTCAACATGATTTGTTATATGAAACAGAAGCACCGCTTCAAACTGTAAATTTCTTGTCGTCCTCAAGCTCATCTGTTATTTTTTGAATGCTGTTGTGCTCGCCTTTTCGTCGATCATTTATCCGAGGTGATTAAAAAGCTGACAAACAAAAAAAAATCACTTTGCTGAGGAAGTCCCTAACAAAGAAGATGAAAGTGCAGAAAACAAAGATCGTAGCTAAAGAAAACAAAGCCACTAAACAGAATAGTAGAACTCTCAGTTTCAAAAGACCGACACAGAAGATGAAATTAATTGTTCGTTACGAATTCAATGTTCCTGTTTTTCTCATTTTCAAAAGACCAACACAGAAGATGAAATTAGTTGTTTGTTACGAATTCAATGATCCTGTTTTTCTTATTTTTACCGCTTTTTTGGGAGTCAAGAAAAATAGCTTCCGACTTCCACAAACATTTTTTCTGTCAAGCCCTCTATCTTGGATCACCTGTATAATAAAAAAAATACCTGTGTTTTTTCTCAGCATTTTAATACTCGTCTAAACAGTTTATGCATTAATTTAACTTCTTTTTCAAAAATTAAAAAAAAATGTTTAAAAATACTATGAAAAAACAATGTGTGTGATTGCAAATCTAAAAATCCTTCAAATTTAAATGAATTAATGACAAAAAACTGCAGCTGCTGAAGAAATTTAGGATTGATTCTATCGTTCATTATATTATAATCGAACTTTTGCAAAATTTTGTCACCTTTTTAGAAGTCGAAGATAGGGGCTCTTGATATGGGCCTCAAAATTTATTCAAAAGTACTTCACCTCTATGAAATTGAATTAACCTAATCATGTGTAGGTATTTGTTGTTTGTTGTTATCTGCTCACTGTTAGCTGACTGATTAACCGCAGAAAAGTGCCAGCACTTGAAGACTTCCCTACAGGGGTTCATCAAATTATGGAGAAAAAGTACACAGCTGTCCAAAGGTCATAATTTACCTTTCCCGATTAAGCGCCGAACATCTGCCCCTTGTTTTATCCCATTAGACCTATATGTCCGGCAAAGATAAATACAAATAATTTCATATTTTTTCTACAATAGGGTGTCTGTGTTGTATGATTTATACCTGTGAAGTTTTTATTCTATTTTACTCTGTTTTATGTTTTGCTACTTTGTACATCGATTGCCGACGTTATATCTGCATTGAAAAGCTGTGGATTTGAAAATATTTTTTGAGCATATTTTGACGCGCTTGATGTCTTGCCAGTCAGACAGCACCGTTTAATTTAATTTATTCTCATTTTTTGTTTCTTTTCACTTGCTCTCTTGCATTGACCATTTGTTTCTCTTTATTTTAAAATAACGTTGACTCTACATAACAGGAAAACTGTCCTCTCAACAGATTAATAGTAAAGTCTTCATATTGAGACAAAAAAGAATAGAGGGGCCGAAAATTGAGCCCTCTTTTCCAACTGTTAAGAGTTGAGGTCGTTATATGACACCACTGTTTTTTGTTGATTCAATCGTGCTCATAATGTTGTAATTCAGACATTGCAGTTTATGCATAGCTCAAAAAATTGCCCTAAAATTAACTGTTGAAGTTTTTTTCATTGCTGTGTCAAACTCTGAACAGCTTAAACCATGGTCAGTGCCGCGTACCTACCCAAATAAATGAAGTTCAACACAAATGACAAATCAATTTTTTTTGTAAGTTTAGGGACAAAAATTGAGATGCTCATCTGTCAGCTTTTTACTTAAATTACGCGAATTTCAAAGAGTGAAAAAAACGGCTGCTCAGCATAATCATACTGTAAGTTTTTGATGCGCGCCTTTTTGGCTTTAGCAGTCGAAATATTAACGGAAGCACTTTTTGACTCCTTGAATGTGCAAAGTCATAAAGCCATTAATTCTGAAAAATTATTGACTTTTCTAATCAGTTGTTTTGTTACGTTTTTAAAAATGACACAAGTTTTTTTTGTGTTTGCGACATAAAAACCCTGCCCTAACAAAACTTAGAGCGATACTCAAAGTTGTCACTGCGTATTCTCGGAAGTCAAAAAACAGTTCCTAAAACGGACCAAATTTACTGGTGTGCTCGGAGAGCTTAAGAGTGCGCTGTCCTGTCAAGAATGACCTCTCAACATTTTTCTGTCAGAACAAACTGCAATATTGAGTTGTGCTGGGATAAATTCACTTGTTATTCACCCGTTCAAACACAAAGCATTTAAAATTATCATTATTTCGATTCGCAGCACTGACAATTTTCTTGATGCTAACCAAATCAGATTGTCGCAGGCCATTAAAGATGGAAAATTAAATATGAGCATAAGAAAAACCCTACAAAATGGATACAAAAGTACGTGCACCACTTCAACAGATGCTCTTGTTGAAATTGGGCATCTACATTGTTAACAATCGCGGCACACTCAGCGGAAGTTGCAAACGTTCAAAATTTTTGAACAGATCGTTGGTTTGATCAAACAATTCTAAAATTCTTTTTGTTTGTACCACCTTTTCTGTGGATATAGATTTTTTCAACATGATTTGTTATATGAAACTGAAGCACCGCTTCAAACTGTAAATCTCTTGTCGTCTTCAAGCTCATCTGTTTTTTTTTAATGCTGTTGTGCTCGCCTTTTTGTCGATCATTTATCCGAGGTGATTAAAAAGCTGACAAACAGAGAAAATCACTTTGCTGAGGAAGTCCCTAACAAAGATGAAAGTGCAGTAAACAAAGCTCGTAGCTAAAGAAACAAAGCAACTAAACAGAATAGTAGAACTCTCAGTTTCAAAAGACCGACACAGAAGATGAAACTAATTGTTTGTTACGAATTCAATGTTCCTGTTTTTCTCATTGCCGCTTTTTTTGGGAGTCAAGAAAAAGAGCTTCCGACTTTCACAAACCTCTTTTCTGTCGAGCCCTCTATCTTGGATCACCTGTATAATAAAAAATATACCTGTGTTTTTTCTCAGCATTTTAATACTCGTATAAACAGTTTATGCATTAATTTAACTTCTTTTTCAAAAATTTAAAAAAATGTTTAAGAATACTATGAAAAAACAATGTGTGTGATTGCAAATCTAAAAATCCTTCAAATTTAAATGAATTAATGACAAAAAACTGCAGCTGCTGAAGAAATTTAGGATTGATTCTATCGTTCATTATATTATAATCAAACTTTTACAAAATTTTGTCACCTTTTTAGGTGTCGAAGATAGGGGCTCTTGATATGGGCCTCAAAACTTATTCAAAAGTACTTCACCTCTATGAAATTGAATTAACCTAATCATGTGTAGGTATTTGTTGTTTGTTGTTATCAGCGTTAGTCTGTTTAGCTCACTGAATAACCGCAGAAAGGTGCCAGCACTTGAAGACTTCCCTACAGGGTTTCATCAAATTATGGAGAAAAAGTACACAGATGTTCAAAGGTCATAATTTACCTTTCCCGATTAAGCGCCGAACATCTGCCCCTTGTTTGATCCCATTAGACCTATATGTCCGGCAAAGATACTATACAAATCATTTCATATTTTTTCCCGAATTGGGTGTCTGTGTTGGATGATTTATACCTCTGAGGTTTTTTCTATTTTACTCTGTTTCATGTTTCGCTACTTTTATATATCGATTGCAGACGTGTTATCTGCAATACAAAGCTTTGGATTTGAAAAACATTTTGTGCATATTTTGACGCGCTTGATGTCTTGTCATTCAGACAGCACCGTTTAATTTAATTTAGTCTCATTTTTTGTTTCCTTTTACTTGCTCTCTTGCATCGAACATTTGTTTCTTTTTTATAAAATAGCGTTGACTCTACATAACAGGAAAACTGTTCTCTCAACAGATTAATAGTAAGGTCTTCATGAAGAGACAAATTGGAATAGAGGGACCAAAAAATGAAATCTCTTTTCCAACTGTTGAGTGTTGAGGTCGTTATATGACACAACTGTTTCTTGTTCATTCATTCAATCGTGGTCATAATATTGTATTTCAGACAATGCAGTTAATGCATAGCTAAAAAACGACCCCAAAATTGACCTGATGAAGTTTCTTTCATTGTTTTGTGAAACTCTGAACAAACTGAACCGTGGTCAGCGCCGAGTACCTAATCAACTAAATGAAGTTAAACACAAAGGACAAAAGGACAAAATTTGTTTTTTTTTTGCAATTTTGGCAACAAAAATTGAGGTACTCATTTATCAACTTTTTACTTAACAAAAGCGTTTTTCAACGAGTGAAAAAAAGGTGCTCAGCATAATCATACTATAAGTTTATGACACACGCCTTCTTAGCATCAGTAGTTAAAACTTTAATCAAAGCACTTTTTGGCTCGTTGAGAGTGCGGATTGATAAAGCCTCTTTTCATGAAAATTTTTTGAATTTTCTCATCAGTTGTTTTGTTACATTTGTAAAAAATGACACAAGCTTTTTTGTGTTTGCGACATATAAACCATGCCCTACCAAAACTAAAAGAACGATACTCAAAGTTGTCACTGCGTATTCTCAGAAGTGAAAAAATAGTTCCTAAAACAGACCAAATTTACCAGTGTGCTCGGAGAGCTTGACAGTGCGCTGCCCTGTCAAGCATGAACTCTCTACATTTTTCTGCCGGGTCAAATTCGTGCAAACACAAAGCTTTAATATTTATCCACTTTTTCCTGATGCTAAAAAAATTTTCCTAAAATTTTTCCTGATGCTAAGCAAATCAAAGTGTCAAAGTGTCGCAGGCCAGCAAAGATGAAAAATTAAATATGAACAAAAAAGCCTCACAAAATGTATACAAAAGTACGTGGACCACTGCAACAGATGCTCCTGTTGAAATTAGCCATCTATATTGTATATAATTGCAGCACACTCAGCGGAAGGTGGAAACGATGAAGGTATTTTGAACACATCGTTGTATTGATCAAAAAATTCCGAAATTCCTTTTATTTGTACAATCTTTTCTGTTGATATAAATTTTTCCAATATGACTTGTTCTATAAAACTGAAGCATCGCTTCGAACTCTAAATCCCTTTTCTCCTTCAAACTTATCTGTTATTTTTATAATGCTGTTGTGTTCGTCTTTTCGACGATCATTTATCCGAGCTGATTGAAAAGCTGACGAACAGAGGAAATCACTCTGCTCAAGAAGTCCGTAAAAATAAAGATGTAACCACAATAAACAAAGCTCGCAACTAAAAAAAAACCAAGCCATTGAACAGAATCGTAGAACTCTCAATTTCAAGAGACCGTCAACGAAGATGAAAACAATCTTTTGCTGCTAACTATATGTTCGGTTTTTCTCAATTTTTGCAGCTTCTGTTTGGTATTCAAGAAAAAGAGCTTCAAAATCGCGCGATTTTTTTGTTTTCTGTTGAGCCCTCTGTCTTTGAATTACATGTATAGTAAAAAATAAACTGTGTAATTTCTCCGCTGTTTTAACTCTTATCAAGAGTTTGTGCATCATTTTGACATTTTTCCACTCAAAAAACGATAAAAACTGACTAAACATACAGAGAAAGTAGTTTCTATGACTGAAATCACACAAATTACTTTTGCAAAGTATTTGGTTACAACCAATTTTTTTGGATAGAAAAATTGCTGCCTAAATGTTGATAAGAGTGAAGAAAAGCGGAGGGGAAAACACAGTTTTTGTTTTATTTTTATAAAAGTGATCCAAAGATCAACAGAAAACAGAAAACTTCGTGCAATTTGGAAGCTCCTTTTCTTGACTAACAAAAAGAAGCGGCAAAAGTTGAGAATAACCCAAACTTTAAGTTCGTAGCTAAAGATTAGTTCCATCTGTGTTATTGGTCTTTTGAGACATAGAGTTCCAATATTTTGCTCAACGGCTTTGTTTATTTTAGTTACAAGCTTTTTAACTGCAGCTACTTCTTCTTTTCCCAACGGACTTCCTCAACAAAATGTTTTTCTTTGTTCTTCAATTTTTCAACGACCTCGGATAATGGAACGTCAAAAAGGCAAACACAACTGCATACAAAAAAGAACAGATGAGTTTCAGGGGATTAACAGTTTCAAGCATTGCTTCAGTTTCATATAATAAATCATGTCGAAAACATCGATATCAGCAGAACAGATTGTACAAACAAACAAAAATTGGATTTGTTTCTGATCAATACAACGATTTGTTCGAACAATTTCCAACGTTTCCACCTTTCGCTGAGTTTGCTGCGATTGTGTACAATGTATATGGTTGACTTCAACAGAAGCATCCGGTGATATGGCTTACGTAATTTTGCATGCCTTCTGAATAATTGACATATAAACCAATTCCCAACAAACTTATGAGCAATGCTGAAAGTGGTCACTGCGGAATTTCAGCAGTCAGAAATTAGTTCTTAAAGAAAGATAACATTTAATGATGTTCTCGGAGATCTTAACCATGCGCTGCACTGTCAAGCATAAACTCCCCACCTTTGTCTGCCAAAACAAAAATTCAATATTGAAACAAACTGAGTCAAATTCACTTGTTAATCCCTCGTGCAAACACAAAGCACTAAAAATTATCAATGTTTTTCGTGATACTAAGCAAATCACAGTGTCGAATGTTGTTATAATTGTCGATGTTAACGGCAAATCCAATTTCCGTTGCAGTTAATTAATGCAGGCCAGCAAAGATGATGGCTCAATTATAAACAAAATAAAAACCACACAAAATGTATACAAAAGTAAGTAAACCACTTCACCAGATATTCCTGTTGAAGCTAGCCATATAAACTGTAAACAATTGCAGCACACTCAGCGAAAGTTGTTTTTTTTGTAGAATCTGTTCTGTTGATATAGATTTTTCCAACATGATTTGTTATATAAAACGGAAGCACAGCTTCCAATTGTAAATCCTTTGTCCTCTTCAAACTCATCTGTTTGTTTTGGTATGCGGTTGTGTTAGCAATTTTTGACACTCATTCATCCGAGGGGGTTGAAAAACTGACGAACAAAGAGAATCACTTTGCTGGGGAAGTTCGTTGGAAAAAGAATATGTATCTGCAGTAAACAAAGCTTGCAACTAAAGTAAACAAAGCCAGTGAACAGAATTGTAGAACTCTCAATTTCAAGAGACCGACAACGAAGATGAAAACAATCTTTCTAGAAATAATTTCTATGACTGAAATCACACAAATTACTTTTTCAAAGTATTTGGTTACAATTTTTTGGGATAGAAAAATTGCTGCTTAAATGTTGGTAAGAGTGAAGAACAGCGGAGGCAAAACACAGTTTTTGTTTTATTTTTATACAAGTGATCCAAATATCAACAAAAAACAGAAAACTTCGTGCAATTTGGAAGCTCCTTTTCTTGACTAACAAACTGAAGCGGCAAAAGTTGAGAAAACACCCAAACATTGAGTTAGTAGCAAAAAATTAGTTTCATCTTCGTTTTCGGTCCCTTGAAATTGAGAGTTCTACGAATTTGTTCAATGGCTTAGTTTACTTTAGTTACAAGCTTTTTTTACTGCAGATACATATTCTTTTTCCAACGAACATCCCCAGCAAAGTGATTCTCTTTGTTCGTCAGCTTTTCAACCCCCTCGGATAAATGAGTGTCAAAAATGCGAACCCAACCGCATACAAAAAATAACAGATGAGTTTGAAGAGGACAAGGGATTTACAATTGGAAGCGGTGCTTCAGTTTTGTATAATAAATCATGTTGGAAAAATCTATATCAACAGAACAGATTGTACAAACAAAAGGAGTTTTGGAATTTTTTGATCAATAGACCAATCTGTTCAAAAATTTTCAACGTTTCCAACATCCGCTGAGTTTGCCGCAATTGTTTCCAATGTAGATGGCTAATTTCAACAAGAGCATCTGGTGATGTGGTTTAAGTAATTTTGTATGCATTTTGTTTGTTTTTTTCTTGCTTACATTTGAGCTAACTTCTTTCCTGGCCTGCATGTTTACTTGGGGCAACGACAACCACATTTGCCATCAACATCAAAAATTTTGGTAACATTCGACACTGTGATTTGATTAGAATCAGGAAGGATTTCAGTGCTGGGAATCGACATATTGTCCAATTTTAATGCTTTGTGTTTGCACGAGTGATTAACAAGTGAATTTACTTTTGCATTTTGCATTTTGTATTGGCAGACAAAAGTGGAGAGGTCAAAATTGACAGTGCAGTGCATGGTTAAGCTCTCCGAGAACATCATTGAATTTGGTCTCTTTCAACAAACTGGTTTTCGACTACTGAGAATACGCAGTGACCACTATCAGTTTTGCTATTAAGTTTGTTAGGGCATGGTTTATATGTCGCAAATTCAAAACAGCTGGTGTCATATCCTAAAAAAACGCAAAGAAGATTTTGATTAGAAAATTCAATAAAATTTCAGAACTAATGGTTTTATGACTCCATACTGATAGTGTCAAGAAGTTCTTTGGTTATTGTATTGACTACCGAAGCTGAAATAGCGTATATCTGAATACTTTAGTCAGTACTCAACTGTTCTTCAAGCTTATTATGCTGTGTAGTATTTACCACTCGATGCAACTCGCTGAAAGAGAGTAAAAAGCTGAGAGATAATCGAGTCAAATTTTTGGATATGAAATTTTATGAAATGTCTTTATTCTTTTTGAAATGAATTTCAGTAGACTGGAAGTGACCTGGTTTTAGTCTGTTGAGAGTTTGACACAACAATGACTGAATGTTCATCAGGTCAAATTTCCGGCCCTTTTTTGATCTCGGCTTCATTTACATAGTCTGAAACACAAAACATACGAGCATTTATCAATCAGCAAGAAATAGCGAATGATCTCAACAGTTAAAATTGGGAAACCTTTTTTTATTCTGACTCATCACAAAGATGTTTATAAGAGGAATTTGCATCAGCAGTACTTTTATTAATTGAGAGAACAGTATTCTTTTTATGTAAATTCAGCAATATTGAAAAAAAGAAGCAAAAAGTCACTGCATGAGAGATGAACTAAGAAGAAAATTAAAAAAAAACTAAACTATACCGATCATCTAGCAGGTCGAAATGTACACAAAAGAGTTTTGAAGTCAACATGTTTTCATTGCATATATAACTGAGGCGATCAACACATAAAAGTAACGAAACTTAATTAGATTAGGCTAGAACAAAAAATTTACAGGTACACATTTAACGTCAAATATACACCCATTATTGGAAAAAATCGAAGAAAGAATGATTTGATTAGTTTCTTTGCCGGATGTAAGAGTCTAATCGGATCAAACAACGAGTATATGGCCAAACAAACTCATGCAGATAACAACAAATAACTGACACAGGATCAGATTATCTCAGGTTCATGGAGGTGAATATCAAGTGACTCAGCTCCACGGCCATAATCAAGATTCGCCCTCTAGAACGTCATCTAATGAGACGACAAAGTTCTGGAAAAGTTAGCAAGCGTCACATTTCAAAAAAACTGGGCAATGGACAAACCTCATTGCCGTAAACTCTTGAGTTCTCAAGCTTTCTGCTGAAAACAAAAGAAAAAGATCAATTTTCAGACCTGCCGCGAAAAAATTGAAATTCAAATAATTCAGAAAAAAATTTTCTTTCATTCTGCCCTTGTTGCTGTCGGAAAACGGCGCCGTTGTAAAGTTTCCATTTCTGGATGAACTTATCGATGTTACGTTGACATTCATGCTGCACGATATAACAGACTAATTGAAGCAGACTCCCTTGTTCAGTTGAATTTAGGCCTGGAAAGTAACACTGGGTCACTAAGTCATGCAGTCACAACTTCTCTGCTTTGAGGCATAGAATAGTGGCACAGACAAAGCGCCCAAGTAATTCGATCGAACTATAGAAAATGATTTTTAAAACGCCCAAACTGTGAAAAGAACAAAAAACAAATTTCATAAAAGAAATTGTCACCAGTTCCACTGCGTCACTGGGCAAACTCACAGAGAGTTCGGCCAAAGGTTTTTTAAACGTTATTCGTCGGAAAATGTTTCACAAATTTTCCTATAGGGACGCCTTTTTCAATCTTCTGTCTTAAACTCAAAGGCTCAGAACGTGCTCCGATTGTTTCATAGACTGCGGAAGCAAAAATAGCTACCCGGGTTGACCCCATAATTCAAAAAGTTATAAAACTACAACTTTCATATTATAGAAAAAACCAAGACTCTTTAAATGCCTCGTTTCTGTTGTTATGGAGAATAAGTAGCCATAGAACTTCATATTATGGAAAAGTTGCAATCATAAAACTTTCATTTATGACAAAGTTGTAGTCCTACCAATTTGTTATGATTTTTTGAATATATGAAGTCTATGCTCCATAATATGAAAGTTCTATGATTAAATTTTTTTGTCAAGCCGGGTATTTTTGAAAATTATTAAATTTTTTCTGCTAAGCAGTCTTTCTATCAGTCGTTGCAATTCGCTGATGCAAAGTAAAACCTGACAAATGAGCACCTCCACCTCAACTTTTGGCCCTGGAATCTCATTAACATCTTTTGTTCTCTGTGTTGAATTTCAATAATTTGGTGAGATACTCGGTACTCACCATGTTTTAGTCTGTTGAGAGTTTGGCCCAGCAATGGAGGAAGTTTCATCAGGTCAAATTTGTGGCTAGTTTTTCAGCTCTGCTTTAAATTGCATTATTCAAAAAACAACCGTATAAGCGCTAAAGAATGAGCAAGAAACAATTGTGTCATATAAGGATTTCAATACTTAACAATTCGAAAAAAGGTCCAATTTTTTCGGCCCCGTTTTTCTATTATGTCCCATTACAAAGATGTTACTATTAATCTGTTGAGAGGATAGTATTCCTTTAATGTAAATTCAACGCTGTTGAAAAAAGTGAAAGGTCACCGCATGATAAGAGCAAGTAAGGAGAAATAAAAACTAAGAAAAATATACTGAAAGTTCCTGCTTGGCTGGCAAAGCATCTAGTGAGTCAAAATTTAAACACCCCAAATTTTCAAGTAAACATTTCTTATTGCAGATATAACGGCGGTGATCAACACATAAAAATAGCAAAACATAAAATAGATTAACATAAAAATCTAGATTAACATAAAAGGTAAATATCAAACAACACATTGGCAACAAAAAAATGAAAAAGTTTTTGTGCCAGACATATTAGTCTAATCGGATCAAACAAAAGGCAGATGGCTTGGGCTTAATCAGGAAAAGCATTTTATGACCATTGAATAGCTGTGTCTCTTTTTTCATGGTTTGATTATGCCCTATAGATGAATCTTCAAATCCCGGGCCGAGGAATTTGGCCAAAATTATGTAAGATCAGCGGCAACTAGCGTTGAAAAGTTGGAAAATTCACCGCAATTTTCTTACATAATTTTGCGTTGAATGCGTTGAATTTAAAGACAAAAATTCAACGCATTCAACGCAAAATTATGTAAGAAATGGCGGTGAATTTTCCAACTTGTCAACGCTAGTTGCCGCTGATCTTACAAATTTAGCGTTGAATTTAGCGTAGATCTTACATATTTACCGTAGAATTTAGCGTAGATCTTACATAATTAGCGTTGAATTTAGCGTAGATCTTACATATTTTTGCGTTGAATTTAGCGTTTATCTTACATATTTAGCGTAGAATTTAGCGTAGATCTTACATAATTAGCGTTGAATTTAGCGTAGATCTTACATATTTTTGCGTTGAATTTAGCGTTGATCTTACAAAAAATCAACGCGTAGAACTCTGGGTATGGGACTCGAACCACTGTCCTCCTGTTTACTTGTCCCCTCTTCTACCATTGCGCCACCGTACCTTGGTTTACTTAAGAGCCGCAATCCTTATAAAGCGTAGATCTTACATATTTTGCGTTCAAATTAGCGTAGATCTTACATATTTTGCGTTGATTTTAGCGTAGATCTTACATATATTGCATTGAATTAAGCGTAGAACTTGCATATATTTCGTTGAATTCAGCCTAGATCTTACATATTTTTCGTTGAATTTAGCCGAGCTCTTACATAATTTCAACGTATTCAACGCATTTATCATTTGAAAAGTACTGGGAAAAATTTAAAATTTTTTTAAGTTTTGAAAAAATTTTGAATTCCGAAAATGGTCTGAAATGGTTTTTGCACCGTAAGAGAGCAAATGGTTATTTTTTGCTGACTTCATTTTTCTCAATTGTGCAGTATAGGGGTCGAAAATTAATTTTTCGAAAAAAACTTGAAAAATTTGAAATCATCAAATGGTCTGAATTGGATTTTGCACTATAAAAGAGCACTAAAAAAGATTTTTTCTGACTTCTTGTTTCTCACCTTAGGAGTATAGGGTTCGAAATAGTGAAAAAATTAATTTTTCGAAAAAAAAACTTGAAAAAGTTTTGAAATCGTAAAATGTTCTGAAACGGATTTTGCACTTTGAAAGAGCACTAAAAAGTGATTTTTCTCACCTGTGCAGTATAGGGTCGAAACAGTTAAAAAATTGACTTTTTAAAAAAAACTTGAAAAGTTTGAAATCGTAAAATGGTCTCAATTGAATTTTGCACTATAAAAGAGCATTAAAAATGATTTTTCTCTGACTTCACGTTTCTCACCTTTGCAGCATAGGGGTCGAAACAGTAAAAAGTTGATTTTTCGAAAAAAAACACTTGGAAAAATTTTGAAATCGTAAAATGATCTCAAATGGATTTTGCACTATAAAAGAGCACAAAAAAGTGGTTTTTTTGCTGACTTTGCTTTTCTCACCTGTGAAGTATAGGGATCGAAACAGTGAAAAAATTGACTTTTTGAAAAAAAAACTTGAAAAACTTTTGAAATCATAAAGTGGTCTGAAACGGAATTCAAAAAGTTCAACCTTAATTTTGTAAGATCTACGCCAAAACTCTACGCAAAAATATGTAAGATTGGCGTTGAATGCGTTGAATTTATGTAAGATCTACGCTAAATTCAACGCTAAATATGTAAGATCTACGCTAAAATTCAACGCTAAATATGTAAGATCTACGCCAAAATTCAACGCAAAATTATGTAAGATCTACGCTAAATTCAACGCTAAATATGTAAGATCTACACTAAAATTCAACGCTAAATATGTAAGATCTACGCCAAATTTCAACGCAAAATATATAAGATTGGCGTTGAATGCGTTGAATTTATGTAAGATCTACGCTAAATTCAACGCTAAATATGTAAGATCTACGCTAAAAATCAACGCTAAATATGTAAGATCTACACCAAAATTCAACGCAAAATTATGTAAGATTAGCGTTGAATGCGTTGAATTTATGTAAGATCTACGCCAAAATTCAACGCGAAATTATGTAAGATTAGCGTTGAATGCGTTGAATTTATGTAAGATCTACGCTAAAATTCAACGCTAAATATGCAAGATCCACGCCAAAATTCAACGCAAAATTATGTAAGATTAGCGTTGAATGCGTTGAATTTATATAAGATCTACGCTAAATTCAACGCTAAATATGTAAGATCTACGCTAAAATTCAACGCTAAATATGTAAGATCTACACCAAAATTCAACGCAAAATTATGTAAGATTGGCGTCGAATGCGTTGAATTTAAGTAAGATCTACGCTAAATTCAACGCTAAATATGTAAGATCTACGCTAAAATTCAACGCTAAATATGTAAGATCTACGCCAAAATTCAACGCAAAATTATGTAAGATTAGCGTTGAATGCGTTAAATTTATGTAAGATCTACGCTAAAATTCAACGCTAAATATGTAAGATCTACGCCAAAATTCAACGCGAAATTATGTAAGATTAGCGTTGAATGCGTTGAATTTATGTAAGATCTACGCTAAATTCAACGCTAAATATGTAAGATCTACGCTAAAATTCAACGCTAAATATGTAAGATCTACGCCAAAATTCAACGCAAAATTATGTAAGATTAGCGTTGAATGCGTTGAATTTAAGTAAGATCTACGCTTAAGCGTAGATCTTACATAAATTCTACGCATTCAACGCCAATCTTACATAATTTTGCGTTTTTTAGCGTTGACACCTCGGCCCGGGATGGTGGCACCAATTGGCAATTTTTTGGTGAGCCAAACAAGCCGATGCAGATAACAACAAGTAACTGACACAGAATCAGTTTACTTAAAGTTCATAGAGATGAAGAACTAGTCACTCAATTCCACGCCCGAGATCATGCGGGGCAAAATATGACGTCACTTAAACAGACAACAAAGTCTTGTAAATGTTTGCAAGCGTCAAATTTCAAAAATTGGGAAATTGACAAAAAACCAGAGCCGAAGTTTCCTCAGTTCTCAAATTTTTTGCTGAAAATAAAAGAAGTAGGTCAAACATAACGACCTGCCGCGAAAATAATGAAATCGACACTTTTCAGAAAAGGTATCTATTTGTTCCTTTGTTTCTGGCGAAAACCGGCACCGTTGGAAATTTCCGTTTATGGACGAACTCACCGATGTTGCTTCGACGTTTTTGTAGCATGATATGTCAAATTAATTACAAAAACCTCACTGATGCAGCTTAATTTCTTCCTGGAAATGAAATGTGTATCACTAAGTCAGTCACAAATTTTCTCCTTTGAAGCACAGAATAGCGGAGCACACAAAGCGCCAAGGTAATTAGATCGATTTTTAAAAAGGATATAAGAGTAACATTTAAGGAATTCAACTAGATTTCAGACAAAAAAACAGAAACGTTTTGGTAGTTCCACTGCGTCAATGGACAAACTCACTGGGAGTTCGGACAAAATACGTTAAAGTTTTCAACTGGATCAGCTGTTTTATGCCGATTTTTTTTAATACCTTTTCTTAATTCATTTGACGAATAGATACCAGACCAAAAAATACACATTTCAAAGCCCATTTCATCTGTTTCTTTAAAAAACACACCAAAGTCTAACTGATTTGAAAGAGACATAAAGCATAGTACCCTAAATGACTAATGACAAGTGCGTAGAAAAACATGAGCAAAACTGTGTTAGGAAATCTACGTTGCACAGTCTCAGTAATTTTAAAACCAATAGCCATATTTTCACAACTGTTTTCACTGGTGTTGGAAAACACAGGTGATTGTATACAGTTACACTTAAATATTTACACTTGTTTGGTTTTTTTTTACTATTGCAGTTCCAAAAACTACAGTCTCAGAATCATTGAGCCTGTTAGCATTTTGGTGCGCAAACGTAATAAACTCAGTTTTTAGGCATTCAAATTCAACCTATTGATGCACAAAGTAAGATTCCAAACGCTTAATGTTTTCTTGCAAAAAGTTTACAGCATCATGAGAGTTTCTGTAACTACAAAACATTAAACAATCATCTGCATGATGAAAAACCTTACCAGTTCTGCTTACTTGCTCTGGGAGGTCATTTATTCATAAGTTGAAATGAAGAGGTATTAAGACTGTGCCACTAGAAACACCTTGCTTCAGCCCAACAAGTTGCCAATGCAATTAATACAAAATTGCTGCATGCGATTTGTAAAAAAAAAACATTTCATGACCTGTAATACAGAAGTAATGAATTTTAAGGATTGTAATTTTCTTAATTTTTTCAAAAGTATTTGGTGTGAAAGTGAGTGGAAAGCTTTGGATAAATTGAGCAGAACGGCTCGAGCAGTTTTACCATTATGAATTTCATGTTGGACTGATTCAATAAAAAATAGACAAGCAACTTTTGCTGATACCATACGTTGAAGTCAAAATTGAAGCGGCGATAGTAATTGCCTGCTCTCAACATAATTTTTTGATTTATTTTTGCCAGATTTTTTCTAAAATTTTATAAAACGGAGTATTTATGGAGATAGGACGATATTTTACAGGCTACATGATGTCATCTTCTTTACAGATTGGTGTTGTGAGAGCAAATGTTTCTCCGAAGACATTGATCTATAATGAGGCCCCCAGCTTGGGGGCTAAATTTGACTTTCCAACAATAATGGCCCAAGCGGGTATTTAACAAGGACCAGTGGGCTTGTTGGGATTCAGTCCTTTGATTACATTTCTGAAGTTGGCAAAAAACCAAATGTTGAGTTGCCAACATCGAAACAATGTTTTTTGTTCATTTTTCTCACCAAATTACAATCATAGATTTGAGAAAGCAAATTTAAAAAGTTCTGCAACCTTTTTGTCGTCAACAATCATATCAACGATGGAATTTTTTACTGCAGTAGAACTTACAGTTTGCTTTTTGTTCCCCTTAAGATTATTGATAATCCTCCAGCAATACACGAGAAACGTCAATGCGCAAACTGCTGCGTCAAACAGCTCAATATCCAACTTTTAGAATTTTTACAGATTCTCCATCACAATTTTTTTATTGTCCGGCATAGAGACAAAAAAATTCTCATTAACACTGAAAAAATTAATAACACTTTTTCTCTTCCTCAGTTCACTAGTTTTCTTGGCAGAAACTGGTGTCAAGCCGTCATTACAAATTTGTTATTGGTTTTTCATTTCCTCTTTTTCTTCATCAACAGACGTTTAGTGTCACTAATGACAATCTTGACATTTATCGGTTTTGGTCCTTTACCACCGCTTGGTTAGCATTGACATGTGCTAACAGCATTTGAACTGAGTATGACATCGGCCTTCTCAGCTATGCTCACTACTTTTGCAAAGACATTTCACCTGGCTCCTCATCCACACCAACGATATACACATTATCTCTGCACCTGGACTGCTCAAAGCTGTCAGCCTCTATGACTTAAATGAGGTCCTCCACAGAAGAACAACGCTCTTTTCCAGTTCCTGGATTACACAGAAACCACATAGTAAGGGCCATGTGAAGAGAATTTTGGGAATGAGTTTGGTCACTCAGGCTTTCATCAAGATGATGTAGCCATTCCTTTTAATCCTGGGCCAGTACATTCCACAAGCTGATTGCTGCCCTCCTCTTTTTTGCCCGAATTGATAGCACAGTTATTTTTAGTGGGACTCATTTTGTCTGATGTTTTATTTCAGTTAATGTGGATAGTTTTAATAAACAGCCGAAGCTGTTTTTAGGTTTATTACAACACTTGCAATGAAGCGTTTTTCAGGAACGTTATTAACTCGGTACGCTGCAATGTTGGGAGCACTTTGCCTAATATTTGTGGAGTCAAGGAAGATGATGGTTTGGCTATCACCTTTGATTCATGGTACCTGCTCCCACCTCTCCGGAGTTTAGGTTAAATGACTTTGTGCTGAATTGTGTCTGACTTTGTGACTCCTGTGTCAAGCAGAATGACAACATTTTCAACTCTCCAATAACCGAAGCTGAGTTGAAGGGCTTATTTGATTCATCCGGTAAAAAATTTAAATCGTCAAATCCAGAATTGATTCCTAAGGCTGTTACAGAGTCTCTTACTAGTCATTTAAAGGATGATGTCAAAAAAGCTGTTAATGAAACCATAATATTCCACATTGACAATAATTCAGGTCAGTCAAACGTTCAGAACAAAAATCTTGATCTGTATCCTATTATGAATGATGATACTGAATCTGAAGTCACGTATTTGAAGCAAATTGAGGAAAAAAAAATCGAGCCCAAGTATTCTATCTGGGTTAGCTTGCGATGGCAATGTAAAAGGAGTCAGGCGATTTGGCAAAAAGTCAATCCTCTGAACAAACAGAAGCAAAATTGCCGTCTTATGCTCATCAAAAATTCCAATCCCCTTTTTCGTCAGAGTTGCTTTGCTAGGAATCCTACCTGCAAAATTTTGTAAAGCTTGTTTATATAAAGAAGTTTTGGAAATACAGTGAATGACGGCAGGATAAAAATGTTTCCGGGAAACGCTTCAATTTGATACATCAGTAAGAAAACAAACAAAGAAGACATTCTGATAAAGAATTTGAAACTATATTTTTAAAAAAGTGAAGTCACAATAAACAGTAATTGACTAACATTAGTAAACTTTTCAATCGTTAGTCCATTTTCAGATCGTCTAATTGTCAAGAACAAATAAGAACAATAACAACAGCATCAACTTCCTTAATCTTTCAAACTGAAACATGTCTCTCTGAAAGCATTTTTGACTCAAAAATTTCAGTTTGATCTTATTACGAAAGCTGAGGCACGTTGCTATTGCAGCAAATGAGAACACGGATTAGTTGTCATTGCCACTTCTAATTGCATCAAAGCGCAGAAAGTTGATGCTAAACTGCCACAAATTTCCTTTTCTGTTGCCTGTGCTCTTTTGCATAGCATAACGTGGTTTTTCATATTGATATACAAACGCCAAAAGGGATCTATCTCTCACTTCAACATCGAATTGATCATTGATTGCCCAAACGAACACCTTAAATTTTTGTCCGCAACTAGTTGCCTATGACAACCATTAAAATTCAATGACTCAGTGATTTTAATGTTCTCGGTATCATTTGGAGATAAATTTTTTCCGATCATTACCCAATCTTATTTTCCTACAGCTTCCATCTACTTGATGCTAACATGAAATCAATTTTATCTCGCTCGTCAATCAATGTGGAAGCTTTCATTTTTTATCTTTCTGACTTACTCACTTTTCTAGTTTTTAACAATATCTAGACTTTAGACAAATGGCACTCCTATCTGCAGGAAAGTTTTAGTCAGTGTGTTAAAAAAGAGCATTTTAGCGTAAGGCGCCAATATTTTTCTCTTCGCATACGGTGAAACTCTTGAATCAGAAGGAAATTAAACTCCGTAAGCCTACAAACAAACAGCAAATTTTTGCTTTTAATAAAAAAGCAAACCTAATAAATCTTTTTGCGAAATCATTGAAGTGGACAAGCACATTTTCATTAAAATAATCAACCTTTTATCTTCTTCTAATTGTTTGAGGCTATTGTGAAGGTTTGGCTTCAGTAAGTTTTTTCCTCTGTTATGTCTTATAGCGAAGTTTCTATGTCCCTTAGCTATGAGATCGGAAAAGGTTTGAGTACTTTTTTTGGTTCTGTTTTTTGTCCCAAAACTGAATACAATTTCCCAGCAGCTCATGAAATTTGTTCAGACGACCTAACGATTTCATAGGCAATTTTATAAAACGGAGTATTTATGGAGATAGGACGATATTTTACAGGCTCCATGATGTCATCTTCTTTGTAGATTGGTGTTGTGAGAGCAAATGTTTCTCCGAAGACATTGATCTATAATGAGGCCCCCAGCTTGGGTCTAAATTTGACTTTCCAACAATAATGACCCAAGAGGGTACCTAACAAGGACCAGTGGGCTTGTTGGGATTCAGTCCTTTGATTACATTTCTGAAGTTGGCAAAAAACCAAATGTTGAGTTGTCAATATCGAAACAAAAATTTTTGTTCATTTTTCTCACCAAAATACAATCATAGATTTGAGAAAGCAAATTTAAAAAGTTCTGCAACCTTTTTGTCGTCAGCAATCATATCAACGATGGAATTTTTTACTGCAGTAGAACTTACAGTTTGCTTTTTGTTCCCCTTAAGATTATTGATAATCCTCCAGCAATACACGAGAAACGTCAATGCGCAAACTGCTGCGTCAAACAGCTCAATATCCAACTTTTGGATTTTTTACAGATTCTCCATCACAATTTTTTTATTGTCTGGCATAGAGACAAAAAAATTCTCATTAACACTGAAAAAATTAATAACACTTTTTCTCTTCCTCAGTTCACTAGTTTTCTTGGCAGAAACTGGTGTCAAGCCGTCATTACAAATTTGTTATTGGTTTTTCATTTCCTCTTTTTCTTCATCAACAGACGTTTAGTGTCACTAATGACAATCTTGACATTTATCGGTTTTGGTCCTTTACCACCGCTTGGTTAGCATTGACATGTGCAAACAGCATTTGAACTGAGTATGACACCGGCCTTCTCAGCTATGCTCACTACTTTTGCAAAGACATTATCACCTGGCTCCTCTTCCACACCAACGATATACACATTATCTCTGCACCTGGACTGCTCAAAGCTGTCAGCCTCTATGACTTAATTGAGGTCCTCCACAGAAGAACAACGCTCTTTTCCAGTTCCTGGATTACACAGAAACCACATAGTAAGGGCCATGTGAAGAGAATTTTGGGAATGAGTTTGGTCACTCAGGCTTTCATCAAGATGATGTAGCCATTCCTTTTAATCCTGGGCCAGTACATTCCACAAGCTGATTGCTGCCCTCCTCTTTTTTGCCCGAATTGATAGTACAGTTATTTTTAGTGGGACTCATTTTGTCTGATGTTTTATTTCAGTTAATGTGGATAGTTTTAATAAACAGCCGAAGCTGTTTTTAGGTTTATTACAACACTTGCAATGAAGCGTTTTTCAGGAACGTTATTAACTCGGTACGCTGCAATGTTGGGAGCACTTTGCCTAATATTTGTGATAAATTTTCTAATTAGAAATGTATGCTCAAACAAAGTCGTGAAAAACTCAGTTACTCTTCTAAGACGTAAAACAAATTCGGCCAGTACAAGAAAGGAGTCAAGGAAGATGATGGTTTGGCTATCACCTTTGATTCATGGTACCTGCTCCCACCTCTCCGGAGATTAGGTTAAATGACTTTGTGCTGACTTGTGTCTGACTTTGTGACTCCTGTGTCAAGCAGAATGACAACATTTTCAACTCTCCAATAACCGAAGCTGAGTTGAAGGGCTTATTTGATTCATCCGGTAAAAAATTTAAATCGTCAAATCCAGAATTGATTCCTAAGGCTGTTACACAGTCTCTTACTAGTCATTTAAAGGATGATGTCAAAAAAGCTGTTAATGAAACCATAATATTCCACATTGACAATAATTCAGGTCAGTCAAACGTTCAGAACAAAAATCTTGATCTGTATCCTATTATGAATGATGATACTGAATCTGAAGTCACGTATTTGAAGCAAATTGAGGGAAAAAAATCGAGCCCAAGTATTCTATCTGGGTTAGCTTGCGATGGCAATGTAAAAGGAGTCAGGCGATTTGGCAAAAAGTCAATCCTCTGAACAAACAGAAGCAAAATTGCCGTCTTATGCTCATCAAAAATTCCAATCCCCTTTTTCGTCAGAGTTGCTTTGCTAGGAATCCTACCTGCAAAATTTTGTAAAGCTTGTTTATATAAAGAAGTTTTGGAAATACAGTGAATGACGGCAGGATAAAAATGTTTCCGGGAAACGCTTCAATTTGATACATCAGTAAGAAAACAAACAAAGAAGACATTCTGATAAAGAATTTGAAACTATATTTTTAAAAAAGTGAAGTCACAAGAAACAGTAATTGACTAACATTAGTAAACTTTTCAATCGTTAGTCCATTTTCAGATCGTCTAATTGTCAAGAACAAATAAGAACAATAACAACAGCATCAACTTCCTTAATCTTTCAAACTGAAACATGTCTCTCTGAAAGCATTTTTGACTCAAAAATTTCAGTTTGATCTTATTACGAAAGCTGAGGCACGTTGCTATTGCAGCAAATGAGAACACGGATTAGTTGTCATTGCCACTTCTAATTGCATCAAAGCGCAGAAAGTTGATGCTAAACTGCCACAAATTTCCTTTTCTGTTGCCTGTGCTCTTTTGCATAGCATAACGTGGTTTTTCATATTGATATACAAACGCCAAAAGGGATCTATCTCTCACTTCAACATCGAATTGATCATTGATTGCCCAAACGAACACCTTAAATTTTTGTCCGCAACTAGTTGCCTATGACAACCATTAAAATTCAATGACTCAGTGATTTTAATGTTCTCGGTATCATTTGGGAAATCCTTACATTGATGAACTCACAGGTTTTTATGCTTTTAAATTTATTTGAGAAACTGAAATTTAAACAATTTTTTAGCGGTTCAACTTACATAGGCAACAACCCATTGGATTTTTTATTTTCCAAAATGAAATCATTACCTGTATCTATTGGAGATAAATTTTTTCCGATCATTACCCAATCTTATTTTCCTACAGCTTCCATCTACTTGATGCTAACATGAAATCAATTTTATCTCGTCAATCAATGTGGAAGCTTTCATTTTTTATCTTTCTGACTTACTCACTTTTCTAGTTTTCAACAATATCTAGACTTTAGACAAATGGCATTCCTATCTGCAGGAAAGTTTTAGTCAGTGTGTTAAAAAAGAGCATTTTAGCGTAAGGCGCCAATATTTTTCTCTTCGCATACGGTGAAACTCTTGAATCAGAAGGAAATTAAACTCCGTAAGCCTACAAACAAACAGCAAATTTTTGCTTTCAATAAAAAAGCAAACCTAATAAATCTTTTTGCGAAATCATTGAAGTGGACAAGCACATTTTCATTAAAATAATCAACCTTTTATCTTCTTCTAATTGTTTGAGGCTATTGTGAAGGTTTGGCTTCAGTAAGTTTTTTCCTCTGTTATGTCTTATAGCGAAGTTTCTATGTCCCTTAGCTCTGAGATCGGAAAAGGTTTGAGTACTTTTTTGGTTCTGTTTTTTGTCCCAAAACTGAATACGATTTCCCAGCAGCTCATGAAATTTGTTCAGACGACCTAACGATTTCATAGGCAAAGATAACTTTATAATTGAGCTGTTTTTGTTCTAGTTCTATGGATGCTGATGACATTCTCTCTTTCGTTCTTCACAAGTGTTTGACTACTTTATCTCCAGCAATTCAACAACTCTTTTGTTGGGTTACAAAAAATTAGACTTGGTCTTATTTATGGAAGATAAACTACATTAAGCCCTCACAAAAACCAGGACCTCTTAACTTGGTAGAGAACTCTCGTCCAATAAGTATTTAATGTAAATTTTTATTGGTTTTCAATAAAGTTTATAAATCTCAGGACAATAGCTCTCATGCACTTTCATTTTTTGACATCAAGTAGTCCCCTGACACTGTTCCTGTTCAGTCATTGCTGTCTAAAAGTCAAGTTGTTTGTTTCTTTCCTGGTTTTTTTTCGAGTTTTATCTTTTTGATCGCTCACAGTGCGTCCAAATAAATAACACTATCTTTACGCTCTGTAATGTGACTTTTGTGTACCACAAAGCAGTCTCCCCGATCCACTTTTTTTAATGCTAATTATCAAATTTAATACAAATGTAATCTCCAATGGATCTAATTTTCTGTAGACCGATGATTTAAAAATTTTCACATGATGCGAGTCACAACTCATAAAACAAGACTTAACGCCTTATGTCAGTGGTCAGTTTTAAATTGCTTGAGTTTTCATCCAGCTTAGTGTAGAATTTTACCGTTCAATTTTGACATTTTGCAAGTATGAAAACTTGGTGAGACAGCATTGGATTACATTGACTTTAGAGAGTTTCGTGACTTCATATGGATTAAATTGAGCTGGTAGCGTCAAATTGATACAAAACTAGTATACGTAAAAATTTTTCAATTTCAAAAATTGAAACGTGCCTTTTAGGACCTCAGCAAAATGGAATTTTTTTTGTATCAAAACTTCATCCACTGCATTCTGCTTCACGGTTGTTCTGTCTGGCAGCCTTCATTATCGTATATTCGCAAGCTGGAGAAATTGCAATCAGGAGCTTTCAGATGGGTTTTTCTTCAGGTTGCAATATTCTACACTTCAGAGACTTTCTTTCAAGTTGTTTTTTAACAGAAATTAGAGTCGGACATGGCGCTGCTTTGGAAAATGATCAATAAACAAGCTGAGGTTGAGAGTGATGCACAAAAAAAATTTTTTTGGATTTCTTCCATCTGTGCCCCCCCTAAGATTAGTGGGCACATATTAACTGCAACCCCCAGACCCACGTGCCATATTTTAACATAATGATTTCAAGGCGCGTGCTCTGTAACTGGGTCACTAAACGTAGTGGGGGCAAAAATAGAAAAAATCATTTTTTTCAATAAAATGTCATTGTTTCTCAGACTGCTTTGCGTGCCTAAACCGCAGAAGTTTTGCTTTGAAGATAACTTTTTTGTCATAGCCCCAGATGTGCAAATGAACTGCGGAAGCTGAACGTTGTAATATCTGATATACCGCTGCGCTTATTTCATACTAAAGTACATGTTTTTCTCGTCGTAAACATTTTTCTTGATGCCTGGACTAAATGAGTTCTTCACTCTTTTTGGAATTGACTCTTTTACTACTACTACTAGTACTTTTACTACTACTTAATCAGATCCGGTCAAACCAGCAAGTCTTTCCTCTTGATCAGACGACACTTTTAAATCAAAATTTAGTCTTTTAAATCAAAATCATCAAATGCTGTATTGAGTCCTGAAGCTGTTACACAGTCTTTTTTCTAGTCATATATACGCTGATGTCAAAAAACTGTTGAAACTTTGTCATCCCACACTGACAAAAAATCAAGTCGCTCAAAAGTTTGGAACAAAATCTTGATCTGCACCATATTATGAATGGTGATACTGAATCTGAAGACACGTATTTGGAGCAAAGGGAGGGAAAAAAGAGCTCAAGTATTCGATCTGGGTTAGCATGCAAAAAGAGTCAGGTAAAGCGCAAAAAATTGATGCTAAACTGCCACAAAACCCTTTCTCTGTTGCGTGTGGTCTTTTGCATAGCATAACATGCTTTTTCATATTGACATACTAACGCAAAAGAGGATCTACCATTCACTTCAACATCGAATTGATCATTGATTGCCCAAGCGAATACCGTGCGAATATTAAAACTTCGGTCCGCAACTATTCCCATATGAAAACCATTAAAATTTCTGTACTCAATACTTTTAATGTTCTCGGTATCATTTGGGAAATCTTTACATTGATGAACTCACATGTATTTATGTTTTAAATTTACTTGTGGAACTGAAATTTAAACAATTTATTAGCGGTCCAACTCACAAAGGCAACAACCCGTTGGATTTTATATTTTCCAATGTGAAACATTTAAGGGTATCTCTTGAAGATAAATTTTTCTCCGATCATTACCCAATCTTATTTCCTTACAGCTTTGATCTGCTTGATGCTAAAATAAAATCAGTTTCATCAGATAATAACATCCAATAGATACAGGTAAAGTTTCACATTAAAATCACGCTCGTCAATCAATGTGGATGCTTTCAATTTTTGTGCTACTGATTTACTCACATTTCTAAGTTTCAACAATATCTAGACTTTAGACAAATGGTATTCTTATATGCAGGAAGGGTTTAGTCAGTGTGTTGAAAAAACAGCGTTGTAGCGTAAAGCGCCAATATTTTTCTCTTCGCATACAGTGAAACTCTTGAATCAGAAGAAAATTAACCTCCGTAAGCCTACAATCAAGAAGCAAATTTTTGCTTTCAATAAAAAAGCAAACCAAATAAATCATTTTACGAATCCACTGAAGTGGACAAGCACATTTTTTTTGAAATAATCAACCTTTTATCTTTTTCTAACTGTTTTATGTAGTTGTGAACGCTTGGCTTCGGTATTTTTTTCCTTCTGTTATGTCTTATAGCGGAGTTTCTATGTCCCCTAGCTCTGAGATTGGAAAAGGTTTGAGTGATTTTTTGGTTCTGTTTTTTGTCCCAAAACTGAATTCAATTTCCCAGGAGCTCATAAAGTTTGTTCAGATGATCTAACGGTTTCATAGGCAAAGATAACCTTAATATTGAGCTGTTTTTAATCTTGCTTTGGTGTTGATGATATTCTCCAATTCGTTCTTCAGAAATGTTTGACTACTTTATCGTCAGCAGTTTAACAACTCTTTTAATGGGCAATTAAAAAATAAACTTGGCTTTATTTATTGAAGATATAATTCATTAGGCCCTTACAAAAATCAGGGACCTCTTAACTTGGTAAAGAACTATCGTCCAGTAATTATTTTATGTAAATTTCCATTGGTGTTCAATGAAATTTATAAATCTCAAGACAATACCTCTCATGCACATTCATCTTATTTTGACATCAAGTAGTCCCTTGAAACTATTCCTCTTCAGTTATTGCTGTCTAAAAGTCAAGTTGTTGGTTTCTGTCCTGGTTGATTTTCGAGTTTTATCTTTTTGATCGCTTCCGTGCGTCAAAATTAATAACACTATCTTTCCGTTCTGTAATGTGACTCTTGTGTATCACAAAGCAGTCTCCTGGATTCACTTCTTTTTAATGCTAATTATCAAAAATAAATCAAATGTAATCTCCAATGGATCTAATTTTCTGTACACCGCTGATTTAAAAATTTTCACATGATGCATGTTACTACTCATACAACAAGACCTTAACGCATTTTAAATCAAAGTTCAGTCTTTTAAATCAAAATCATCAAATGCAGAATTGGTTCCTAAAGCTGTTACAGAGTCTGTTACTAGTCCTTTATACAAGGATGTCAAAAAAATTGTTAATGAAACTTTATCGTCCCACACTGAAAATAAATGAATTCGCTCAAACGTTTGGAACAAAACTATTGATCTGCATCTTACTATGAAAGATGATACTGAATCTGAAGACACGTATTTGAAGCAAGTGGAGGAGAATAAATGGAGCGCAAATATTCCATCTTGGTTAGATTCCAATCCCATTTTCGTCAGTGCTGCTTTGCTAGAAGTCCTACCTGCAAAGTTTTGTAAAGCCTGTTCACATAAAGAAGTTATTGAAATATAGTGAAAGACAGAAGGATAAAATTGTCTTCAGGAAACGCTTCAATTTGATAGATCAGTAAAAAAAACAAGAAAGACGTTTTGATAAAAAAAATTGAAACTATATTTTTAATGAAGTGAAGTCAAAATAAACAGTAATTGACTGACATTAGTAAATCTTTCAATTGTCTGTCAATTTTCAGCTTTGTCTAAACGTTAGAACAAATAAAGATCAATAACAAGGACCTCAGCAAAAAGGAATTTTTTTTGTTTCAAAACTTCATCCACTGCATTCTGCTTCACGGTTGTTCTGTCTGGCAGCCTTCATTATCGTATATTCGCAAGCTGGAGAAATTGCAATCAGGAGCTTTCAGATGGGTTTTTCTTCAGGTTGCAATATTCTACACTTCAGAGACTTTCTTTCAAGTTGTTTTTTAACAGAAATTAGAGTCGAACATGGCGCTGCTTTGGAAAATGATCAATAAACAAGCTGAGGTTGAGAGTGATGCACAAAAAAGTTTTTTTTTGGATTTCTTCCATCTGTGCCCCCCCTAAGATTAGTGGGCACATATTAACTGCAACCCCCAGACCCACGTGCCATATTTTAACATAATGATTTCAAGGCGCGTGCTCTGTAACTGGGTCACTAAACGTAGTGGTGGCAAAAATAGAAAAAATCCTTTTTTTCAATAAAATGTCATTGTTTCTCAGACTGCTTTGCGTGCCTAAACCGCAGAAGTTTTGCTATGAAGATAACTTTTTTGTCATAGCCCCAGATGTGCAAATGAACTGCGGAAGCTGAACGTTGTAATATCTGATATACCGCTGCGCTTATTTCATACTAAAGTACATGTTTTTCTCGTCGTAAACATTTTTCTTGATGCTTGGACTAAATGAGTTCTTCACTCTTTTTGGAATTGACTCTTTTACTACTACTACTAGTACTTTTACTACTACTTAATCAGATCCGGTCAAACCAGCAAGTCTTTCCTCTTGATCAGACGACACTTTTAAATCAAAATTTAGTCTTTTAAATCAAAATCATCAAATGCTGTATTGAGTCCTGAAGCTGTTACACAGTCTTTTTTTTAGTCATATATACGCTGATGTCAAAAAAACTGTTGAAACTTTGTCATCCCACACTGACAAAAAATCAAGTCGCTCAAACGTTTGGAACAAAATCTTGATCTGCACCATATTATGAATGGTGATACTGAATCTGAAGACACGTATTTGGAGCAAAGGGAGGGGAAAAAGAGCTCAAGTATTCGATCTGGGTTACCATGCAAAAAGAGTCAGGTAAAGCGCAAAAAATTGATGCTAAACTGCCACAAAACCCTTTCTCTGTTGCGTGTGGTCTTTTGCATAGCATAACATGCTTTTTCATATTGACATACTAACGCAAAAGAGGATCTACCTTTCACTTCAACATCGAATTGATCATTGATTGCCCAAGCGAATACCGTGCGAATATTAAAACTTCGGTCCGCAACTATTCCCATATGAAAACCATTAAAATTTCTGTACTCAATACTTTTAATGTTCTCGGTATCATTTGGGAAATCTTTACATTGATGAACTCACATGTATTTATGTTTTAAATTTACTTGTGGAACTGAAATTTAAACAATTTATTAGCGGTCCAACTCACAAAGGCAACAACCCGTTGGATTTTATATTTTCCAATGTGAAACATTTAAGGGTATCTCTTGAAGATAAATTTTTCTCCGATCATTACCCAATCTTATTTCCTTACAGCTTTGATCTGCTTGATGCTAACATAAAATCAGTTTCATCAGATAATAACATCCAATAGATACAGGTAAAGTTTCACATTAAAATCACGCTCGTCAATCAATGTGGATGCTTTCAATTTTTGTGCTACTGATTTACTCACCATTCTAAGTTTCAACAATATCTAGACTTTAGACAAATGGTATTCTTATATGCAGGAAGGGTTTAGTCAGTGTGTTAAAAAAACAGCATTGTAGCGTAAAGCGCCAATATTTTTCTCTTCGCATACAGTGAAACTCTTGAATCAGAAGAAAATTAACCTCCGTAAGCCTACAATCAAGAAGCAAATTTTTGCTTTCAATAAAAAAGCAAACCAAATAAATCATTTTACGAATCCACTGAAGTGGACAAGCACATTTTTTTTGAAATAATCAACCTTTTATCTTTTTCTAACTGTTTTATGTAGTTGTGAACGCTTGGCTTCGGTATTTTTTTCCTTCTGTTATGTCTTATAGCGGAGTTTCTATGTCCCCTAGCTCTGAGATTGGAAAAGGTTTGAGTGATTTTTTGGTTCTGTTTTTTGTCCCAAAACTGAATTCAATTTCCCAGGAGCTCATAAAGTTTGTTCAGATGATCTAACGGTTTCATAGGCAAAGATAACCTTAATATTGAGCTGTTTTTAATCTTGCTTTGGTGTTGATGATATTCTCCAATTCGTTCTTCAGAAATGTTTGACTACTTTATCGTCAGCAGTTTAACAACTCTTTTATTGGGCAATTAAAAAATAAACTTGGCTTTATTTATTGAAGATATAATTCATTAGGCCCTTACAAAAATCAGGGACCTCTTAACTTGGTAAAGAACTATCGTCCAGTAATTATTTTATGTAAATTTCCATTGGTGTTCAATGAAATTTATAAATCTCAAGACAATACCTCTCATGCACATTCATCTTATTTTGACATCAAGTAGTCCCTTGAAACTATTCCTCTTCAGTTATTGCTGTCTAAAAGTCAAGTTGTTGGTTTCTGTCCTGGTTGATTTTCGAGTTTTATCTTTTTGATCGCTTCCGTGCGTCAAAATTAATAACACTATCTTTCCGTTCTGTAATGTGACTCTTGTGTATCACAAAGCAGTCTCCTGGATTCACTTCTTTTTAATGCTAATTATCAAATATAAATCAAATGTAATCTCCAATGGATCTAATTTTCTGTACACCGCTAATTTAAAAATTTTCACATGATGCATGTTACTACTCATACAACAAGACCTTAACGCATTTTAAATCAAAGTTCAGTCTTTTAAATCAAAATCATCAAATGCAGAAGTGGTTCCTAAAGCTGTTACAGAGTCTGTTACTAGTCATTTATACAAGGATGTCAAAAAAACTGTTAATGAAACTTTGTCGTCCCACACTGAAAATAAATCAATTCGCTCAAACGTTTGGAACAAAACTATTGATCTGCATCTTACTATGAACGATGATACTGAATCTGAAGACACGTATTTGAAGCAAGTGGAGGAGAAAAAATGGAGCGCAAGTATTCCATCTTGGTTAGATTCCAATCCCATTTTCTTCAGTGCTGCTTTGCTAGAAGTCCTACCTGCAAAGTTTTGTAAAGCCTGTTCACATAAAAAAATTTTGAAATATAGTGAAAGACAGAAGGATAAAATTGTCTTCAGGAAACGCTTCAATTTGATAGATCAGTGAAAAAAACAAAGAAGACGTTATGATCAAAAAAAAATTGAAACTATATTTTTAATGAAGTGAAGTCAAAATAAACAGTAATTGACTGACATTAGTAAATTTTTCAATTGTCTGTCAATTTTCAGCTTTGTCTAAACGTTAGAACAAATAAAGATCAATAACAACAGCATTAATCTCCTTGACCTTTGAAACTGAAACATGGCTCTTTGAGAGCACTTTTTACTCAAAATTTTTACTCTGATCTTATTTTGGACGCTGTGGCGCGTTGCTATTGCAGCAAATAAGAACACGGATTAGTTCTCATAGCTGCTTCTAATTGCATCAAACTGCAGAAAGTTGATGCTAAATTGCCACAAAATTCTTTCTCTGTTGCGTTTGTTTTTTTGCATAGCATAACGAGGTTTTTCATATTGATATACAAACGCCCAAGTGGATCTTCTTTTCACTTCAACATCGAACTGATCATTGATTGCCCAAACGAATACTTTGCGAAATTTAAAGGTTTTGTCCGCAAACAATCGCCTATGACAACCATTCAAATTTATGTACTCAGTGATTTTAATCTTCTCGGAATCATTTGGGAAAACCCTACATCAATTAAATCCCAGGAATTTTTGTTTTTAAATTTACTTGAGGAGTTGAAATTTAAATCACTCTTTAACGGTCCAACTCAATAAAGCAACAACCCGGTGGATTTTATTTTTTCCAATGTGAAACTATTACCTGTATCTATTGGAGATAAATTTTCCTCCGATCATTATCAAATCTTATTTTCTTACGGCTTCCATCTGCTTGATGCTAACATAAAATCAATTTTATCAAGCTCGTCAATCAGTGTGGATGCTTTCAGTTTTTATCCTGCTGATTCACTCACATTTCTAAGTTTCAACAATATCTAGACTTTAGACAAATGGTTTTCTTAACTGCAGCAAATTTTTAGTCAGTATGTTAAAAAAAAGCATTGTAGCGTAAGGCGCCAATATTTCTCAATAATCTCTTGGCATACAATGAGACTCTTGAATCAGAAGAACATTAAACTCCGTAAGCTTACAAATAAACAGCAACATTTTGCTCTATTTTGAAAAAGAGAACCTAATAAATCTCTTGCGACTCCATTGAAGTGGACAAGCAAATTTTCATTCAAAAAAATTGGCCTTTCACTTTCTTCTTACTGTTTTCGGCTGTTGTGAACGCTTGGCTTCAATAAGTTTTTTTCTCTGCTTTGTCTTATAGCGGAGTTTCTTTGTCCCTTAGCTCTGAGATCGGAAATGGTTTGATGACTAATTTTGGTTTTGTTTTTTGTCCCAAAACTGAATACGATTTCCCAGCAGCTCATGAAATTTGTTCAGATGACCTAACGCTTTCATAAGCAAAGGTAACCACCTTAATATTGAGCTGTTTTTGTTCTGGTTCTTTTGGTGCTGATGATATTCGCTCATTCGTTCTTCAGAGATTGACGATTTTATCTCCAGCAATTCAACAAGCTTTTTTCAAAAATATAACTCGGCCTTTTTTATGGAAGATATCTAATTTTATGCCCTTACAAAAACCGGGAACTCTTAACTTGGTAGAGAACTATCGTCCAATTTTATGTAAATTTCCTTTAATATTCGATAAGGTTTAGAAATCTCAAGACAATAGCTCTCATGCACAGTTTTATCTTTTTGATCGCTTACAGTGCGTCAAAATAAATAACACTATCTTTCCGTTCTGTAATGTGACTCTTGTGTATCACAAAGCAGTCTCCTCGAATCACTTCTTTTTAATGCTAATGATCATATATATAAATCAAATGTAATCTCCGATGGATGTAATTTTCTGTACGCCGCTGATTTGAAAATTTTTACATGATGCGAGTCACAACTCATACAACAAGACCTTAACGCCTTATGTCAGTGGTCAGTTTTAAATTGCTTGAGTTTTCATCCAACTTAGTGTAGAATTTTACCTTTCAATTTTGACATTTTGCAAGTTTGAAAACTTGGTGAGACAGCATTGGATTACATTTATAGCAGCCGCCCGTGCGCAATATGTATTATCTTTTGTAGTTGAGCGTGGTACTTGTTTAAAATACAAGGATTGAAGTTTAATTAATAAGTAGATAACAGCAGAAGAGAATTGTTTCAAATAAATGAAGATCTAATTGGGTGATCAACTCTGAAGGTAGGTTTATTGTTCAATGAGTGAGTTTTATCCTCAGTTTTGCCCGTATCCAATATCGGTTCTATCACCGTGGTAAATTAACCAAGTAAATACTGATATGTCACAATTGTTAGTATTGCCCGAAGCCCGAGCTTTGTCTATTTCAATCTGTCGACACCTATCAAGATTGTGTCAGTCATTAATCAAGTAATAAATTAAAATTTAAACTAAATCTTTGACCTTGAAACCCAAGGTTTTTAGTACACCCCCTTTTTTACATACGTGTGACCCTCACACTGCCCCTCTCTCAATAAGAATAGAGTGTGCCACTCACTCACATAAAATCGAACAAATTTTACATCTCTCGATACATACGCGTTTTAAAATACAAAAAGTTTGTACTTTTCATATCAAAAGTTTAGGTATCAGTTTTCGTCATTCATGACTTTCTCTGCCTCGTCCAGCCCGAAATTGTTGTACGCTTCTCGCGCCCCATCGTTCATCAGTATTTGGTATGCTCGATTAATGGTCTTGAAAAACTCCTCATCTCCACCAGCATCAGGGTGAGTCAACAAGCTCATTTTGTGGTAGTGTTTTTTGATCTGATCTTTTGAAGCAGAACTTTTTACCAACAAAATCTCGTACAATGTCGCAGGCCGATTCAATACATTTTTATTTCGAATCTCGAATAAACACTTCTCTGTGGCCTTCGTTTTGGCTCTGTCGTTCTTCAAAGAATGCTTTTGTCTATAAATTATAGTGTCTTTCCTTTGGCACTCACTCGCCAAGTACTGGTTATAGTTTTCCAACTGCTGAAGCTCTGACCTCAATTGGTCATTCTCTTTCTCCATGTTCTCCAGTGCTTCGCTCTTTTTATCAGTATTGACTTTTAGATCGGCTAACTCCTGCTTAAGTAAGTCGATTGACTGCTCTTGTTCGGCATTTCTAGCTGCCGCCGCCTTTAGGTTATCTCTTAGCGCCCCACAATCGGCGCTCAGTTTTCCCAATGCTTCTCTTGTTGCCTCTTTGGCTTTGTTGCAATGTCTGTCTAAATTTTGTCGAAGCTCGACAAGATCTTTTTGGAGTAAAGAGTTTGTACTCTTCAATTTCTCTAACTGCGCGCACTTGCTTTGCAGTTCCACTTCAGTCTGCAGAGCTCGGGACCGAATATTGGCGGGTGCCAGAAGTTCTAGTGTAGACACCTTCCGAGTCCGTGACAGACAAGATTCCACTCGGTACACTCCCGGGGAAATCTCCGAAATAACTTTCCACAACTCTGGCATATAGTACACATATTCACCAATTTGTGGGGCCTCACTGCCTGCTATGTTTAATAAAAACCATTTTTGCTTCTAAAGTTTCTCAATATTTTCAGTCTTGATCTCAAGACTTCTCCCTTATTTTTAATTGTCTTGACCTCAAGACAACTCTTTTTCATTTTTTTTTGGTCTTGAACTCAAGACAACTAATTTTAATTTTTTTTTGGTCTTGAACTCAAGACAACGCATTTTCATTTTTTTTACACAACCGACTCTTTCAAGGACTCTTTCTCTTCAATCATTTCCTTTTGTTCTTGACGCTCATTAATTAATTTGAGTAGTTGATTATACATACGTGTTCCCGTTACAGGGTCGAGATTCCGCAACAGTTGTTGCCAGGAGGCTCCATTAATGACTAATCCTAAATAGATGAACAATTTAGGAAAATTTTTCACAACTTGGAATATGAGGTAGACTGTAAAGACTGACACAGCAATATCCTTAGCTTTTAACCAAACGTATAAGCTTTCAATTTTTAAGTTACCAAAAATTGTTATTTCATTCGTTAGAAAAAATTGTTTTTGGAACTGAGCGTTCCAATGAATAAAATTTTCATGACTGTATTTTCCATCCGAATCTCGGAATGCTTCCCGGCTGATAATTCCTTTACTATTATGGCGAATTGTTCGAGCAATTTGACTCTGTTTTACGTCTGATATGGAGAAAAGGCTGCGATGCAGGTTTTCATCACTTACGTTTAAGTTATTATTCATCGACCACTGATATATCTCACGATTGAATTTCTTCAGCGTTTCTCCATATTGTTGAAAACTGGCGTCTTCTAATTTCACAACATTTGGGTACAGTGGGTTGCATGCAGCGATTGTATAATTATGATACAAAATTTTTGTAATAGGGTCCATATATCTAATAGAAGAAAAATTCTGACCCTCTACTAACACAGGAACTTCTTCTCTGCAAAAAGGAAGTTTAGTTATTGTTGCTACCATCTTTGCACATTTATGAACATATAACACAGATCCTGCTCTTTCAACGTGAGTTCCTTTCTCGAAGAGCGTTACCGATGGACTAACAATGTTTTTTGATATTTCAATCATAGTTTGAATTTTTAGTCGCTGAATCTCGCATTGGAGTGTTCTAATTTTCACAAAAAAAAATTCTCTCTCCTTGAGAAGTTCGAAATTCAAGGTGTCAACAACGCTTGAAAGAAACATTTCCATGGTTATTTTAAGATTACCAGTTTTCAGTTCTGAACTTTCCTCGGAGTAAAAAACACCTGGAACTCCGGTTGTTTTCACTTGCTGTCCACACAAACTAATTGCTTTTTCCTCTAAGATTTCCAATGCAAAATGTTCATATTTGTTTTTGTGTAATATTTTTCCGCTGATAAAAGTGGTCTTGTTGTTACCAAAAATTTTTACAGGGTCCTCCTTATTAAAGTGTTTGATCGTTTGACATGTTTGCTCACCTCGATTTTCAAAAAAATAGTTTACTAAATCGTCTTCAAAATATGTGGTTTTGATAAAAACAGTTTTCGAGAAACCTAGGGGATCCTTAAAGCTTAAGATGTTTCTTTGTATCAGCTTTCCCCAAATTGTTCCTATGTAAAGTTTTGCATTGATCATCACATTTCCAATCAGTTTTACTCCTGTAGGTGAAACCCACTCTACAGGCTCAGCATACATAGCACCTTCACGATTATTTTTTTTCATGAAGCTCTGGCTATGCTCCTCGGCATACGTAGTTTCACTTGCTCGTTGTAAAATCTTTTCCGATACTGAATTGTTGACTTTAAAGGTTTTATCTCCAAAACCTGGTAAAGCAAAGTTTTTGTTTTGCCAAATGCTCCTACAGGTTCCTTCGTTTAATGGATATATGGATTTTAAGAGTCTTGAGTTTTTGGTAATAAAGACAACATCGTCATATACATTGCTCTTTTTAAGTGCAGACACAGTATATGCCGCTTCATACATGCAAAATCTTAATTTTATCTCGGGTTGAACCTCAGCATATATCAAACTACCTTCTTCTATTGTTTTCGATACTCGAATTTTGTTATCAAAGTTTGTACTGTAATCCAAAGAATATATTTTTGTTGATACGATATTGTCAAAATCATAGCCGTATAATTTAATACAAAGTGAAGGAGAAGCAAAAACGGCTAGCAATGCCAGATACAAACATAGTGATATTCCATCACACGATGCTCCAGACGAACTCGTCTTTCTTTTCGATTCCATTATTTCTTTCTGGATTTTCCTGAAACAAAAACATCATCAGTTTCCTGGCTGCTAAAGTACTCCTCATCTTGCTCAGTAAAGTAATTTTTTAATCTCTCAGGCACCGATTTTAATCGACTGCTAGACCTTGTAGCCATTTTTGGTGCCCTGGCATTACTATTAATCTTTTCTTCAGTACTTTTTGTTTTACTACTAGATTCCTGTTGCTTTTTTTCTGGTTTTGGAATTTTTGTTTCTGCTGATTTTTTTTCAGTGTACTCGGTAGGTTTTGATGAAGTTGCACCTCCTCCCTCGGGAACATTTTGTGCCTTCTCTTGCCCTTTAGATGTTTCTTGCTCTGATTCTTTAGCTTCATTCTCAGGCGTTTCAATTGTAACATTTAGTGAATCGCTAGCATCCTCAGCTTCGGATTGATTTTCTCTGTTTAGATTGCTTTCACTGTCTGTTGATGATTCTATTTCAATTATATCGTCATCGTCTGAGCTGTTCAAACTGCTATTCTTTTGCTTCTTACTGGTTGTTTTTCGTTTCGCCTGAGGCTCAGGCGTGAATGGTTTTTCTCGTGTTTTATATTTTTTCAGTCGGTCATAATGGACCATGATAGCTTTCCTCGTCTTTTTATCTTCTACCTTGAAATTCAAATCGTTTATAATTTCAACAATTATGTATGGTCCTCTATAGAAAGAAGTAAATTTTCTTGTTTCTCCTTTTTTAACCGTTGGGTTGAAAACTAACACTTCTTCGCCAATTTTATAGCACGGCCCATACTTACTGCGATCATAATACGACTTCTGGCGTTCTTGTTCGACATCCATATACTCTCGCTTCAACTGGTGTGTTTCTTGTAGTTTCTGTTTCATCGTGAAAACATAGTCACTTGGTGTTGCATATATTGTGGTCTGTGGTGTGCTATAGATGCAGTCTATAGGTAGCGACAGTGGAAATCCCAGTACCATAAACGCCGGGCTGTATCTTGTTACACTATGAATTGATGATCGATATGCCATCATCGCTAAAGGTAGAAATTTAGTCCACTCGTGTTAGTATTGTCCTATATATTTGGAGAGGCATTCTTCTATTGTTCGATTTGTTCGTTCAATCATCGCGTTCCCTTGTGGGTGGTAGGATGTGGTTGATGTCCTCTGAATTCCTAGTTCACTGCAGAGACTACGAAACAATTTAGACATGAAGTTTGACCCTTTGGCACTGTGTAGATTGACTGGACAGCCGAATCTTACTATCCAGTGTTCAACAAACGCTTTTGCCACAGTTTTTGCCTCTTGATTGGGTAACGCTACAGCTTCGTACCACTTACTGAATTGATCACCGATAAGCAAAATGTACTTGTTTCCCTGAGACTCGGGAAGTGGACCCATGATATCAAGAGATACTTGCCAAAATGGATGACTAGGTTTCCATTTTGAGAGTGAATGCCGATGTTTCTGCTTAGTGCCTTTCCGTTTTAGGCAAACGCCACAGCTTTTTATCCAGTTTCTTACGTCCCTTCTCATGCACGGCCAATAAAACCTATCCCAAGCTCTTTTGTACGTTTTCTCTATACCAAAGTGTCCTGCGCTAGGCGAATCATGCAACAGCTCAAGAACGTTGGACACTCTACCCCAGGGTACCAGCATTTGGTAAACAGTTTCAAAGTTAGGTTCTGTTTGGTGTTTTCGATACAAAATCCCTTCTATGAGAAAAAGATTTTTATACTGAACCCAGTGTTTCCATAACTCCTTTGAAGCTCCGTTTCTCATTTGCCGTGGTTCGGGTCTTTTTTTGTTTATGACACATGAAGATACTTCTTTGAGTATATTGTCATTTTGCTGCGAATCTCGCAGTTTTACTCTCTGCAGTTTGTGTAACTGCCAACCTCGACTACTATAGTCGGTATCGTCTTGCTCTACGTCTAGCGCAATAGCGTTAACGAAAGATGTTTGTTCCTCATCTTCTGTGTTTATGCGCGAAGGACAGTCAGCGTGTGGGATTTTCTTTCCTGCTCTATGCTTAATGTCAAAATTAAATTGCCCAAGTTTCTCTATCCATCTTGCGACCATACCGTCTGGTTCTTTAAAACTATAGATCCACACGAGAGCCCTGTGGTCCGTTATAATTAAAAAATGCTGACCAAGTAAATAGTTTTTAAAATAATGGGTAAAATGAACTATTGCGAATAATTCCCGCTTAGTTGCTGAGTAGTTTCGTTGAATTTTACTCAAAGTTTTGCTAGCATATGCAATAACTCTATCCTCAGTTCCTTGTTTTTGTGTAAGAATTGCTCCGATGCCTGTCAACGATGCATCGGTAGTTAATGTATATTGATCCCTATCGTTTGGATATCCTAAAACTGGGGCTTCTAAAAGCTTTTTCTTCAACTCTGCTACCGCACTTGTGCACTCTGTACTCCATTCAAATTTATTTGATTTATTTAGTAACCTGTAAAGAGGTTCTGCTGTTTTTCCGAAACCCGGAATGAATTTTCGATAATAGCCCACAAGGCCCAGAAAAGCCCTGACGTCTTTTAGGGATGATGGTTCTTTCATTTTTTCTACTGCTCTTACTTTCTCTGGGTCGACCTCGACACCACTCTCAGATATAATATGTCCTAAAAAGCTGACGCGCTTTTGGAAGAAATTGCATTTTGATCCTTTAATCTTTAATCCATTCTCCGATAAACGTTGGAAAACCAGCTCTAACCGTTTAAGATGTTCTTCAAAATTTCTTCCGAAGACGATAACGTCGTCTAGATAAACTAAAGCTACTTCGTAAGAGAGACCAGCAAAAATTAATTCCATTAGGTTTTGAAAAGCTCCTGGTGCAGAAGCTAGTCCCATAGGGAGCCTCTTCCACTTATATAGGCCCAAAGGTGTAATAAAAGCTGTTACATTTTGACTCTCTTCTTCCAGCGCCATTTGAAAGTATCCCGACAGAAGATCAATGTTTGAGAAACACATGTTTCCCTCCAGTGAATCAATAACCTCATTAATTCGCGGTAAAGGCCAGCATGTTTTCTCTATTTGTTTGTTTAGACCACGGTAGTCTACAACTAAACGGTAGGTTCCGTCTTTCTTTGGTACCAGTAATGATGGTGCTGCCCAATCAGAGTGTGTTGGTTCGACTAAGTCATCTCGTTCCAAGTCTTCAACAATTTTCTTCATGGCTTTTCTTTTCTCAAAACTCATGCTGCCGTATGTACGTCTGAATGGCACAGCATCATTTTTTAATTTTATTTTATGATAAATTCGGTCGCAAAATCCCATATCATTTGAATTTCGCGAAAATATCATTTCATATTTTGTGCAAAGTGACCTCAGTTTTGACATTTCCTCACAAGACAAGCTCATTGAACTTGAGTTCACGTGTTTGTTGAAATCAAATTCGTCCCTATGTTTTTTATTATTGTCGGGGTTATTTTGTTGTACTCTTGAAATCTTTTCAATGTTTTCCGCACATGCGATTCTCGCATTTTTGTAAACTTTCTTTGATTTTAATGTAGGGTTCAGAGCTCGAACCCATAGGACATCATCAACCATGTCATTCAGCGATCTCGCTATTAATAAGTGTGATTTGTCTTCAAACCCTTTCATAGGTTCGACTATAATTTCTGTTTGCTGTGTTATGTTACCTTCTTCATCGATAATTTTGCATTTAATGAAACCCTCGCAGCGACGAGGTAATTCTTGATCCTCAGCAGCAATTAAAAACAGATTCCTATTACTTCGTTGGGATGGGGCCAATTGTAATGTTTTCCCAATCGCCCCGCAAAAAAGTTCGTTCTTTCTGAGATTTAAAATACAGTCAAAATTGTACAAGAACTCCATGCCTAATAAACAAGGCGTTATCTCAATTCTGGTCACTAGAAATTTGACTGTTATTTCACATGTAAATTTTTGAAGTTGAACTTGAATATCTGTTGACCCCATTATAGGCATTTTCCCGTTATTGGCAGCTATTATATTTTTATTGCACATTCTGATCTGGCTTGGTTCCCCCAATTGCTTGTAGAGTGTGTCGCTTATAATATTAACACTACTTCCACTACCAATTAAGGCCATTATTAATTTGTCTTTTATCATCATTTTTGCGAAAAACGCCTCCACTGGGCTGTTTCCGCCACGCAAGGTTTTTACGTAGCCGGCTGAAAATGAAGCCCTGCCATTTCCAGCTAATTCTCGTTTAAATACGGACAATTTCGTTTGAAGTGATTCGGGCTCCCGCATTCGAAACAATTTTTGCATTCCCTAGATGCATGGTTTCGCTGACCGCAACGGCGACATTTTTCTTTCTCGAAACTCACCGCTGCCTTCGACTGCTCGGCACGACTCTCGTGCGATCGATCTCGGCTTCTGTTCTCACCTCCCGGTGTTAGCGAACGCGCTCTACTTTCTTAATTGTTTCGTCTATGCTCAGCGCTGCTTCTAGTATAGCTATTAGTATTTCTATTTCTATCTTCGTTCTCTCTTGAACTTCGCTGACTACCGCGCAGAAACTCTTTTGGCCGCGCTCCTTGCCATGAAAACTTTTGATTCTCTCGCCTATTAGGTTGATTAGTCTGCAGTGTTTGCACTAAATCGTTAATCGAATTAACCAGTTGTGTGTTTTCATTCGACTGGATGGCAGAAACCCGCGGCTCATTATCCTCCTCCTCAATTCTCGTGACTGCTTCAATGTGTAGTGCTCTTTCTAAAGCTTTGTCTAAAGTCATATCCGCGTCACCCAAGTTCTTTTTTCAGGTCGAGTCGCACCTGACTATTTTCTATGCCTTCGAGGAATCCTCTCAAAATGAGATGTTCTCTTATCTCATTAGACTCCTGAGGGTATGCTTTCAAGGCTAAAGTTTGCAAATCACCGAGAAAATCTGTTAATTTTTCACCAGGCTGTTGGACTCTCCTAGCTAGCCTCCCCCGGAACACTACTGGTTTCTCATTATAATGTTGTCTGAAAGCCTTTATGGTTTCGTCATAACTTTTTCTAGTGTCCTCCGAAAGTGTACGATAGAAATCAATGGTCGACTTTTGTAACCTTAACGCGAAATAATGCGGCCGTTCATCAATTTCGGTCTCGGCGCCGTTTACTGTTTCTTTTCTTTGCCACTTTTGGAGTTGTGACAAGAGCTCAAAGTGTGTAATGTAACTTTCAAAATCATTTGATCCAGTAAACGGTTCCGGTAACAGCGTTTTTGAGGAGTGCCGCGCCATCCTTATTTTATTTAAAAGCTGTTGTTATTCAAAATATTTCACTAATTCTGTTCGAAACTCGAACTATTTTTCCGACACTCTAGTTAACAGCTTTTAAGTATGATTGAAACTCTAATTCCCTCGTCAATAAATGCAAAAAAAACTCGAGGTTTAATGCTTGAGTTTAAGTCAAATTAAGTCAAATGAAAATACTGATGTTTCTGAACGCTATTTTATTATCAAAAAAACATGTACGCCCTGATTTATGCTTTTCGAATTTTTAAGGAGTACTCACTTTATACTTCCAAGATGGCAGTTGTTGTTGTCGAATCCCGACAGCAGTCCACAATTCCTCTTCCGGGTCGTGATGTTAAGACGTCGAACTCGAGTTTAAAAATTGGTTTTCAAACAAAAAATAGATTTCTCTTGGAAATTAGTACAACGCTCAATGTTATTGGGTGGTGGTTTTCTATTTACTTTTAATCTCTGTCGCCACTATAGCAGCCGCCCGTGCGCAATATGTATTATCTTTTGTAGTTGAGCGTGGTACTTGTTTAAAATACAAGGATTGAAGTTTAATTAATAAGCAGATAAAAGCAGAGAATTGTTTCAAATAAGTGAAGATCTAATTGGGTGATCAACTCTGAAGGTAGGTTTATTGTTCAATGAGTGAGTTTTATCCTCAGTTTTGCCCGTATCCAATATCGGTTCTATCACCGTGGTAAATTAACCAAGTAAATACTGATATGTCACAATTGTTAGTATTGCTCGAAGCCCGAGCTTTGTCTATTTCAATCTGTCGACACCTATCAAGATTTTGTCAGTCATTAATCAAGTAATAAATTAAAATTTAAACTAAATCTTTGACCTTGAAACCCAAGGTTTTTAGTACACCCCCTTTTTTACATACGTGTGACCCTCACACATTGACTTTAGACAGGGATTGACTTCATATGGACTAAATTGAGCTGGTAGTGTCAAATTGATACAAAACTAGTATACGTAAAATTTTTTCTATTTCAAAAAGTGAAACGTGCCTTTTAGGACCTCAGCAAAGAGGATTTTTTTTGTATCAAAACCTCATCCACTGCATTCTTCTTCACGGTTGTTCTGTCTGGCAGCCTTCATTATTGTATATTCGCAAGCTGGAGAAATTGCAATCAGGAGCTTTCAGCCAATTTTTTTTTGTTTGTGTGGAACGAAAACTCAGGAGCCGATGTCTTCTCTTCAAAGCTTGCTTCCTGCTTGAATATGGTACTTTTTAATGTACATTTCAGGGTATTTAATGGACTTTTATGGTGCTTGGTTGCTCGGGTTTCCAAACTAAAGCAGTCTCTTGCTGCCTCACTATTGGCTGCAACCTTCACCTTGAGCATGTTTTTTAGCTTCATCGCGTATTTTTCTTTATTCTATTCTACAGTGTATTTTCTTTTTGTTTTGAAACTCAAGAGATTGGATGAATTTTGTTTGAAGGGGGTGACCTTCCCAAATTGGTTTAAGGGTGCACGTATATATTGTTGTCAGAAACAATTCTACCTTCGTAATTGTGTTTTGGTTTCGTTCAATTACGTGGATTTAGATTACATCTTTCTCACCGGACTGTTTGAGCTCCGCCTCGTCCAACAGCTGCGTTCTTTTTCTGCTCTTTGTTACTTATTTCATTGGCATCAAATGCAGCATTTCACTTATCAGCTTGCAGAATATTTACAGTAGATGCGCATGTTTCTCCGATTAGGAGATGGTATAAACCAATTTATGTTTGAAAATGCAATTGGAAGAAATGATCTAAGTGAGAGACCACGGTCGGAACCTGTGGAACTCCAATTTCATTTGTGAGATCAGGAAAGTTGTATACCTTTTACTTATCAGAGTTTATCAACAATTTATCAAAAATTCGATTGAAAAATGAGATAAATTTTTATGTTGATTCCTGTAGCCAATCAGTGCGAAAACAATGTAATAATATTTGCGATAAATAGTTACACGTATTAGAAATCCGTATCTTAAAACATGGTCAGATAGTTAAACATTACAAAATTTGAATATTTCAAAAGAAAATCCCAAATTATTATTTTCCGAAGCAATTCGGCCTACGACCACCGGGAAACGACCTTACTACTCGGTAAGTCCTCCTAGGGATCCATTTCTGACGATTTGGTAGGTCTAAAGTTGAGTTTTAGATGACCACAGTAATTAATACATTCCCATGTATTAAGATAGGACTTGATGCCCCTATCTTAATACATTGCGTGTAAATAGATCATACAGAATTAGTGTTTGCTCGGTAATATATGACCGAAATAAGAGTAAGATGATTTCTAATAAGACTGTTGACTTTGAAGTACTATGGAAAGAAACTAAATAAAGGCCGTGAGTTAAGGGAACCAGTTATCTGTCAACAGTCATTTAGAAAAATCAAAATCAACCAAGTTCTTGGACATTTTTGACTCCGCAACCACAAAAAAACACCATGTTATTGTTGTATAAATAAGCGGATCCATAAGTTAGAGCCCATCTACGCGAGAAGGGCAACCTTTTGAAAGGCATTTAACTAACAGAAAATTCCTTGGATTGATAGGACCGTTAAATTTGATCGTTCCAATTAAGATCGGCAACTGGCGAGAGAATTTAACGCGCTTTGTATGGATTTTCAGTTAGTCGCCTAAATGAATGAGAAGCACAGCACCCGAACGCAAATAGCTCTAACTGCCTCGTTGCAATAACTAACCAGTTACCTAAGAAACCTAGAATACAGATGTAATATTTCATTGCAATCTAGTCACGATCAAAGTTATATTCAGCTGCGTTTCTTAATGAATATAATTTCCAGCTTGCGTAGCTTGAATGAAAAAATCGATATCAGAGAGGCATTTTCTACGTTTTGCGGGAACGTATAATGGAAAAGACCTGTAAATCGTTCTACTCCAGGAACAAATTGACAGGCAGCAAACTACATTAGCGCGCAGCCTTTCAACATAATTCTTTTTTATTAGAGAACCATTTTGATACTCGCTTTCGAGAAATATCCAATCTCTCAAATCTGCCTTTGAAGGCCTCCAGACCTCTGATGCGTGGAATAAGCTCAAAATAATGACTGATCGGTATAAATTAACTTGGTGGACTTGCACAAGCTTATAGGCAGATTGCGTTTAAACTTAAAGCGCCAATATGACCTAATGGAAGGTTCTTCGATTTTCGTCCCTCAAGAATGACGCTTCAAAAGATTACCGATACCGAAAGAACGAAGTTTTTGCAAGGGAATTCGATGCGGAACTTCTCGCTGAAATCATAAATTTGCTCTATCAAAAGATTTCCTGATATAAGTTAAAATTTTCTGTGGATATGTATAAATTTGCTGTCGGTGAGATAAGTTTAAATTTGCTGTCGATGTCTTCAAAATAAAACAATTGGAAAGCGGGCTTGAACTAAAATTACTCCTCAAAAAATGCAGCTTATCATGTGAACTGCAATTATTTGAGTGTACTATTGTTAATAGTGCAGTTCTCATTTCAGCCGTTTGGCACAAAAACCCTGCTCAACTGTCATTAGGTTTTGTCACTAAACTAGGCAATTGAAAAGGTAAATCAAATAGAAAACAGCCTGTTTTAGATAGAAGGGAGTTTCTAGAATAAGAAGTAATTACGGAGAAAATAAAAGTAACACTTATCCAAAAGACAATGTCAAGAGGTAACATTATCAATGGTAGTGTCGGGTAATTTAATAATAGCTTTATAGATAAAAATACAGGTGGGTCAACAACAGAAAGTATTAATTAATCTTGTAATGCACTAGAGAAGGATCAAAGAAAACGCACATCACCCCAAGAAACAACTGCTTTTGCCACTTGGTACGTTTCGCAAAAATCTTTAAAAAAATTCGTATGTTTTTTTTTGCATCAAGTAGAGATATTTTTTTTTCATCACCGAAATTTTTGAACGTCGAGTCATATAAGGGAACAGTTGTATTAAAAAAACAGTTCTGCATGTATTTAGTTTTTGGTATCAGTTTGCAGAAGTAGCTGTTTGTTCAAGTTAGCGTGAAATCTCTTCACAATCATTGTAAATCTCTTGAAATAATAATTCAAAAGCTTGTTTGAAACGATAACATCATCGGTTTTCCATTGCTTACTGACGCTTACCAATAATAATTCTGGTGCTTAGGTATATAGTAATTTGTTTCGGACTACAAATTGATCAAATTTTAAAAGCTGTCTGGTATTTTGGAACATTATAGGTGCCAAAATGCCACCGAAGAAGAATCCAGTGAAGCCAAAAGGCAAAATGACCGCGTATGCTTTTTTCGTTAACGCGTGTCGCTTGGAACACCATAATCAGTTTCCTGGACAGAAGATCAAATTGTCCGAGTTTTCTACAGTTTGCGCCAAAAGATGGAAGGTGAGTTATTAGACATGTTTGTCAGTCCTTATCGGCAGTCCTTGTGATATTCAACAGTTTTTCTTTTTGTTCAGGAGATGACTATGGACCAGAAAAGACCTTTCGCCGAAATGGCGGATAGAGATAAAATGAGATATGAAAATGAATTGAAGCTTCTCTTTCCTGGCGAAAATACCCCCAAACGAAGGCGGAAAAAGAAAGATCCCAATGCACCAAAAAAGAATCTGTAAGTGATATTTATCTCAATTTAAAAGCCAATTACCGCACAAACGGAAGAGACCCCAATTTAAATATCTGCAGCCTTCGAGGGTTAAAATTTAAGTGATCTGCTAGTTGTTTGTACGGGTAATTTTTGCAAACAATATTTTGCAATTTTAATTAATGCTAATAGTTAACAAGGAGGCTCGGTAATGTGCGTACGCACATAATGTTCCGACCCCGCTCATCCACATTCTTGACTTAATTGGCTATTAAATGATGAACCGATAATTTTCAAAAACATACATCGTTCAATAAACCACTAATGGAATACAATACGGCCATGCTAGAGGTCCGATAAAACTTGTTGTTAATAGGAAAGAGGACTACTGGAAAAGACAATAATAAAAATCAAATAACAAACATTAATTACGACCAAAACTCAATATCTATATTTTGAAAAAAAACATTAAATCAGCCTTGCATCGGATAAAACATAATCAAAAAATTAATCTATACTGCAATAGAAAAGATGTGGGACCTGTTCTCAATGCGACTAGGCAACTGGTCGACAAAAAGAGCAAAAAGAAGCGAAGTTCAGTAATACGTTTCTATTTTTAAAAACAATTGAATTCAAAATTAGATATCAACTGGAATTACTTAGTTTCATTTTTATCTCCATAGTAAGCAATTGAGACCTGTCATGATCCAGTGTATGTCATACCACTACAAAAAGAAGGACAAATACCGACAAAATTGAACTTGCGGAAAAATGGCAGTGAGGCCGTTAAAACCATAAACTTGTCACTAAGAGCAAAACAATTAATCATTTGCGCATTATTTCAAAGCCAATGGGACCTACCAGCAACCTTAGAATTCAAAAAGAGAACAAAATTCCTTCAAAATGCACAAATATATAAAAATCTCAAAATGTTATGAAATTTCGTAGTAACAGTACTAACGAAGCCGAGAAACAATTGTTTGAACCTAAAACCGTTATTAATTAAATTATCGATCACTAGAAACGGGTTGCGACCTGTCTTAAGACTAATCTAGAAATCGACAAAAAAGATTTAAAAAATGGCGAAGCTCAAAATTTCAAATCTGTTAAAACATTTTTTTTTCAAACGTCATAACAGACATAAGATTTTAATAAAATGAGACCAATTAAGATTCAACACGTCAGAAAACCAATTGGGCCTGGGATTAATGAGACCGAGTCACAAAACTTCAAAATAACAATAGTGTTATAATTGACAACGAAACAAAATGAACTCATAAAATCTGCAATTATGCTCTAATAAAAATTGAAAACTCATGTCAAAACCAAGAGTCCATTAGTTAAATGTAAAACCGATTTAAACATTAATTTATTGGCTACCAGGAATTGGGTTGATGTGTGTTTTAACTGAGACTGCGCCTGAAGCTGAGAGAAATATGAGAAAATATTGGCAAAAATAAAAAAAATTCGTCGTCATTTAAAACAAATTCCAAGTCATGAGACATTAGATAACTGAAAGCCTTGTATGGTTGACCTATACCTCCCAAAATGCCATTTGGGTTTTTGTTTGGGTTGACTAAGTCGTTGGACTCCAAAAAGTTAAAAAAGATGAATTCAAAACATAAGAAATCCACCAAATTTCACGAAAACAATGGGTCATAGCCATAAAAAACAACGAGCTTTACTCGAACCATGATATATGGTCGTTGGGGCTTATTGTTTTCAAATATTATCTCAATAAAAGAGACCTGATCCGAAATTCTTGTCACTAATAAGCGTAAAAAACTAATTGCGGAAATATTTTTAAAGGCCGCGCCTCATTAAAATCAATTTCTTTTTTACGTAAGGATCCATGGTGAGATCAATGTCAGCCCTGATTTTGCTGCGCGGCTACAGAAACGCTCAATTGTTCAAATGATTCCCTAATAGATCTTTTTGTCAGCAAAATTTTTCAGTATATTAAAAGTAAATAAATAATGCGTTTCGTGTCATTGTCAAGATTAAATTTGCGAAAAGCAGGCAAAATTTCAATTTCACTCTTAAAGCCAGCGGGAGTGCCATTAGCTCTCTTTCCAAGCTTACGATGAACATGGCTGCAATTTCAAGGTTTCTGCTTCCAGCAAATTCAGAGGGGGTGGGCTAAAATTGCATATTTGTCCAATTTTTGACAAAAAAAACCTATTTTGAAAAATTTAGCATAAATTTTGTCCAAAAAGCTTAGATCGAACAATTCAGCAACCCTTCTATCTTAAAAGATAAGATGAATAACACTACTGTTATTAACAATTTCAAATGTTTCTGCAAAATTAACGAAAATTTGGTCAAAAATACGGAAACTATGAATAAAAAACAACGGAATATCGTCTACTATTCACAAAACTTTAAACCTCAATAACTCCCTATAAAAACCCAAAATCAAAAGTCTTGAATTCCGGATTCTACATCGGACGGCCTTTCTAATGATATCACTCACAACTCTCTACGATTATTGTATCGATTGGCCGAAATTGTCGAAGACAAAAAAACCCATTTGAGTAGTTGTATCCTCCCCCCCCCCCCCCCCCCCCCCCCACTAAAAGTGGGCTCGGAACAATAATTTTCAATGTCCACGTTCACTTATTTATAAGAGTGTTGCAATTTTTGGGGAGTCCCGTTTATGATTTACGATTCGAAGAGAAAGATTTTAGGGAGTGTATTTGAAACAGGAAATTTCACACCAGAAAAGTCTCAAAATCAATTTGGTTAAAAAAATCGAAAGAGCTGAGCTCGACCCCCCGTCGACCTCCACTCCACTCACCCAGTGCGCCTAATGCTAGCATCCCTAAGCCAACCGGTCGTTTGAGAACAATTCGCCTGACGGTAATCGGGGGGGGGGGCAATAGTGTTTTCTGTGTCAAAATGGGAAACGTGCTGTGTTAATTGCTCTCGAACAAAGTGGGAAGCACTTGGTATTTGCAAAATGTTCGCCTGATCGTTTTGAATTTATCCAGAACATTGTTTTGCCCCCTCAAGTGATTTAATTTGACTTTCCGTCTTCAAAAAGAGGATGAGAACTTGAGTAGGCTGTAAGTCAACGGTTTACTGAAGCTTCAGAGTAAGAGTAGCAATAGTCAGAGTAAGAGTTGTCGTTAAGAGCAATTTTGAAGTAATGTGCGTTTGGGACTCAATTTCTACTACCAATCGGTTAATAATAAAGAGTTATTTTCGCCAGAGTTTTTTTTTTGAATAGCAAATTTAAGTAATAATTTCTGCAAAAGTGGCTTCAGATGTTCTTCAAAAATGAATTAAATTTCAAAAGCACATCTAAATTAAGGAAGATTAACATACGTGAAGGACAAGGGCATGCGAAGAGCTCTATTTTGTGACGCTGGCAATTTGTATGGTAAATCTATGTTGAATTTATCTAAACTTTAAATGGCTCCTTTTTTTAAACTTTAAAAGCGAAAAAACTGATTTGGGGATTGCTGTTCTCTTTTTAAGGTCCCCATTCTTCATATTCTCTAAACTGAAGAGACCAGAAATAATGAAAGACCATCCCTCGAAAGGTGTGGGTGAAATCAGCAAAGTCTTATCGGCCGAGTGGTCTAACATGAGCGAGGAAGACAAAGCGCAGTATGTGCGAATGTCCGAGGAAGACAAAGTCAGATATCAAAAGGTTAGCTGCATGTTAATTGTAACGAATAGGTGCACCGCTAATTCTGCGCAAGATATTAACAAATTCATTATTCTTAAAGAAGGTGTTCTGTTCGAAGTTTTCTTCACCAGGACAGCATTAAAAAGACCTTTCGAGACTTTTTATTTACTTTTTGCAGTTAGTTCCTGACTGTCTTATCGACATCTGCAGGCTAGAGAAATTGATTTAAATTAGTTTTTGCCTAATTTCAGCGGAACAAATTTCAGCCGTTGAAATTTGCACTGAGTTAGCTGAAGCGTGTTATCAACTGTATTTTTCTATCAGTCTCCATATCCAGACTATATTCCGCGAGAATGATTGATTTCAAAAAAATATCGTTTTTGGGTCCGAATTTTTTCAATATTTTACTGAAAGGATAACTTTTGTTTGAAAATCCAATTATTAATGTAACTGAAAAAAACTTTGGTATTCATAAATACGTGATTTAGATTTCTAGGCCACTAATTTGACTTCTAATATGAAAAGTTCATAGGGTATGATGCTCAAATCTCAAAATAACAATGCGATGAGTTGGAAATTGGTGTTTTTGTTTGCAGCAACTTGAACAGTATAAAGAAACTGGCCAAGTTTCGAGTACCATGTTGGGTGGAGTGGTACCAGGAGGAGTAGGTGACGACGATTTAGAAGAAGATGAGGAAGAGGAAGAAGATGAATTCTCATATCCAGGGGGGGCTATGGGCCAATCATCTACAGCTGGGATGGCGACCATGGCTTCTGCTCAACAGCAGCAGGCGTTTCAGGGTCAACAAACTGGTCAAAACATGGTCACCACCTCTGCTGTGCAACAGGGTGCCTCCCAGAGTGGCCAGCAGTTCTCAAACGGACAGTGTTAGTCTTTCTACTTTTAGTTGCGCCTCGCAACCGTCTGCTCTTTGGGCAATGGCATGAACTTGAAAGCAAGTCTTAAATTATGATACTCTCTTGCAATGAGGAAGAGAATAGGCTCGCGATACTTAATCCTCTCGTGTCAAATACATGAAACCTACTGTTATTTAAACGGGAATTCAGAGTCACAAAAATTGTTTCTTATTTTAGCTCAAATGTACCAAACTGGCATGATGATTCAACAACAACCTCAACAGCAGAGTAATATGATGGGCCAATTTGGAACAGCAACAAATAATGGCCAGGTGCAAATGATGCAACAGCAGCCACAACAAACACATCTGCAAGGTGGATTTGAAAATCTCAAAATTTATTTGAAAGCGAAAGTATTAGATCTGACGAAAATTAAGCTATCCTATGATATCTTATTGATCAAATATGATCAAAACTTATTTTAAGAATGAGGAATGATCCAAACTTTTTTTGATAGTTTTCAAATTGGTAGCTGCAGTTTAAGAGATCAAAGAATTAATGGGCGCGATTACACTGCAGTTTTTGTTGGGCGTATTGTTTCGTGTCTGCACTGTTTCAACTGCACAGCTTTAAATTGTTTAAATCGCTTTTCAATTGACTTTTGATTGATTTATTTTCGCTGAAATTGATTTTTTTTGGTAACGGACAACCTGGCTCTTTAATTACTCGGATAATTGGGCTTAAAAAAGATCAACAGGTATCTATTTCTTTGTAATTGATGTTAACAAAAATTAATGTGCTCTTATAGCTCCTTAAAATCCGTAAATTAAGGATGGTCGATCACCAAGCTGACTCCCATTCAACAATACTGCATTTCACATCGGTCTAAGAAGGATTAAGTGTATGTGGAGAAATAGCCAAAAAGTTGATATTTTATCGCCCTAGTGGTCAAAAATTCTATAAACTATATGCATATAGCTAGGTTTAAATTTTGCTTAATTATATTGGAGTTCAGATCAACTGGTATCTTATTGATGGTTAACAGATGATCATTTAAAACAGTTCAATCTGCAAACAACTTGTTTGAGTAGCGGTGATAGCTGATCAGCTATTGTCGGTCTCCCCTCTGTTTAAGACTCAGAGGAGGAATGGTTTTCTACAGACAAATTTCTCTCGAACAAAGTACCAAGCAATTAATGCAAAATTTTCACCTGATCATTTTTGCCTTGGCAATTGCCGTTTACGTTCCTGGCATCCTGATTTTAGCGCCGTCTCTATTGTTCACAATTTTCAGCAGCCCAAATCAACTGGCGTTCACTTAGTATTGGTCTAATAAAACGTTATTTGAAGTCTTATAACTAAAACAAGTGTTTTCAATTAACAGTTGCAAGCTTGCGCTCTTACTGGCTTGGGATAATCTTGGCCTTCTCTTGTTTTTTTTTACAATTCGAAGAATTTGAATTGTATTGGGGCGAGTCTTTCCGACTCAGAGGAGTTGGGAAAGTGTCTTTTTAATCAGTTTCATTGGAGTGAATTTTGAAGCAGGAAAAGGCGTTAAAAGTTTGAGTGTTGAACAAAAATGGAGAGTGAAGCGAAGAGTTTTCTGTTGACAGAATTTCCTAATTTTTGAAGTCCAATTGAAGTGATGATTTCGGGCACTCCGAAACTGGATGTTGCGAAAAACAAGTTTTTTTTGCGGCGCGATTTTTTTACTCGTGATTTTTAAGTAGTGAGAAAACGGTGTTTGAACAAACGTTTGCTTTCTTGCTAGCGGTTTTTCGTTCACATTTAAAATGACTAATTTTTACTGTTTTTAATCGTTCTCAAACAAAGTGTGTAGCTATTATATTAGCCCTGTAGTTTTTTATGCAATTTTTTGACCCTTTTGACTTTATGAACGTTTAAACAGGTACCGCCCGGAGAACATTAATTTTAGCCTTTCGACTTCCCAGACTCGTAAGTATGCGATACACCAAAACTGCCTTGGAGACGTATTCAGGGTGTAAAGGGTGATTCATAAGTTTTGCTCTCTCTACCAATCCCACGCTCGCACTTCCTGCCACCTGTAACCCTGTGCGCCCACCACGCGCCCATTCCATTAAGCTAAGGCTTCTTCTGCCATTAGAACTTCTTTGGATAAGGTTTCAAAGGCGAAACGGCTTGTCTTGAACTTAAATTTTCAAATTCGTTTGTTTGGTTAAGTCATTTTCTCCAATATAACAGTTTTTAAGCTTCCTAATGAGGAATTAGTGTAGCTTTTCGAAAATTAGTTTTAAGTTATGTGTTTTTGTGACCTTTATATGCAATATAAGTGATCTATTATCAGTAGTAAGAAACCTATACACCCTATGACACTCTTTGGCACATTTTACCCAAACATGTTCGATCATGCGCGCGCATGTTTGAACATGTTTGGGTAAAATGTGCCAAAAAGTGTCATAGGGTGTATAGGTTTCTTACTACTATTATCTCTTTGTTGTCGGATTGGTTTGGCTCATCAAGGAACGGCTTGTCTCGAACTTAAATTTTCAAATTCGTTTGTTTCGTTAAGTCATTTTCTCCAAAATAACAGTTTTTAAGCTTCCTAATGAGGAATTGGTGTAGCTTTTCTAAATTAAGTTTGAAGTTGTGTTTTTGTGACCTTTATTTGCAATATCAGTGATCTATTATCAGTAGAAAGAAACCTATACACTCTATGACACTTTTTGGCACATTTTACCCAAACATGTTCGATCATCCGCGCGCATGTTCGAACATGTTTGGGTAAAATGTGCCAAAAAGTTTCATAGGGTGTATAGGTTTCTTACTACTATTATCTCTTTGTTGTCGGATTGGTTTGGCTCATCAAGGAACGGCTTGTCTCGAACTTAAATTTTCAAATTCGTTTGTTTCGTTAAGTCATTTTTTCCAAAATAACAGTTTTTAAGCTTCCTAATGAGGAATTGGTGTAGCTTTTCTAAATTAAGTTTGAAGTTGTGTTTTTGTGACCTTTATTTGCAATATCAGTGATCTATTATCAGTAGAAAGAAACCTATACACTCTATGACACTTTTTGGCACATTTTACCCAAACATGTTCGATCATCCGCGCGCATGTTCGAACATGTTTGGGTAAAATGTGCCAAAAAGTTTCATAGGGTGTATAGGTTTCTTACTACTATTATCTCTTTGTTGTCGGATTGGTTTGGCTCATCAAAGACTGCTATTTCTTTTTCAATGATCAACTAGCGAACCCATTCAAAGTTCTGTTGATAGCTAACGGTTTTACGAGTTTTTTACTGCCTCCCATTAAATGTTTGACTTTTACGTTTTTTCTTTTTTAATTGCTCTCAAACGAAGTTTGCAGCATTTATATTAGTCCTGTCGGTCTTTTTTTTCGATTTTTCGTCTGATCCATTCGACTTTTCGTCCTCAAAAACGAGATAAACAGATTGTTGTTGTAGCTGTCGCACAGAGCTGTGCACTTGTAGTTGATTCATAGCCGCCGTCAGCATCTCAAACGGCTATTATTTAGGCGCTCTCCTTTTTTACGCTTCAAAGAATTTAGATTGTTGTGGGGCGTTGTCTTTTTTAAAATCTGTTCACACTATATTATTTTTGAAGTCAAATTAGAGTAGTGATTTTGGGCACTCCGAAAGTGGATGTTGCGCAAAAAAGCAATTTTCTTGCGACGTGAAATGTTTCACTCGTGATTTGTAAGTAGTGAGCAAACGGTGTTTGAACAAACGTTCGCTTTTTTACTAGCGGTTTTTCGTTCACGTGTAAAAATTGAACTTTTGCTGTTTTTATTCACAAACAATGTAGTTATTATATTAGTCTTGAGGTTTTTAATGCAATTTTTGTCTGAACCTTTTGATTTTAAGAACGGGGTAAACAGGTAGCGCCCGGAGAACATTAATTTTAGCCTTTCGACTTCCCAGACTCGTAAGTATGCGATACACCAAAACTGCTTTGGAGACGTATTCAGGATGTAAAGGGTTATTCATGAGTTTTACCCTCTCTTCCAACCCTACACTCGCACTTCCTGCCACCTGTAACCCTTTGCACTCACAACGCGCCCCTTCCATTAAGTTAAAGCTTCTTTTGCCGTAAGAACTTCTTTGGATAAGGCTTCAAAGGCGAAACGGCTTGTCTTTAACTTAAATTTTCAAATTCGTTCGTTTCGTTTGAGTCACTTTCTCGAAAATGACAGTTTTTATTCCTATGAGGAATTAGTGTAGCTTTTGTAAAATTAGTTTGAAATTATGGGTTTTTGTGACTTTTATATGCAATATAAGTGATCTTTTATCTCTTCGTTGTCCGATTTGTTTGGCTCATCAAGGACTGGTATTGCTGTTGCAATGATCAACTAGCGAACGCATTGAAGGTTATGTTGATAGTGAACGGTTTTGTATGAGTTTTTCACTGCGTCTTATTAAATATTTGTGACTTAAACGTGTTTTGTTTTTTTAATTGCTCTCAAACGAAGTTTAGCAATTATTTAAGTCCTGTCGATCTTTTTTTGCGATTTTTGGCTAGACCGATTTTTCGTCTGATCCATTTGACTTTTCGTCCTCAGAAACTAGATAAACAGATTGTTGTTGTTGTAGCTGTGCACTTGTAGTTGATTCATAGCCGCCGTCAGCCTCTCAAACGGCTGTTATTTAGGCGCTCTCCTTTTTTACAATTCAAAGAATTTTAATTGTTGTGGGGTGTTCTCTTTTTGTAAGATCTCCACACATTATCCTTATTTTTGAAGTCAAATTGGAGTAGTGATTTTGGGCAATCCGAAACTGGATGTTGCGCAAAAAAGCAAGTTTTTTGCGCAGTGGTTTTTTACTCATGATTTGTTAGTAATGAGGAAACGGTGTTTGAACAAACGTTCGCTTTATTGCTAGCGGTTTTTTGTTCACGTGTAAAGATTGACTAATTTTTGCTGTTTTTATTCACAAACAAAGTGTGTAGTTATTATATTAGTCGTGGTTTTTATGCAATTTTTGTCTGAACCTTTTGACTTCAAGAACGGGGTAAACAGGTAGCGCCCGGAGAACATAAATTTTAGCCTATCGTCTTCCCAGACTCGTATTAGGCGATACACCAGAACTTCTTTGGAGACGTATTCATGGTGTGAAGGGTGATTCATAAGTTTTACTCTCTCTACCAACCCCACGCTCGCACTTCCTGCCACCTGTAACCCTGTGGGCTCACCACGCGCCGATTCCATTAAGCTAAGGCTTCTTCTGCCATTAGAACTTCTTTGGATAAAGTTTCAAAGGCGAAACGGCTTGTCTTGAACTTAAATTTTCAAATTCGTTTGTTTCGTTAAGTCATTTTCTCCAATATAACAGTTTTTAAGCTTCCTAATGAGGAATTAGTGTAGCTTTTCGAACATTAGTTTTAAGTTATGGGTTTTTGTGACTTTTATATGCAATATAAGTGATATTTTATCTCTTAGTTGTCCGATTGGATTGGCTCATAATGGACTGGTATTGCTTTTTCAATGATCAACTAGCGAACCCATTCAACGTTCTGTTGATAGCTAACGGTTTTGTATGAGTTTTTCAATGCGTCTTGTTAAATATTTGTGGCTTTTACTCTACGTGTTTTTCTTTTTTAATTGCTCTCAAACAAAGTTTGTAGCAATTATATTAGTCCTGTCGGTCTTTTGCGATTTTTGGCTCGACCAATTTTTTGTCTGATCCATTCGACTTTTCGTCCTGAAAAGCGAGATAAACAGATTGTTGTTGTAGCTGTCGCACAGAGCTGTGCACTTGTAGTTGATTCATAGCCGCCGTCAGCCTCTCACGGCTTTTATTTAGGTGCTTTTCTTTTTTACGCTTCAAAGAATTTAGATTGTTGTGGGGCGTTGTCTTTTTTAAAATCTGTTCACACAATATTATTTTTGAATTCAAATTAGAGTAGTGATTTTGGGCACTCCGAAAGTGGATGTTGCGCAAAAAAGCAAGTTTTTTGCGCAGTGATTTTTTTACTCATGATTTGTTAGTAATGAGAAAACGGTGTTTGAACAAACGTTCGCTTTATATTAGCGGTTTTTTGTTCACGTGTAAAAAATTGGACTAATTGTTGCTGTTTTTATTCACAAACAAAGTGTAGTTATTATATTAGTCTTGAGGTTTTTAATGCAATTTTTGTCTGAACCTTTTGATTTTAAGAACAGGGTAAACAGGTAGCGCCCGGAGAACATTAATTTTAGCCTTTCGACTTCCCAGACTCGTAAGTATGCGATACACCAAAACTGCTTTGGAGACGTATTCAGGGTGTAAGGTGTTATTCATGAGTTTTACCCTCTCTTCCAACCCTACACTCGCACTTCCTGCCACCTGTAACCCTTTGCACTCACAACGCGCCCCTTCCATTAAGTTAAAGCTTCTTTTGCCGTAAGAACTTCTTTGGATAAGGCTTCAAAGGCGAAACGGCTTGTCTTGAACTCAAAATTTCAAATTCGTTTGTTTCGTTAAGTCATTTTTTCAAATAACAGTTGTTAAGCTTCCTAATGAGGAATTAGTGTAGCTTTTCTAAAATTAGTTTGAAGTTATGTGTTTTTGTGACCTTTATATGCAATATAAGTGATCTATTATCAGTAGTAATAAACCTATACACCCTCTGACACTTTTTGGCACATTTTACCCAAACATGTTCGATCATGCGCGCGCATGTTTGAACATGTTTGGGTAAAATGTGCCAAAAAGTGTCATAGGGTGTATAGGTTTCTTACTACTATTGTCTCTTTGTTGTCGGATTGGTTTGGCTCATCAAGGAACGGCTTGTCTCGAACTTAAATTTTCAAATTCGTTTGTTAAGTCATTTTCTCCAAAATAACAGTTTTTAAGCTTCCTAATGAGGAATTGGTGTAGCTTTTCTAAAATAAGTTTGAAGTTGTGTTTTTGTGACCTTTATATGCAATATCAGTTATCTATTATCAGTAGAAAGAAACCTATACACCCTATGACACTTTTTGGCACATTTTACCCAAACATGTTCGATCATCCGCGCGCATGTTCGAACATGTTTGGGTAAAATGTGCCAAAAAGTTTCATAGGGTGTATAGGTTTCTTGCTACTATTATCTCTTTGTTGTCGGATTGGTTTGGCTCATCAAGGAACGGCTTGTCTCGAACTTAAATTTTCAAATTCGTTTGTTTTCTTAAGTCATTTTCTCCAAAATAACAGTTTTTAAGCTTCCTAATGAGGAATTGGTGTAGCTTTTCTAAAATAAGTTTGAAGTTGTGTTTTTGTGACCTTTATATGCAATATCAGTGATCTATTATCAGTAGTAATAAACCTATACACCCTCTGACACTTTTTGGCACATTTTACCCAAACATGTTCGATCATGCGCGCGCATGTTTTAACATGTTTGGGTAAAATGTGCCAAAAAGTGTCATAGGGTGTATAGGTTTCTTACTACTATTGTCTCTTTGTTGTCGGATTGGTTTGGCTCATCAAGAAACGGCTTGTCTCGAACTTAAATTTTCAAATTCGTTTGTTTCGTTAAGTCATTTTCTCCAAAATAACAGTTTTTAAGCTTCCTAATGAGGAATTGGTGTAGCTTTTCTAAAATAAGTTTGAAGTTGTGTTTTTGTGACCTTTTTATGCAATATCAGTGATCTATTATCAGTAGAAAGAAACCTATACACCCTATGACACTTTTTGGCACATTTTACCCAAACATGTTCGATCATATGCGCGCATGTTTGAACATGTTTGGGTAAAATGTGCCAAAAAGTGTCATAGGGTGTATAGCTTTCTTACTACTATTGTCTCTTTGTTGTCGGATTGGTTTGGCTCATCAAGGAACGGCTTGTCTCGAACTTAAATTTTCAAATTCGTTTGTTTCGTTAAGTCATTTTCTCCAAAATAACAGTTTTTAAGCTTCCTAATGAGGAATTGGTGTAGCTTTTCTAAAATAAGTTTGAAGTTGTGTTTTTGTGACCTTTATATGCAATATCAGTGATCTATTATCAGTAGAAAGAACCCTATACACCCTATGACACTTTTTGGCACATTTTACCCAAACATGTTCGATCATCCGCGCGCATGTTCGAACATGTTTGGGTAAAATGTGCCAAAAAGTTTCATAGGGTGTATAGGTTTCTTGCTACTATTATCTCTTTGTTGTCGGATTGGTTTGGCTCATCAAGGAATGGCTTGTCTCGAACTTAAATTTTCAAATTCGTTTGTTTCGTTAAGTCATTTTCTCCAAAATAACAGTTTTTAAGCTTCCTAATGAGGAATTGGTGTAGCTTTTCTAAAATTGGTTTGAAGTTATGTGTTTTTGTGACCTTTATATGCAATATAAGTGATCTATTATCAGTAGTAATAAACCTATACACCCGCTGACACTTTTTGGCACATTTTACCCAAACATGTTCGATCATGCGCGCGCATGTTTGAACATGTTTGGGTAAAATGTGCCAAAAAGTGTCATAGGGTGTATAGGTTTCTTACTACTATTGTCTCTTTGTTGTCGGATTGGTTTGGCTCATCAAGGAACGGCTTGTCTCGAACTTAAATTTTTAAATTCGTTTGTTTCGTTAAGTCATTTTCTCCAAAATAACAGTTTTTAAGCTTCCTAATGAGGAATTGGTGTAGCTTTTCTAAAATAAGTTTGAAGTTGTGTTTTTGTGACCTTTATATGCAATATCAGTGATCTATTATCAGTAGTAATAAACCTATACACCCTATGACACTTTTTGGCACATTTTACCCAAACATGTTCGATCATCCGCGCGCATGTTCGAACATGTTTGGGTAAAATGTGCCAAAAAGAATCATAGGGTGTATAGGTTTCTTGCTACTATTATCTCTTTGTTGTCGGATTGGTTTGGCTCATCAAGGAACGGCTTGTCTCGAACTTAAATTTTCAAATTCGTTTGTTTCCTTAAGTCATTTTCTCCAAAATAACAGTTTTTAAGCTTCCTAATGAGGAATTGGTGTAGCTTTTCTAAAATAAGTTTGAAGTTGTGTTTTTGTGACCTTTATATGCAATATAAGTGATCTATTATCAGTAGTAATAAACCTATACACCCGCTGACACTTTTTGGCACATTTTACCCAAACATGTTCGATCATGCGCGCGCATGTTTGAACATGTTTGGGTAAAATGTGCCAAAAAGTGTCATAGGGTGTATAGGTTTCTTACTACTATTGTCTCTTTGTTGTCGGATTGGTTTGGCTCATCAAGGAACGGCTTGTCTCGAACTTAAATTTTCAAATTCGTTTGTTTCGTTAATTCATTTTCTCCAAAATAACAGTTTTTAAGCTTCTAATGAGGAATTGGTGTAGCTTTTCTAAAATAAGTTTGAAGTTGTGTTTTTGTGACCTTCATATGCAATATCAGTGATCTATTATCAGTAGAAAGAAACCTATACACCCTATGACACTTTTTGGCACATTTTACCCAAACATGTTCGATCATATGCGCGCATGTTTGAACATGTTTGGGTAAAATGTGCCAAAAAGTGTCATAGGGTGTATAGGTTTCTTACTACTATTGTCTCTTTGTTGTCGGATTGGTTTGGCTCATCAAGGAACGGCTTGTCTCGAACTTAAATTTTCAAATTCGTTTGTTTCGTTAAGTCATTTTCTCCAAAATAACAGTTTTTAAGCTTCCTAATGAGGAATTGGTGTAGCTTTTCTAAAATAAGTTTGAAGTTGTGTTTTTGTGACCTTTATATGCAATATCAGTGATCTATTATCAGTAGAAAGAAACCTATACACCCTATGACACTTTTTGGCACATTTTACCCAAACATGTTCGATCATATGCGCGCATGTTTGAACATGTTTGGGTAAAATGTGCCAAAAAGTGTCATAGGGTGTATAGCTTTCTTACTACTATTGTCTCTTTGTTGTCGGATTGGTTTGGCTCATCAAGGAACGGCTTGTCTCGAACTTAAATTTTCAAATTCGTTTGTTTCGTTAAGTCATTTTCTCCAAAATAACAGTTTTTAAGCTTCCTAATGAGGAATTGGTGTAGCTTTTCTAAAATAAGTTTGAAGTTGTGTTTTTGTGACCTTTATATGCAATATCAGTGATCTATTATCAGTAGAAAGAACCCTATACACCCTATGACACTTTTTGGCACATTTTACCCAAACATGTTCGATCATCCGCGTTTGGGTAAAATGTGCCAAAAAGTTTCATAGGGTGTATAGGTTTCTTGCTACTATTATCTCTGTGTTGTCGGATTGGTTTGGCTCATCAAAGACTGCTATTTCTTTTTCAATGATCAACTAGCGAACCCGTTCAAAGTTCTGTTGATAGCTAACGGTTTTACGAGTTTTTTACTGCCTCCCATTAAATGTTTGACTTTTACGTTTTTTCTTTTTTAATTGCTCTCAAACGAAGTTTGCAGCAATTTTATTAGTCCTGTCGGTCTTTTCGATTTTTCGCATGACCGATTTTTCGTCTGATCCATTCGACTTTTCGTCCTCAAAAACGAGATAAACAGATTGTTGTTGTAGCTGTCGCACAGAGCTGTGCACTTGTAGTTGATTCATAGCCGCCGTCAGCATATCAAACGGCTATTATTTAGGCGCTCTCCTTTTTTACGCTTCAAAGAATTTAGATTGTTGTGGGGCGTTGTCTTTTTTAAAATCTGTTCACACAATATTATTTTTGAAGTCAAATTAGAGTAGTGATTTTGGGCACTCCGAAAGTGGATGTTGCGCAAAAAAGCAATTTTCTTGCGACGTGAATTTTTTCACTCGTGATTTGTAAGTAGTGAGAAGACGGTGTTTGAACAAACGTTCGCTTTTTTACTAGCGGTTTTTCGTTCACGTGTAAAAATTGAACTTACTTTTGCTGTTTTTATTCACAAACAATGTAGTTATTATATTAGTCTTGAGGTTTTTAATGCAATTTTTGTCTGAACCTTTTGATTTTAAGAACAGGGTAAACAGGTAGCGCCCGGAGAACATTAGTTTTAGCCTTTCGACTTCCCAGACTCGTAAGTATGCGATACACCAAAACTGCTTTGGAGACGTATTCAGGGTGTAAAGGGTTATTCATGAGTTTTACCCTCTCTTCCAACCCTACACTCGCACTTCCTGCCACCTGTAACCCTTTGCACTCACAACGCGCCCCTTCCATTAAGTTAAAGCTTCTTTTGCCGTAAGAACTTCTTTGGATAAGGCTTCAAAGGCGAAACGGCTTGTCTTTAACTTAAATTTTCAAATTCGTTTGTTTCGTTTATGAGTCACTTTCTCGAAAATGACAGTTTTTATTCCTATGAGAAATTAGTGTAGCTTTTGTAAAATTAGTTTGAAATTATGGGTTTTTGTGACTTTTGTATGCAATATAAGTGATCTTTTATCTCTTCGTTGTCCGATTTGTTCGGCTCATCAAGGACTGGTATTGCTGTTGCAATGATCAACTAGCGAACGCATTGAAGATTATGTTGATAGTGAACGGTTTTGTATGAGTTTTTCACTGCGTCTTATTAAATATTTGTGACTTAAACGTGTTTTGTTTTTTTAATTGCTCTCAAACGAAGTTTAGCAATTATTAAAGTCGTGTCGATCTTTTTGCGATTTTTGGCTAGACCGATTTTTCGTCTGATCCATTTGACTTTTCGTCCTCAGAAACTAGATAAAGATTGTTGTTGTTGTAGCTGTGCACTTGTAGTTGATTCATAGCTGCCGTCAGCCTCTCCAACGGCTATTATTTAGGCGCTCTCCTTTTTTACAATTCAATGAATTTGAATTGTTGTGGGGTGTTCTCTTTTTGTAAGATCTCCACACATTATCCTTATTTTTGAAGTCAAATTGGAGTAGTGATTTTGGGCAATCCGAAACTGGATGTTGCGCAAAAAAGTTTTTTGCGCAGTGGTTTTTTACTCATGATTTGTTAGTAATGAGGAAACGGTGTTTGAACAAACGTTCGCTTTCTTGCTAGCGGTTTTTTGTTCACGTGTAAAGATTGACTAATTTTTGCTGTTTTTATTCACAAACAAAGTGTGTAGTTATTATATTAGTCGTGGTTTTTATGCAATTTTTGTCTGAACCTTTTGACTTCAAGAACGGGGTAAACAGGTAGCGCCCGGAGAACATAAATTTTAGCCTATCGTCTTCCCAGACTCGTATTAGGCGATACACCAGAACTTCTTTGGAGACGTATTCATGGTGTGAAGGGTGATTCATAAGTTTTACTCTCTCTACCAACCCCACGCTCGCACTTCCTGCCACCTGTAACCCTGTGCGCTCACCACGCGCCCATTCCATTAAGCTAAGGCTTCTTCTGCCATTAGAACTTCTTTGGATAAAGTTTCAAAGGCGAAACGGCTTGTCTTGAACTTAAATTTTCAAATTCGTTTGTTTCGTTAAGTCATTTTCTCCAATATAACAGTTTTTAAGCTTCCTAATGAGGAATTAGTGTAGCTTTTCGAAAATTAGTTTTAAGTTATGGGTTTTTGTGACTTTTATATGCAATATAAGTGATATTTTATCTCTTAGTTGTCCGATTGGATTGGCTCATAATGGACTGGTATTGCTTTTTCAATGATCAACTAGCGAACCCATTCAACGTTCTGTTGATAGCTAACGGTTTTGTATGAGTTTTTCAATGCGTCTTATTAAATATTTGTGACTTTTACTCTACGTGTTTTTCTTTTTTAATTGCTCTCAAACGAAGTTTGTAGCAATTATATTAGTCCTGTCGGTCTTTTGCGATTTTTGGCTCGACCAATTTTTTGTCTGATCCATTCGACTTTTCGTCCTGAAAAGCGAGATAAACAGATTGTTGTTGTTGTAGCTGTCGCACAGAGCTGTGCAATTTTAGTTGATTCATAGCCGCCGTCAGCCTCTCAAACGGCTTTTATTTAGGTGCTTTTCTTTTTAACGCTTCAAAGAATTTAGATTGTTGTGGGGCGTTGTCTTTTTTAAAATCTGTTCACACAATATTATTTTTGAAGTCAAATTAGAGTAGTGATTTTGGGCACTCCGAAAGTGGATGTTGCGCAAAAAAGCAAGTTTTTTTGCGCAGTGATTTTTTTACTCATGATTTGTTAGTGATGAGAAAACGGTGTTTGAACAAACGTTCGCTTTATATTAGCGGTTTTTTGTTCACGTGTAAAAAATTGGACTAATTGTTGCTGTTTTTATTCACAAACAATGAAGTTATTATATTAGTCTTGAGGTTTTTAATGCAATTTTTGTCTGAACCTTTTGACTTTAAGAACGGGGTAAACAGGTAGCGCCCGGAGAATTTTAATTTTAGCCTTTTGACTTCCCAGACTCGTAAGTATGCGACACACCAAAACTGCTTTGGAGACGTATTCATGGTGTGGTGGGTGATTCACGAGTTTTACCCTCTCTTCCAACCCTACGCTCGCACATGCTGCCACCTGTAACCCTGTGCGCTCACAACGCGCCCCTTCCATTAAGTTTAAGCTTCTTTTGCCGTAAGAACTTCTTTGGATAAGGCTTCAAATGCGAAACGGCTTGTCTTGAAACTAAATTTTCAAATTCAATCGTTTCGTTTGAGTCACTTTCTCCAAAATGACAGTTTTTAAGCTTTCTAATGAGGAATTAGTAGCTTTTGTAAAATTAGTTTGAAATTATGGTTTCTTGTGACTTTATATGCAATATAAGTGATCTTCTCTCTTCGTTGTCCGATTTGTTTGGCTCATCAAGGACTTGTATTGCTTTTTCAATGATCAACTAGCGAACCCATTCAACGTTCTGTTGATAGCTAACGGTTTTGTATGAGTTTTTCACTGCGTCTTATTAAATATTTGTGACTTTTACGTGTTTTTTTATTTGCTCTCAAACGAAGTTTGTAGCAATCATATTAGTCCTGTCGGTCTTTTTTTGCGTTTTTTGGCTTGCCCGATTTTTCGTCTGATCCATTCGATTTTTTGTCCTCAGAAACGAGATACAGATTGTTGTTGTAGCTGTCGCACAGAGCTGTGCACTTGTATTCAATTCATAGTCGCCGTGAGCCTCTCAAACGGCTATTATATAGGCGCTCTCCATTTTTACAATTCAAAGAATTTGATTTGTTTTGGTGCGATGTCTTTTTAAGATCTGTCCACACATTATCGTTTTTTGAAGTCAAATTGGAGTAGTGATTTTGGGAACTCCAAAACTGGATGTTGCACAAAAAAGCAAGTTCCTTGCGGCGTGATTTTTTAACTCGTGATTTGTAAGTAGTGAAAACGGTGTTTGAACACACGTTCGCTTTATTGCTAGCGGTTTTTTGTTCGCGCGTAGAAATTGGCTAATTTTTGCTGTTTGTATTCACAAACAAAGTGAAGTTATTATATTAGTCCTCTTGTTTTTTATGCAATTTTTGTCTCAACCTTTTGACTTTAAGAACGGGGTAAACAGGTAGCGCCCGGAGAATTTTAATTTTAGTCTTTTGACTTCCCAGACTCGTAAGTATGCGATACACCAAAACTGCTTTGGAGACGTATTCAGGGTGTAAAGGGTGATTCATGAGTTTTACCCTCTTCCAACCCTACCCTCGCACTTCCTGCCACCTGTAACCCTTTGCGCTCACAACGCGCCCCTTCCATTAAGTTAAAGCTTCTTTTGACGTAAGAACTTCTTTGGATAAGGCTTCAAAGGCGAAACGGCTTTTCTTGGAACTAAACTTTTTCAAATTCGTTCGTTTCGTGTATGAGTCACTTTCTCGAAAATGACAGTTTTTAAGCTTTCTTATGAGGAATTAGTGTAGCTTTTGTAAAATCCGTTTGAAATTATTGGTTTTTGTGAATTTTATATGCAATATAAGTGATCTTTCATCTCTTCGTTGTCCGATTTGTTTGGCTCATCAAGGACTGGTATTGCTGTTGCAATGATCAACTAGCGAACGCATTGAAGGTTATGTTGATAGCTAACGGTTTTCTATGAGTTTTTCACTGCGTCTTATTAAATATTTGTGACTTAAACGTGTTTTGTTTTTTTAATTGCTCTCAAACGAAGTTTAGCAATTATTAAAGTCCTGTCGATCTTTTTGCGATTTTTGGCTAGACCGATTTTTCGTCTGATCCATTTGACTTTTCGTCCTCAGAAACTAGATAAACAGATTGTTGTTGTTGTAGCTGTGCACTTGTAGTTGATTCATAGCCGCCGTCAGCCTCTCAAACGGCTATTATTTAGGCGCTCTCCTTTTTTACAATTCAAAGAATTTTAATTGTTGTGGGGTGTTCTCTTTTTGTAAGATCTCCACACATTATCCTTATTTTTGAAGTCAAATTGGAGTAGTGATTTTGGGCTTTCCGAAACTGGATTTTGCGCAAAAAAGCAAGTTTCTTGCTGCGTGAATTTTTTGCTCATGATTTGTACGTAATGAGAAAACGGTGTTTGAACAAACGTCCGCTTTATTGCTAGCGGTTTTTTGTTCACGTGTAAAAAATTAGACTAATTTTTGCTGTTTTTATTCAAACAAAGTGTGTAGTTATTATATTAGTCCTGTGGTTTTTATGCAATTTTTGTCTGAACCGTTTGACTTTAAGAACGGGGTAAACAGATAGCGCCCGGAGAACATTAATTTTAGCCTATCGACTCGTAAGAATGGGATACACCAAAACTGCTTGGGAGACGTATTCATGGGGTGGTGGGTGATTCACGAGTTTTACCCTCTCTTCCAACCCTACGCTCGCACATGCTGCCACCTGTAACCCTGTGCGCTCACAACGCGCCCCTCCCATTAAGTTTAAGCTTCTTTTGCCGTAAGAACTTCTTTGGATAAGGCTTCAAATGCGAAACGGCTTGTCTTGAAACTAAATTTTCAAATTCAATCGTTTCGTTTGAGTCACTTTCTCCAAAATGACAGTTTTTAAGCTTTCTAATGAGGAATTAGTAGCTTTTGTAAAATTAGTTTGAAATTATGGTTTTTTGTGACTTTATATGCAATATAAGTGATCTTATCTCTTCGTTGTCCGATTTGTTTTGGCTCATCAAGGACTTGTATTGCTTTTTCAATGATCAACTAGCGAACCCATTCAACGTTCTGTTGATAGCTAACGGTTTTGTATGAGTTTTTCACTGCGTCTTATAAAATATTTCTGACTTTTACGTGTTTTTTTATTTGCTCTCAAACGAAGTTTGTAGCAATCATATTAGTCCTGTCGGTCTTTTTTTGCGTTTTTTGGCTTGCCCGATTTTTCGGCTGATCCATTCGACTTTTTGTCCTCAGAAACGAGATACAGATTGTTGTTGTTGTAGCTGTCGCACAGAGCTGTGCACTTGTATTCGATTCATAGTCGCCGTCAGCCTCTCAAACGGCTATTATATAGGCGCTCTCCATTTTTACAATTCAAAGAATTTGAATTGTTTTGGTGCGATGTCTTTTTAAGATCTGTCCACACATCGTTTTTTGAAGTCAAATTGGAGTAGTAATTTTGGGAACTCCGAAACTGGATGTTGCACAAAAAAGCAAGTTCCTTGCGGCGTGATTTTTTAACTCGTGATTTGTAAGTAGTGAAAACGGTGTTTGAACACACGTTCGCTTTATTGCTAGCGGTTTTTTGTTCGCGCGTAGAAATTAGACTAATTTTTGCTGTTTGTATTCACAAACAAAGTGAAGTTATTATATTAGTCCTCTTGTTTTTTGTGCAATTTTTGTCTGAACCTTTTGACTTTAAGAACGGGGTAAACAGGTAGCGCCCGGAGAATTTTAATTTTAGCCTTTTGACTTCCCAGACTCGTAAGTATGCGATACACCAAAACTGCTTTGGAGACGTATTCAGGGTGTAAAGGGTTATTCATGAGTTTTACCCTCTCTTCCAACCCTACACTCGCACTTCCTGGCACCTGTAACCCTTTGCACTCACAACGCGCCCCTTCCATTAAGTTAAAGTTCTTTTGCCGTAAGAACTTCTTTGGATAAGGCTTCAAAGGCGAAACGGCTGGTCTTTAACTTAAATTTTCAAATTCGTTCGTTTCGTTTATGAGTCACTTTCTCGAAAAAGACAGTTTTTAAGCTTTCTTATGAGGAATTAGTGTAGCTTTTGTAAAATCCGTTTGAAATTATTGGTTTTTGTGAATTTTATATGCAATATAAGTGATCTTTCATCTCTTCGTTGTCCGATTTGTTTGGCTCATCAAGGACTGGTATTGCTGTTGCAATGATCAACTAGCGAACGCATTGAAGGTTATGTTGATAGCTAACGGTTTTCTATGAGTTTTTCACTGCGTCTTATTAAATATTTGTGACTTAAACGTGTTTTGTTTTTTTAATTGCTCTCAAACGAAGTTTAGCAATTATTAAAGTCCTTTCGATCTTTTTGCGATTTTTGGCTAGACCGATTTTTCGTCTGATCCATTTGACTTTTCGTCCTCAGAAACTAGATAAACAGATTGTTGTTGTTGTAGCTGTGCACTTGTAGTTGATTCATAGCCGCCGTCAGCCTCTCAAATGGCTATTATTTAGGCGCTCTCCTTCTTTACAATTCAAAGAATTTTAATTGTTGTGGGGTGTTCTCTTTTTGTAAGATCTCCACACATTATCCTTATTTTTGAAGTCAAATTGGAGTAGTGATTTTGGGCTTTCCGAAACTGGATGTTGCGCAAAAAAGCAAGTTTTTTGCGGCGTGAATTTTTTACTCATGATTTGTACGTAATGAGAAAACGGTGTTTGAACAAACGTTCGCTTTATTGCTAGCGGTTTTTTGTTCACGTGTAAAAAATTAGACTAATTTTTGCTGTTTTTATTCAAACAAAGTGTGTAGTTATTATATTAGTCCTGTGGTTTTTATGCAATTTTTGTCTGAACCGTTTGACTTTAAGAACGGGGTAAACAGATAGCGCCCGGAGAACATTAATTTTAGCCTATCGACTCGTAAGAATGGGATACACCAAAACTGCTTTGGAGACGTATTCATGGTGTGAAGGCTGATTCACGAGTTCTACCCTCTCTCCCAACCCAACCCTCGCACTTCCTGCCACCTGTAACCCTGTGCGCTCAATTCCCTGCCATGCTCACCAAGCGCCCTTTTCATTAAGCTAAAGCTTCTTTCGCCGTTAGCTTCTTTTTCGTGTTTTGAGGTTTACGAAGCTCTTTGTTATTTTGGCAATCTGACAGCAATTTTTGATGCCCAGTCACCTAAGTTTTCTAAAGAGATTATTGAATCTAATCATTGGTTGCAGTCTTTTAACTGCGGTTTAAGACTTTAACACTACTTTTCCCCAAATTTTCGTGTGTGCTTTTTTTGCGTAGTTTTCACTTTCTGTTCACTTTTATCTATTTAACTGTTCCTGTTGATTGGCCAAGCAAGGCCTCAAAGCCGAAACGACTCGTCTTGAAACGAAATTTTCAAGTTCGTTCGTTTCGCTGTAAAGTCCTTTTGTCCGAAATGACAGTTTATAAGCTACCTAATGAGAAATTAGTGTACCTTTTCTAAAATTAATTTGAAATTATAGGTTCTTGTTCCTTTTTACTTCGTTTATGTCCACTATAAGTGATCTTTTGTCCCTTCGCTGTCCGTTGCTTTGGCTCTTCTGGGACAGGTCGTATTGGCTTTTCAATGATCAATTAGCGAACCCATTCAAAGTTCTGTTGATAGCTAACGGTTTTGTATGAGTTTTTCACTGCGTCTGTTTAAATATTTGTGGCTTTTAAGTGTTTTTCTTTAATCGCTCTCAAACGAAATTTTTAGCAATTGTAATAGTCCTTGTGGTCTGGTTTTCGCAATTTTTCGCTTGACCGATTTATTGTCTGACCCAGTTGACTTTTCGTCTTCAAAAACAAGACACAGGTAACGCCCCGCTACGCTCAGCTCACGCCCTTCATTTAAGCTAAAGCTAGCCTCACTATACCGTGGCTAGCTATTGATGAAACCAACTGGTCGTTTGAGAGCAATTCACCCGACGCTAGTCGGTTATGGTTGTATTATTTTTGTCTCCTTGACTACCTTTTTGCGTATCGCTTCTAAGAATGTATCAGCTGAGCTCATTCGTTTGTAGTTGATTCATAGCCGACGCCAGCCTCTCAAACGGCTAATATTTAGGCGCTTTTTAACTCATTCTGCTTAGAAAGCAGTTGCCCAGAAAAGCAATATGAATTGAGTGGTGTCAATACTGGAGGAATTGAAATAAAGTGTAAGCTCATAAAGTCGTTTTAGAGCCCGGTGTTCGATTGTTGTTCAAATTCATGGCCGCCCTCATCTTCTCAGCTGGCTGTTATTGAGCTTCCGAATTTTATTGACGAAATATTTGTTTTGCTTTACCTCCTTTTGCCGCTTTTTCAAAAGTTAGCATGAAACCGTTTTCACTTCTCTAGGCTAGTTTTATTCTTCCCTCGTTATGCTCAGAGCTTTTGAACAGCAGTTGCTCAGCAAAGCAGTCCAAATTGAACGAATTCATGAAAACGTAACAGAACAAACAAGAGTAGAAACGGGATGAACACATCCCAATTTTTGCACGAGATGCCGAAATGGATGCTAACTAAATTGTGTGCATGCTAACTAATTTTTTTTTTACTCATCTAGGATTATTTTATCCGTCGCTCGTTCCGCTCAAACTGCTTTTAAACAGCAGTTGCTCAGCAAAGCAATCTAAAATGAACGGAGTCTTAAAAACGAAATTGGCAAACATCAGAATGGAAACGGGATAAACCCATGAATCCCAATTTTTGATGCCCACTACTTAAACTTTGTTCTTATAAGTCTTAGTGACAATCTCTAACGATTATTGGTAATAATACTGGCCTCTATCCTCTCATTAAGGAACAGGAGAATGTCTAACTACGAAATGAACTAAAAAGACAACTTAAAAACTGTTTTTGTTCAAAAATCAATTTTCATTATGTTAATTGCTCTCAAACGAAGTTTGTAGCAATTTTATTAGTCCTGTGGGATTTTTTTTGCTTGACCGATTTTTTTCGTCTGATTCTATTGACTTTTCGTCCTCAAAAACGGGATGAACAGGTAGCGAACAGTGGGCATTAAGTGCTCTTAGAGCCTTTCAGCTCACTGGTCTTCAAGTATTTGATTCTCAGAATCTGTTTTTAGAGACTCATACATATGATGCGAAGATCGGTTCTTAGAGATTGACTCCCCCCTCACACGGATGCTATCCCATTAGCCCCTCAGTGCACCCTTCCCCCCCCCCCCCCCCCCCCCCCCCCGCTGCGCTCACTTACGCCCCTTCAATTAAGCTATAAACCTAGCCTCACTAAACCTTGCCTAGCTACTATCGAAGCCAACCGTTCGCTGGTCGTTTGAGAGCAATTCGCCCGACGTTAGTCGATTATGTTTGGGTATAATTAGTCTTAGTTACCGGGTCTATCAGTTATTGTTTTTAATACTTACCGGTGTCTTCTCATTGAGAAACAGGAGAGTGATTAACGACGAAATCAGACAAATAGCGCAAGCTTTTGTCGTTTTTTTTTAAATGAAGCAATCGGTTTTTTGAATCCCAATCATGATCATGGGAAACAAATCCCAATGGACAGTAATGGAGTCAATTTCTGCTATTTTCGACAATCCTCTTTAAATAGTTTTGAGAAATTTTCAGCACTAGAACAATATACTGGAAATGACCTCATTGGATTGAAAAGATCCAGGGCTGTCGAATTACACAGAACGCTTTAAAATGCATAGAAAGCATGCTCGAAATACATAGAGCACTGTTGTGAAAGTGGGTTAGCATAGAAAAAACTGTTTGTGTAAAAAGCTGTCAAAAACATCAAGAATTCAAAACATTCACAAAAGAAAATAATCCACGAGAATTCCAATAAATTAAAAGGTGCAGCGTAGATAGAGCGTCTTTTTGAGCGTAGCTACGGAGCCAGGAAATTTATGAAGCTGTAGTTCAATAGTTTTCGGAGCAAACATTTTGCAGGTCAGATGCATCCCAATTTCTCACAAGCGAACAGCCAGCAGTACTTGGCGCCATCCCAACAGCAGAGTAGAATGATGCAACAACCAGGAGGCCAAACTGCCCAGCAGCAGCCCCAACAACAGCAGCAGTTTATGATGTCAAGCAACGGTCCACCTAGAGGAGCACCACAACAGCAACAACAATCCCAACAACAGTACTCCTCAACTGGACAGCCCCAAATGATGATACAGCAACAAGCTCAGCCGCAAAGTTCTACCCAACAGCAAATGCATAGCTCTTCAGTAGAAATGCAACAGCAGCAAATGCACGCAAACCAGCTTATGCAGCAGGCTAGTATAAACCCGACACTAATGTACAGCTTCTTTGTGTAATGGGTATGAACTGTTCGTCATATTGTTATTGTTCAAAAAATCCAATTTAGGCGTAAGAACATAGTGCGAGACAGGCTTTGCGTGAACTTTGGCTGATCAATATCTTCCGCGGATTCATAAAGACAGAATCGATCCTGATAGAGACCTTTTCATTATTTTCATTTTTTGGACTTGAAGTTTTTTATAGCTGCGAAGCTGTAAGCTGAGCGTAGCTATATTGCGGTGCTCTTGGTTTTTTACGACTCAAAGAGGAGTATTGGTTTTCTTAAGGTTTTTAATAGCCGCACAGCGATAGCTGAGGCTATTATTGGCCTTCTCTTGGTTTTTTACAATTCAAAGAATTTGAATTGTATTGGGGCGCTGTCTTTTTTTTTTTTTTTTTTAAGATCTGTTCACACATTTTCATGATTTTTGAAGTCAAATTGGAGTGGTGATTTTGGTCACGCCGAAACAGGAAATCGAGCGAAAAAGCGAGTGGTTTTGCGGCGTGAAATTTTTTGCTCTAATTTTAAAGTAGAGTAAGAAAACGGTGTTTGAACAAAAATTCGGTTTCTCGGTAGTGGTTTTTTGTTCACATGCGGAAATTTCACTCTGATTTTTACTGTTTTTTCGATTTTTTGGATCGGATTTTTTTCTAAATAGTTTTCCCAATCCATTCACAGCTCATTCTGGACCTAGTTTTTAGTTAGAATCAAAATTACATATCTCACTAGTAATTTTTTGTTCTCCCTGGAAGCATTTCGACATTTATTTTCTGTTTTTTTTTTGTTTTTTTATCTGATTTTTTTAGAATTGGTTTTCCCAATTCACTCATTGTCCGTTCTAGGACTAGTTGTTTGTTAAGTCAATGAAAATTCTTTGAATTGTACGTCAGGACTTGTCCTGCTATGTTTTTTATTTCGTCGTCATGATTTTTGTTACGACCATATGACGTCACAGCCATTTTTTGTTCATTCGTTCATGCAATTTCAACTGAATTGCATGTGTGACGTCATTTTTCGCTCTTAGTGGAGCGAGTTTTTTTGTTCATGAGCGTGATTAAATTTTTGGTCACACTTGACTTACCTCACTCTCAAAAATGACTTCCTCACTTTGAAATTGACTTTTATTTACTTTAATTCAAAGAGATAAGGTCAAATGGGTGTGTATCACTCTAAATGAAGGTTATTTGAGATCAGCTAATGGAGGCAGTTATAACTTATACAGATTTTTAATCAAAATATAACAGATCAGCCTTCAATGAAGACGAATTTTTTTGGTCTGTCTTTTTTACTGTTTTTTTTAGACTGCCGATCTACGAATCTATTGCGGCTATTTTCTGGCAATCTGCCAGCTATGTTTTTTTTACAGGAAGTAGATTTGTTCACGCGGCATTTTGACCTAAACGCGAAAGTGAGAAAAGCTGTCTTGGTGAACAGATTTTCGCTAAGCGAGAGAAGTTTTTTGATCATGCGCTACGTTTAGTGAATGACTTTTTGACTTTGAAAAGTAGTTTTTGGCCGAATTGCACATATAGATAACCCCTTTTTTCGTCTAAGTGGCCCAATTTTTTTCGCTTGTAATTTGGTTTTTTGTAGAAATTTTTTTGATTCGATGCTAAATTGAAATGCGATCTTCAGCAATTGATATCACAGTGTTTTGCGAAGCCTGAAACTGCGTTTCAAGTTCAAAATTGGCACATGTTTCTTGATTTTTTAGTTAATTTTTGGCTTTTTTTCTAATAATTTTTTCATTTTTGGATCTTTTAACCGTCTTTTTGCCAAAAATAAGTTAATATGGCAGATTAATATGGCACATATAGATAACCCCTTTTTTCGTCTAAGTGGCCCAATTTTTTTTGCTTGTAATTTGGTTTTTTGTAGAAATTTTTTTTATTCGATGCTAAATTGAAATGCGATCTTCAGCAATTGATATCACAGTGTTTTGCGAAGCCTGAAACTGCGTTTCAAGTTCAAAATTGGCACATGTTTCTTGATTTTTTAGTTAATTTTTGGCTTTTTTTCTAATAATTTTTTCATTTTTGGATCTTTTAACCGTCTTTTTGCCAAAAATAAGTTAATATGGCAGATTTTTTTTACTATTCATATACTCAGCACCGCTTTCTACCTCGGTGTAATTTTGTTTTATAAAATTGTACATATGCTAATCCGATTTTGGTAGTCTTTTTCAGATTTTTGTCAGTTTTTTTGTTCGTATTTTGGTTTTAATTACTAGAAATAGTCTTTTTGTGCAACATGAGGGACTTTAATTTCGTTTCAATAAAATATCAATCATTTTTTGGCGTTAAGTTTTTGGAAAACAGAATAAAACTGTTTCATGAATGCAGTTTTTTTTACCATTTTTTTGCAAAATATTTCAATGTTTCGTATGTTTGAATTCTGCTTTTTCCTATTTTTTTGTTCTCTTCAGGAGGATAGATCATTTGTATCGGATGACTAGTTAGCTTTTCTATGTGTCGAATGCTGAACAATGAATTGTATTCGTTTTTCTTGATTTTTGTAATTTGATTTTTAACTTTCAAAATCAAGAATCTATTTTTGTTACGGTGTTCCTCACATTGTGTCCATATTCTTCACATTCTAGTTAGTATCATTCTAGCTTTGTCCTGTCACCTATTTATGGCAATTCTGTTTTTTGTTGATTGGTTTTTTCAGTTGTTAAAAAATTGAATGATTTTAGCTTTTTCTTAGATTTTCGTCATTTTGGTTTTCAATTGATTTCATTCAACATAAGGCAGTACTGAGAGTTTGCTAGCAAGCGTTTTCCAAAATTTCCACTTAATACTATCTACTGCAACTTTTTTCCGGCCTTGGTGTTAATAAACAATTTTGTGCCTTTGAATATTCTTCTGCTGCGTATTTCTTTCCCATTATCAATTTAATTTTTGATTTACTTTGAAATCATGTTGTCTGGCATATGTAGAATAAGGGAGAAGTGTGTGCTGTTTGGTGTCTTAATTGCAGCGATTAGAAATGTACTTATAGTGGTTTTCTGATTCTTAAATTTGAGCATTCCTTTTTAAAAAGATTTAACTTGTGTCTAAGATTTATCTGCCGTTTGCTTTCCCGATCTTATTGAGATAAGAATCATGAAATATTTGAGGGCAATTGATAGCCCTGTCAGATGTTTAAGCCCATCAGTATTTTGACCTTCGTGTCTTTCGAGTTTTTTTAACGTTACCAAACATTTTCAATAAAATAAGATTTTGCTGCTTTTTGTTTCTCTTGGTGACAGTGGTTTAAGTTTCTACAATTTTTAGAACAGACAAAGGGAGGTAATGAGTTAATGGTTTAATACAAAAGGTAATAAATGCCTTCCGCTGCAATTACGGTTTTATTTGTGAAGTTTTGACGCATCGAGTCGCTTCCGGAATTCTTCCGGCTATGTTTTTTGTTTCGTCGTCTGACGCTCTTTTTTCGTTTTACGATTGTTCACACAGCAAAGCTGAAAGTCAAATTTTCTGAATGACTTCTTCCTCTCACTAACGGCGTTTGCGCGCGTGACGTCATTTCTCACTCTCTTTAGCAAAAGTTTTTTGCGTGATTAGATTTTGATCACAAGTGACTTACCTCACTCAATAAAATGACTTTTGCACTTTAAAACTTAAGTTTAATTTGAATTTGTTTAAGGTCAAAGGAACTTATATGTGCAGTAAAGGTCCTTAATAAGAGGCTTCTGCAGAATGAATTTTAACAAGCTTTATTAATTTATCGCTAAATTTTTTTTACCTAGTTTTTTGAGCGGCGTCGATTTTTTTTTGAATTTAGATCTGTATCTGTTTCTATCTCTATTATATGGCACGCAGGTCTATTCTTTCGCAGCTATTCCGGCAATCTGCCGGCTATGTTTGATTGCTTTCGAACGAAATTGAAGCAATTATTGCAGAAGAGAGTCGAGTGTGTCTGCTCTTAAATGCAAATGTTTGCTTTACTGTTTATAATTGCCCTCGATCGAAATGTGAGGAAATTATGGTCTTTTTATGCGAATTTTTTGCTTGACCGTTTTTGCGCTTTTGTTTTGGTTTATTGTGACTACGGAATTGACGTTTTCACGCTTCGTCTTCATTTTTGAGTCATAGCAGTTGCTCTCATTGTTTGCTAATATAAAAGTGATTGTTAGCGGATTAAGATCAAAGATTATGTAGCTTAAGATTAAGTGATTAAGATTTAAGTTTACTATCCTGAAAGTCGCGTAATCGAACCCCGATAGGGTTGGAGTTTTAGCACCCATGAAAATCTTCGAAGCTAAACCCATAAAATAAATTGCATCCACGTGTCGTTTGAGAGCAATTCATCCGAGGATAGTCTGCATATCTTTTTATTGCTGTAAGCTGAGCGGAGCTCTATTGTGGTGCACTTGGTTTTTTTTGTTTCGTCGTCTGATGCTCTTTTTCGTTTTATATTTGTTCACACAGCAAAGCTGAAAAAGTCAGTTTCTGATTGATTTCTTCCTCTCACTATCGGCATTTGCGCGCGTGACGCCATTTCTGACTCTCTCCAGTAAAAGTGTTTAGCTCATTTGCGTGATTAGATTTTGATCATACGTGACTTACCTCACTCAATAAAGTTTAAGGTCAAAGGAACTCATGTGTGTAACAAAGGTCCCTAATGAAAAGGTGTCTGCGTAATGTTTTTTAGATAGCTTTCTGGGTGGCGTCGATAACTTTTCCAACTTATATCTGTATCTGTTTCTATCTCTATTATACGGCACGCAAATCTATTCTTTCGCAGCTATTCTGGCAATCTGCCGGCTATGTTTAATAATAGCAGCCATCATCTGAGCTGGCTATAATTGAGCTCCTAATTTTGTTAATATTCAAGAACTATGAAGTGTATTGGTGCGCTGTCTATTATTGCTATCAAGCAATATTTGTAGCAATTATATTTATCCTGTGGTCCTTTTTAATGTGACCGATTTTTTGTCTGAACCATATGACCTTTCGTCCTCAAAAAGGGGAAAAGAGGTATTAAGGGCTCTTAGAGTCGTGCCCCTTATACCAGTCACTAAGATGCGATTCAATAAAACTGTTTCGAGGAGACAATTTCATGGTTATGAGGTCTGTTCTTATCTTAAAACTTTGACCCCCTCAGTCACCCCCCAGTCCACTCCAACCGGTGATTTGGACCCCTCTTGGCCAGCCCCCCGAACTCTACCCCCTCCCCACCTCTAACTCTGCCTCCCCTACCCTCCGCACCACTCGGCGCTCACCCCCCATGCTAGCTCTCCCGTGCTGGGTACTAACAAACCAACCGGTCGTTGGAGAGCAATTCGCCCGGCCTGAGTCGGTTATGTTTTAAGGTTGTTCCCTTTTTTGGACCTTTTGTCAATGAGAAGTCAAAATTTACTAGTAATTAATAGCCGCCTCAGCTTCTTAGTCGGCTATTATAGCTCTCCTATTTTTTTTACTTCGTCGTACTCAAATTTTTCTGATTCACCTTAAATAACAGGTTGTTTTTGCGTGAAATCTTTTTAGACTTCTGTAGGCTAGTTTCACTCTACGCACATTCTGGTGAAATTGGTTTTAGACAGCAGTTGCTCAGCAAAACAATTCAAAATGAACAGAGTCAGTATCAATAACGAAATAAGAAATAGAAATCGGGGAACCCATAAAGCCCAATTTCAGATGCCCGTTACTCTAACTTTTTCTTATTTACCATCTCTAATGCTTATTGGTATTGATCTAGCCCCTGTGTCGTCTGATTACGAAACAGGAGTATGTTCAGCTCCAAAATGACATCCAAATAGTTCGCACTTAAACGTTTTTTTGTACGAAAAGCATTTTTCACTAGTTATCTTTCAATCACAATCTTGGTTATGGGAATCAACGGTGGCTATTTTCCGGCGAACTGCCGTGTATGTTATTAATCACGATGTAGAAGTAAGGGAAGCAAAAAGTGAATTTTTCAAGGCGTGATAATTCAAACTGCGTTTTAATTGGTATTAAATGAGATTTTTCGTTTTTGAGATCTTTTTCGTGACGCAGTTTGACTGGTTTTTGTTACTTCTTTGTTTTCTGTAGGAATACATTGTTGCACTTGTTTAAAGCAATCAAAAAGTAACTAATGTTTTTGAAAGACTTATATGTTATTCGTCTTCATAAAGTGTTTTTTTTTATTTTGACTTTTTGTAGTTCTTTTTAAGTGTCGTTAATGGTAGGTCTCAGTTGCGCTGTATTGAAGTACATTTGAAGTACATCGGAGAAACCCATAAAGCCCAATTTCAGATGCCCGTTACTCGAACTTTTTCTTATTAACCTAATGCTTATTGGTATTGATCTAGCCCCTGTGTCGTCTGATTACGAAACAGGAATATGTTCAGCTCCAAAATGACATCCAAAAAAATCGCACTTAAACGTATTTTTTGTACGAAAATCATTTTTCACTAGTTATCTCTTTCAATCACAATCTTGGTTATGGGAATCAACGGCGGCTATTTTCCGGCAATCTGCCGTGCATGTTTTTAATCACGCTGTAGAAGTAAGAGAAGCAAAAAGTGAAGTTCTAAATGCGTGATATTTTTCAAACTGCGTTTTAATTGGTATTGAAATTAGAGATTTTTTGTTTTTGAGATCTTCTTTTCGTGACGCTATTTGACTGGTTTTTGTTACTTCTTTGTTTTCTGTAGGAATACATTGTTGTACTTGTTTAAAACCATCAAAAAGTAACTAATGTTTTTCAAAGACTATGTTTTTCGTCTTCATAAAATGTTTTTTTTTTTTGATTTTGACTTTTTGTAGTTCTTTTTAAGTTTCATTAATGATAGGTCTCAGTTGCGCTCTTTTGAAGTACATTTGAATTAATTTTTAGTAGCCGCGTCAGCTTCTCAGCCGGCTTTTCCAGCGCTGCTATTACAATTTTGAATTGTATTGGGGCGCTGTCCTTTTTTTAAGGTGTGCTCACACATTTTCATGATTTTTGAAGTCAAATTGGAGTAGTGATTTTGGTCACACCGGAACAGGAAGTGGACCGGAAAAGCGAGTTAGTTAGCTCTAATTTTAAATTAGAGTGAGAAAACGTTGTTTGAACTAAAATTCGCTTTCGCTAGTGATTTTTTGTTCACATACGGTAATTTACCCTTTATTTTTTTTTACCGTTTTTTCGATTTTTTGGATCGGATTTTTTTCTTATTGGTTTTCCTAATCAATTCATAGTTCATTCTGGGCCTAGTTTTTTGTTTAAACCAAATTTCTCTTTTTCGCTAGTGGTTTTTTGTTCACATGCTGCTTTTTAACTTTGATCTAATTTTTTCAGAAATGGTTTTCCCAGATCACTCATAGTCCCTGCTAGGTCTAGTCTTTTGTTTAGTCAATGAAAATTCTTTGAATTGAACGTCAGGACTTGTCCTGCTATGTTTTTTTACTTCGTCGTATTCAAATTTTTCTGCTTTACCTGAAATCAGATTGTTCAACATTTTGCGTGAAATTTTTTGACTTCTCTAGGTTAGTTTCACTCTTCGCACATTCTGCTGAAAGTGTTTATAGACAGCAGTTGCATGAACAGAGTCAGTATCAAAAAATTAAATCAGAAATAGAAACGGGATAAACTCATAAAGCCCACTTTTAGATGCCCGTTAATCAAACTTTTTCTCATTTACCATCCCTAATGCTTATTGGTATTGATACTAGCCCCTATGTCGTCTGACTACGAAACATGCGTATGTTCAGCTCCAAAATGTCATCGAAATAGCTCGCACTTTCACATTTTTTGTACGAAAATCATTTTTCACTGTTTTTTTTTCTCTTGCTATCCCAATCTTGGTTAGGAGAATCAACGGCTGCTATTTTCCGGCAATCTGTCTAGTATGTTCCAATATCAGTTGACATTCAACTGTTTTAACGAATTTGACGCTATTTATTTTGAAAAGCCATTTTTGTGTTCTATTTTTTATCGTTATGTTCTGTCATTCAGTCTCGTCATTGACGGCTCTAATTGGCTCTCTGGTGAGTCACATTTTAGTCATGAATTGCATTAATATTTGTTTTTTTTTGGATTTTGCGGCTTTTTGCCGTTTTTCGCTTAGGCTTGTTCAATGATAGGTCTCATCGACCCTTTCAATAAGTATTTTTGATCTAATACAATTTGGTTTGATCTTCAATGCAAAACTTTTTTTAACTAGGTAGTGCGATAGATGTTGAAGAGTTCAAGTTTTGTGTGCGTGTCTCCATGAGTTTCATGTTAAATGACATCGTAGAAACAGATTTGTCCCAAAAGATGTTTGCTGCCTTTTAACTCCTGTGCAGTTTTCTACAAAGTGGCGTTTGTTGTCTAAACTCAGACGACATAAAGGTTTTACGAAGCTGACTATGTGACACATTATAACTTCCATAACTCAAATTTTTGTAAAGGAAAAGAAATTACAGCTTTGTGTAGTGTTCTCTTTACTTTCGGACGTCTTTGTATATGATTTGTTAATAGCCGCCCTCATCTTCTCAGTCGGCTATTTTAGCTCTCCTATTTTTTACAATTCAAAGAATTTGAATTGTATTGGGGCGCTGTCTTTTTTTTTAAGATCTGTTCACACATTTTCATGATTTTTGAAGTCAAATTGGAGTAGTGATTTTGGTCACGCCGAAACAGGAAATGGAGCGAAAAAACGAGTGGTTTTGCGGCGTGAATTTTTTTCGCTCTAATTTTAAAATAGAGTGAGAAAACGGTGTTTGAACAAAAATTCGGTTTCTCGGTAGTGGTTTTTTGTTCACATGCGGCAATTTCACTCTGATTTTTACTGTTTTTTCGATTTTTTGGATCGGATTTTTTTCTAAATAGCTTTCCCAATCCATTCACAGCTCATTTTAGGTCTAGTTTTTGGTTTGAATTAAATTTTCATTTCTCGCTAGTGGCTTTTTTGTTCACATGCGGCATTTTGACATTGATTTTCTGTTTTTTTTTTCTTATTTTTTTTCTGATTTTTTAAAAATGGTTTTCTCAATTCACTCATAGTCCATTCTAGGTCTAGTTTTTCTGTTTAGTCAATGAAAATTCTTTGAATTGAACGTCAGGACTTGTCCTGCTATGTTTTTTTACTTCGTCGAATAAAAAAATGTTTCGCTTTACCTCATTTTGCCGCTTTTTCAACATTTTGCGTGATATCTTTTTGACTTCTCTAGGCTAGTTTCTCTCTTCCTTCATTGTGCTAAAAGTGATTTTGAACATCAGTTGCTCAGCAAAGCAATTTAAAATGAACAGAGTCAGTATAAAAAATTGCAGTCAGGAGTAGAAACGGGATAAACCCATAAAGCCCAATTTTAGATGCCCGCTATTTGAACGTCGTTCCTATAAGTCTTAGTTACCATCTCTAGTGCTTATTGGTATTGATAGTAGCCCCTCTAGCCTCTCTTTAAGAAACAGAAGTACGTTATGTTCAACTACGAAATGCCATCAAAATAAATCGGACTTAAAAAATGTTTTTGTACAAAAATCTTTTTCATTATCTTCTATTCTTTCAATCCCAATCATGCTTATTGGAATCAACGGCGGCTTTTTTCCGGCAATCTGCCCGGTATGTTTCATTATTGGAGGCTTCTCTGTTAAGGAGGCTGATAGTGTTGTCTTAAATTTAATCAAATCTTTGATTTGTAATTCAGGACTGGTCCTGTTTTGTCTTTACTTCGTCGAAAAAAAAGTTTGTTTCGTTTTACTGCATTTTGCCGCTTTTTCGACAATTTGCCCGAGATGGATGCTAACTAAATTGTGTGCATGCTAACTCAATTTTTTTTACTCATCTGGGCTAGTTTAATTTGTCGCTCGTTCCGCTCAAACTGCTTTTAAACAGCAGTTGCTCAGCAAAGCAATCTAAAATGAGCGGAGTCTTAAAAACGAAAATGGCGAACACGAGAATGGAAACGGGATAAACCCATGAAGACCAATTTTAGATGCCCGCTAATTAAACTTTGTTATAAGTCTTAGTGATTCGCTCTAACGCCTATTGGTATGAAGCTTCTGTATCACAGGAACTGGAGTATATCTAACTACGAAATGAAAAGTTCACACTTGGAAACTGTTTTTTAATTTTCTGTTTTTCAATCCCAATTGCGTTTTGGGATTCAACAGCGGCTATTTTTGGCCAATATGCGGTTTTGGTTTTTAGAGCACCCTCCGCTCTCCGTCGAAAATACTTCTTGGTTGTCTTTTTTGTTTGACTGTTTGGTTTTCTTTGATTTGTGGTTTTGTGCTATTTGATGTCCGACAAAATCTGTCTTATGACATTTTTTGCATTGGAAATCTCTGCAATGTAAAAATAATGTTTAAATGATGGCAGCATTTGGAATCTTTTATGAATTGATCCAAGATGATAACTCCCACACGCTCATTTAAATGACAGTCATTCGATTGTAAATCGTCATACGTCAGACACTAAACGTCTTACACTTCCGTCTTACATATACGCCTAAGTCCATATATCAGCTTCATACGTGTGTAATACACAATCTTGGCTTTATGTAGCTAATGCTATCTATGAATTTCCAATAAAAGTTTGAAGCATAAATTGGTGTGTGGAATGAAGTCAGTAACTCATCTGAAGTTGATTCCATTGTGTATGATCAATGCATCTTTCTGTTGTTGAATTCTTTCTACGCTTCCGAGCATCGCGTCCAATTCCCACTTTTGATTCTTTTTATTAGTTCCTGGAGTAATCTGTTTTTTGAAGTTCCGTTTTTCTGTTTTGGTCAACCAATCAGTTTGAGCGAAGTGAATAAATAACGATTGCGAAGTAGGCTATCGTTGTCAGATTCGTCTTCGTCAAAATCCTTTCCACTTAAAGCATCGGGGTGCGGTATATGCTCTCGCGGTGTTTTCAAATCAAAGTCGGAGCCCATCAGTTAGTGCGCATCTTGTGATTCTAACTCATGCTGTCTTCGAGATCTCATCTGGCGCGGAGATATTTTGAGTTTTGTGATCTGTCTGCAGTGTTAATTGTCTTCCAAGAAAATGTAACAATTTTGTTGCGTTGTGCCCCTCGAAAAGTCGCGTTTTCCCCAGGTCGTTCATTGTCAACAGTTTCGTTGCAAAATTGGAAATCATTCTTTCGTAGAAATTCGCTAGCGCAACATGCGGTTCGAGTTGTTTGTTGTTGGTTAGTGACTTAGCACTTTCAATTTTTTTAAAAAAATTTTTGGGATCTGGTGCTATTCCATCCTAAGAGATTGAGGATCACAAAAACTAACACTTTTGAGTGGTATTGGGTTAATTTTTTCTTCATTAATAGTAAAAATTTTTCTTACGTTGTCGGCGCCTGACTAGACATTCTCTTGTTGAATTGCGCCTTGGTGATTCCATACACCAACACGTCGTCTTGAAAGATCACAATACTTTTGATTCTTCGCGTTGATTTGATGCAGTTCTGGAAGATTTGAAGAAGAGTTCAATCCTTGCGGTAGTCGACTCCTTTTGAATAGTCCCTGAGGTGTTTTGATTGTGCTTATGTTGCCTCTTCGTCAAGTTCAGTTAGGTACTAAGTATCTGAGAGGTCACTTTGCTCAAGAGGGAGATCCCCGAAATGTCTGGTATTGGGTCTCCTACTTTGGCAAAACTGACCTCTCAGATGCTTACTATCAAATTGAACTTGAAATTTTTTTATTAATTCAAAAGCATCACAGTCATCCTTACCATTAGTTAGTAGAATAGCTGTGTACAAATGATCTGAGAATACACCCCTGTTTTCATTTTAAATTGCTCTCAAACAAAATTGTTTGTCCTGTTTTTTTTTCAAATCCGTACCTCTTGATTTTGTACCTCCACCTCACTACCTCTTTCTACCTCTAACCTCCGCTCGCTGGAGCCGCCTTGAGACCCCCAACCAATTCACCCGTTTTGTATGCTCCTTGCCCCCTCTTTGACCACTCATCAGCCTTCTATAAGCAATTCGCCCGACGTTCGTCTGTTGTTTTTATCTTCATTATAGTTTAATCCATGGACTGGAGATAGCATTATGAAAGATTCCCAATAACTGCTGTTAAAGTGTTTGGAACGGGCAGAACCAGTGAATCACAGAAACAGTTTTTGAAGTACCTTTCTTAAAGAAAGATCTGATGCAAAACTTAATGGCATATTGCGAGGTTTTGTTCAACTGATCTTTATTCGAAATAAGGAGTCTCATTCAACTGATTTTGAAGTGCTAATTTTTACCTTCTAGCTCTCAGCCCTTTTCAATAAAATAAATTTTCAGGAAAAACTTGACAACTTCTGCTAACAGCAAGAACTGACAAAGTAAACAACCAGCAAAATGTGATCAAGGCTATGAAAACTTTGAAAATGAAGGTTCTTAAAGCTGTGAAGGACAAAAGCCGAGCACTGTTTATCGAAACCAATTACCCAAAACTGCATCAATAAAGCAACTCGTCGGATTTTTCTAATCGCGTGAACTGGCGGAGTAAATATAAAAAAAACGGTCAAAATACATTTTTAAAACGCTGAGAGTGTACTGATAAACAGCAAGAATTTGGGCATAAATCTGAAAATAGAAAATTTTTAATACTATGATATCAAAACCAATCAATCTAATTAAATTGCGTTTAATTAGAAATGTTATCCCCTTTTTTGTTGATATTTTGAATTGCAATACAAAAATGCGCAATACAGGCAAACGTCAGAAAAGAGTTGTCATTTTGGAAAAGAGTTGTCAAAGTCATCAAACTTGACTATTGTCTGCAATATTGAAGTATTATTTTGAATGACAGCTTCTTATTTGAAAGTTAAATGAATACAATGATGTTTTCCAAGTTCAAAGCAATTTTTGACGTGGTTGCAAATTCATATTTAACACTGTATGAAACCGTGAATTACTCAGAACAATTCGTTATTTTAGAACATGGACCGCCCTTTATATCGAGCTTAAAGCTCAATTTTTATAGAGCGGCTTTCCCATTTTCTCTCAAAATTTTTATTAGATGTCTATCTAATAAAAATTTTGAGAGAAAATGGGAAAGCCGCTCTATAAAAATTGAGCTAAATAAGTAGTAAAAAATCCTTTTTACTACAGTATAGTTGGCACAGCTTGATAAGATTCTAATCATGGACTATTGGAGCTCAAGTTCTGGACATCGACGTAAACCTTTAAATTTCTATAATTTCACCTTGTTTCAAAATAGAAATAATCTTCAACCTAAATGAAGTATTGCTAATAGCCGCGTCAGTAATTCCAGGCGGATATTATTGCGCTCCTAATTTTTTACAATTCAAAATTAAAAGTCTTTTTTTCAAGATCTTTTCACACATTTTCATGATTTGAAGTCAAATTGAAGTGTTGATTTTGGTCACGCCGAAACAGGAAATGGAACAAAAAAAGCGAGTAGTTTTGCGGCGTGAAGATTTTTCGCTCTAATTTTAAACTAGAGTGAGAAAACGGTGTTTGAACAAAAATTCGCTTCCTCGCTATTGGTTTTTTGTTCACATGCGGCAGTTTCACTTTGGCTTTACTGTTTTTTCAATTTTTGATCAGATTTTCTAAATGGTTTTCCCGATCCATTCATAGTTCATTTTAGGCCTAGTTTTTTGTTAGAATCAAGTTTACGTTTCTCGCTAGTGGTTTTCTGTTCTCTCTAGCGGCATTTTGACATTGACTTTCTGTTTTCTTGTTTTTGGATCTGATTTTTTTTAGAAATGTTTTTTTTTTCGAATTCACTCATAGTCCGTTCTAGGCCTAATTTTTTGTTTAGTCAATGAAACTTCTTCAAATTGTACGTCGTGACTTGTCCTGCTATTTTTTTTGTCTAACAGTTTTTTGTTTCGTCTCACCCTGACTTCTTGGAATTGACTTTTTCAATGACTTCTGTGACTTCTAAAAATTTGTGTTCGTGACGTCGTTTCTGCTTTTAGGTCAATTGAGTGGCTTACCTCACTCAAAAAAATGACTTCTGAACTCACTTATGGAACTTAAATTTTGTGAACATTTACTAATTAAAGGTCAATAGTGTGCATCTAAGTAGTGCCAAACTTATATGCCCTAATTCCTGAGTAATAGTGTCTTGAGTTTTAATATCGAATATTAATTTTGAAAAAGCTCCATTAGGGTTTTTTCCTTGAGTTCGGAACGATGATACGTGGAGACGTACCAAGGGCAGTTATAAAAAGCTTCAGATATACCGAGTTACGTGGTGTTTCAAAATCACATTTTTCACGTGGAAAAACTCACATTTTGATTTATAAAAGTGATATCCAAAATATTAAAATTGGAACTCAAATATTGCTGTAGTTTTTCTGTACTCGTCAAATTTTTCGTCTAATCCTTAAACTTTTCGTCCGCAAAAACGGGATAAACAGTTAAAGCCCAGAGGTCATTAATTGACTGAGCAGCTCTCTTGGAGCCTTACGCCTTACTAGTCTTTAAGTATGTTCTGGAGACAATTCATGGCATGAGTTCTAAATCTTAAAAGTTTGACACCCCGTCCCACACTCCCCCGTGCACCCTCCTCCATCTGACCATTTAGACTCTTCTCGTCCAGCATTACCAACCCTACCCCCTACAGCTAGCATCCCCAAGTCCCAGCTAGGTACTACCGAACGGTCGTTTGAGGGCAATTTACCCGACACTAGTCGGTTCTGTTCTTCCCTCAAACCAAACAATAGAATTGGTATGATCTTCATACGAGTATCCAATTGTTCCGAAGACTGGAATAATTGACTTCAAGAAATAATGGTTCTGATAAATCACCCGCAGAAAAAAATAATGCATAATTTAATAATGATAGGCTTACTGAACTGTGGTTTAAAGCGGGCTATACAAAAATTTCGAAAAAGCTGTTGAATTTATTGTAATGACAAACGTAGATTTAACAGAGAGGATCGGTAATGTGCGTTCGCACATAATGTTCCGATCCCGCTCATCCACATTTTGGCAAAATTGTCTACCAAATAAGGAACAGATAGAAAAAATTCTACGCCAATGTGATTTGTGAACTGTAATAAACGGGACTAGGTTGTAAATAGACAGAAATTGAAGATAAGTGCAAAAGTTTTAAAATATTCGTTTTTGGAAACAACTGTTTTCAAAATCATTAAAGCAATCAGCTATCTATATAATTTCGAAAATAGGCTCAATTATTCCTCCATAAAAGCGAATGAGAACTGTCATTATCCATGAAATTCCATACGACAAAAGACAACGGCAGTTAATGGTGCCTTTTTTTGAACGCCAATATTTTAATATATGAAATGTCAATAATTTGTGACAAAACGAGAAAAAAAAACGTGGAAAAAGGCCAAATGCTTAAAAAAATCAAAAAACTTCGTGAAATATAGTATCGAAGTCAGAAAACCACAACTTCATGCGCAAAGCCGCAATAGATTCAATTTTATTTCATTAAAAAGAAGCGTTGTTTTACTGACACTAAGCTACAAGTTGACCAATTTAAGAGAAAAACAGTGTGGTAAAGTTCAATAAGCCATTTATTCAAAAATCAAGTATTTTAAAAAGTCAAAACTACCATAATCTTTTGTGTAAAAAGCTAGATATATTAATTTTAAACTGTTTATGAAATCAGTTGGATCTATCAACAGTGAGCTTTGATTTGAGTTGTTCTGTTCTTTAATTAGCATTAAAAAGATCGATTTTTTTTTATTATAAAAACGACCGACTGATGATCTAGATAATTTGATTGTCAAAAAAATAACTGCCGCGTTTCTGATAAATCATCGAGTAAAGTTACCAAAAAACCCGCAGAGTTTTAATTGCAGAGCACTCTCAATGGAAATGGAAGTAGGGCTAGCCCCCTGTGGAGTTTACAAAGATTGTGGTAGTTGTTTTTTGCTGTGTAGTTCCGGTAAATTTAAAGTGGACTAAAGATGCTTATTTCTTGCTATTTTTGATGAAAAAGGCTGAATTTTAAAATTTTCAGCCAAAAATTAAATCAAAATAGTCACCAATACTTTTTGTCTTTATTAAAATCAACAGAACTATTTTTTACATTTTTTGGCTTAATTTAGCGAAATTTTAGGCAAAAATTCCGGAAAATGTGAATAAAGTACTGCAAATCGGCCTGATATTCAGAAAAATTTATACCACGATAACTCGCTCTAGAACACAAATTTCAAAATTCTACTACACTGACCACACAACTCTTTTTCACTAGACCACTCACAACTCTTTTTCACTAGACCACTCACAACTCTATTACCCACTGATATTTTATCAACGAAATCTTATGATAAACATGGTCGTTCGTTTGTCGCTCCTTCGGACTGACAAATGACCTCTGCAATATAATTGTCGGCGATGTGTAACGTTTAACAATTTCGTCATTTAATATAAGAGAACTGATCATCTTAAAAAGTTAATTTCTGAGAATACACGTGCCATGAGTATTTAATGAGTTTGTTTTTTAATAGACGCGTTTATTTGTTGAGTTAATAGCCAGTATTTCAGGCGGCAGCATACCAGCAACAACAAATCAACCCCACTTCCGTGCAAATAAGTAGCGCTCAAAACCAGAGTATGGTACAACAGTCCAATTCAATAGATGAAATGAAGCCAACATTACAAGATTTGCAACAAGATCCTCAACAGCATCCAATGACAGGCGTGAAAGGTCCCTCACCGCAGCCTGGAACTGGAAATGACGATGGGGGAGGTGCTGATATGGGTGGCGGTCAGTCGGAATTGAACGGGCAGAACGCTTCTGGTGCAGATCCTACAGGAGCCTCAATTGATTCAAATTCTGTTAAACAAGAGAACTCTGCCGTGCAAGACTCCAATCCAGCCTCACTTATGACTGCAATGTGAACCAAACTCCCCTTTTTGTACTACAAACTTACTATTAATATTATTGTTCCAACTTATATTTCGAGTGCGTAGAATCTCTCGTCTCGTGTCCTACCCATGCGACACAAACTCCTGACTATCTATTTCTCCTCAAACCTTTGCAAAGCTAATATCTGACTATCTGGTGTTTAGATTTACTACTCGTGTTATTCAATGCAGCTTTGTAATTGTTTTGGCACACTTAATGTATAAGTGCAGATTCAGCAATGTCTGCCACCTAACCGTTTCTATCATTTTCTTTTTGTCTTCAATTTGTGGATTGAAAGTTTATTTTTGTTTCTTGTACTTTCCAGGTGTGATTAAGTTGCAGTTGATAATTACACCATTTCATTATTTGGGCAATAATTTTCAAAATTGAGTATTGATCTTTGAATTTTTACATGGTGTATTTGATTACTAAAATCTAATTTAATATCAAGTTGCCCTCAATTCTCATCCATTGAGATGTATTATCAATTCACAACGTTCGGAACCAAATCTGTCAATGTACTTATTGTGACTTGAAGCAAAATTGTGTTAAAGCTGTTAATTGATCAAAGTTTAGCAGTTGTTTGGGTACTGTTGGTATTTTTTTCTCCAAGTACTAAAAGATTGATGACGAGTCATCTACTCTTTAGGCTATTATTGTCCTATTTAGAGGACTCCGAGAGTAATGGTGATCTGTTTCAAATCAGTCGAGAGAGTGTAATTGGATGTAAAAATGAATGCGCTCGTGAAAGTAAGTGTGAAGGTCAATCAGTTGAACAAGTCAAAAGCTGCGCTAATTCCTTTAGATTGTTGTGAAATTTTTTGAGGCAAGGGAACTTAATTATCTTAAATTTGCAAAGGTGTTCACTGACCCGATTCCGACAGTAGATTTTCTGCAGGCTAAATGAGCGCCTGGTGGTACTGCTGACCTTAAGGTTTCCATTACAAGGTTCTGCGTCTGACAAATTTGGCTGCCAGTCAACCGTGATAAAAGGTAGATCAAACTCCCGGAGGGCATTAAGTGGCTGATCAGCTCTTTTAGAGCCGTACGCCTTAATAGTCGCTAAATATGCGATTCACTGAAACTTCCCAGACCTAACCACCCTTCACATGATATGAAGGGTGGTTCTTAGAGTTTAACCGCGTCCCTCTATTAAGCGAAAGTCGACATAGGCCGAGCAGCTAGCTAACTGCTCGCCAATCGTGTGAGAGCAATCTGCTCGACATAGTTTTAACTATTAATTTTCCAGTAATACTGTTAATCCAAGACACAATTTGTCAAAGAATTGGGGCTCTTGTTTTTGTAAGATATTTTCCCAATTTTCCTTGTCTATGATTTTTCAAATCGTGATAAACAGGAAAGGCTCAGCAAGCATTAAGTTTCATTAGAGGCCCAAAGTTGGCTTTAGTAGTGCTTGAAGTGCGTAGAGTGGTCCAGCTTCTGGGAAGCCTAATTTCGAAGGTTACAGATCAATTTTATGAGTTTTTGAGCCCAAAATGATCGTTTTTCAAATTTTTGGGTCAATTTTGCTGTTTTTAAATCAATTGGTCTTGATCTGAAGTATTTTAAAATTGATAGTTCGTTTTGCATGATATGCGCTACATCATTTGGTACTGCAAACAAACACGATGAACGATACTAATTTTTGTCTTTGAAATTTTTTAGCCTCAGGGGACAGTGAAAATCTTCTAGGTTCAAACAATAGGTTACTTCAAAGTTGATAGTGGCAATGAACGATTTTCAACAATTTTACGTCACCAATTTTGATGCATTTGTGATAAAACTTGCATTTCAAGTTTTTTGAAAATTTTTACCTTTTATTCAGTTTTTCTTAACCAGCAAGTTCCTTAGCAATTCGTCTGTTAGGCGCCAGAAAACGTCCTCTTAGGAAGGAAAATAAACTACTGCATAACTTTTAGTGCCAATGGAATTGTTTTCAATTTTTAAAATCACTATTTTACATTTCGAGAAGATTTACAATTTTTCCAAGTTTAGCAGTTGTCTGGGTACTGTTGGCTTTTTTTCTCCAAGTACTTAAAGATTGATGACGAGTAATCTACTCTTTAGGCTATTATTTTCCTAATTAGAGGACTCCGAGAGTAATGGTGATCTGTTTCAAATCAGTCAAGAGAGTGTATTTGGATGGAAAAATGAATGCGCGCGTGAAAGTAAGTGTGAAGGTCAATCAGTTGAACAAGTCAAAAGCTGCGCTAATTCCTTTAGATTGTTGTGAAAAGTTTTGGAGCAAGGGACCTTAATTATCTAAATTTTGCAAAGATGTTCACTGACCCGATTCCGACAGTAGATTTTCTGCAGGCTAAATGAGCGCTTGGTGGTACAGCTGACCTTAAAGTTTTAATTACACGGTTCTTCTTCTGTCAATTTTTACTTCCATTCAACCGTGATAAAAGGTAGATCAAACTCCCGGAGGGCATTAAGTGACTGAGCAGCTCTTTTAGAGCCGTACTCCTTAATAGTCGCTAAATATGCGATTCACTGAAACTTCTCAGACCTAACCACCATTCACATGATATGAAGGGTGGTTCTTAGAGTTTAACCCCGCCCCTCTATTAAGTGAAAGTCGACAAAGGCCGAGCAGCTAGCCAACTGCTCGCCAGTCGTGTGAGAGCAATCTGCTCGACATAGTTTTAACTATTAATCTTCCAGTAATACTGTTAATCCAAGACACAAATAATCAAAGAATTGGGGCTCCTGTTTTTGTAAGATATTTTCCCAATTTTCACTGGCTTTGATCTTTCAAATCATGATAAACAGGAAAATCTCAGCAAGCATTATTTTTCATTAGAGGCCCAAAGTTGACTTTTGTAGTGCTTGAAGTGCGTAGAGTGGTCCAAATGCTGGGAAGCCTAAATTGGAAGGTTACAGATCAATTTTAGAAGTTTTTGAGCCCAAAATAATCGTTATTCATTTTTTGGGTCAATTTTGGAGTTTTTAAATCGATTGGTCTTGATTTGAAGTATTTTAAAATTGATAGTTCGTTTTGCAACATATGCGCTAAATCTTTTGGTACTGCAAACAAACACGATGAACGATACTAATTTTTGTCTTTGAGATTTTTTAGCCTCAGGGGACAGTGAAATTCTTCTAGGTTCAAACAATAGGTTACTTCAAAGTTGATAGTGGCAATGAACGGTTTTCAATAATTTAACGTCACCAATTTTGATGCATTTGTGATAAACTTTGCATTTCAAGTTTTTTTGAGAATTTTTACCTTTTGTTCAGTTTTTCTTAACCATCAAGGTCCTTAGCGTCTCGTCTGTTAGGCGCCAGAAAAAGTCCTCTTAGGAATGAAAGTAAATTACTGCACAACTTTTAGTGCCAATGGAATTGTTTTCAACTTTTAAAATCACAATTTTCCATTTTGAGAAGATTTACAATTTTTCCAAATTTAGCAGTTGTTTGGGTGATGTTGGTATTTTTTTCTCCAAGTACTAAAAGATTGATGACGAGTCATCTACTCTTTAGGCTATTATTGTCCTATTTAGAGGACTCCGAGAGTAATGGTGATCTGTTTCAAATCAGTCGAGTGTAATTGGATGTAAAAATCAATGCGCGCGTGAAAGTAAGTGTGAAGGTCAATCAGTTGAACAAGTCAAAAGCTGGTCTAATTCCTTTAGATTGTTGTGAAAAATTTTGGAGCAAGGGAACTTGATTATCTAAAATTTGCAAAGCTGTTCACTGATCCGATTCCGACAGTAGATTTTCTGCAGGCTAAATGAGCGCTTGGTGGTACTGCTGACCTGATGGTTTCAATTAAAGGTTCTGCGTCTGACAATTTTGGCTGCCAGTCAACCGTGATAAAAGGTAGATCAAACTCCCGGGGCATTAAGTGGCTGAGCAGCTCTTTTAGAGCCGTACGCTTTAATAGTCGCTAAATATTTGATTCACTGAAACTTTCCAGAACTAACCACCCTTCACATGATATGAAGGTTGGTGCTTAGAGTTTAACCCCGCCCCTTTTTTAAGCGAAAGTCGACATAGACCGAGCAGCTAGCTAACTGCCCGCCAGTCGTGTGGGAGCAATCTGCTCGACATAGTTTTAACTATTTATCTTACAGTAATACTGTTAATGCAAGACACAATTAATCCAAGAATTGGGGCTCTTGTTTTTGTAAGATTTTTTTCCAATTTTCATTGGCTTTGATCTTTCAAATCGTGATACACAGGAAAGGCTCAGCAAGCATTAAGTTTCATTAGAGGCCCAAAGTTGGCTTTAGTATTGCTTGAAGTGCGTAGAGTGGTCCAGCTGCTGGGAAGCCTAATTTCGAAGGTTACAGATCAATTTTAGGAGTTTTTGAGCCCAAAATGATCGTTTTTCAAATTTTTGGGTCAATTTTGGTGTTTTTAAATCAATTGGTCTCGATTTGAAGTATTTTAAAATTGATAGTTCGTTTTGCATGATATGCGCTACATGTTTTGGTACTGCGAACAAGCACGAAGAACGATTTTAATTTTTGTCTTTGAGATTTTTTAGCCTCAGGGGACAGTGAAATTGTTCTAGGTTCAAACACTAGGCTACTTCAAACTTGATAGTGGCAATGAACTGTTTTCAATAATTTAACGTCACCAACTTTGATGCATTTGTGATAAAACTTGCATTTCAAGTTTTTTTGAAAATTTTTACATTTTGTTCAGTTTTCCTTAACCAGCAAGGTCCTTAGCGTCTCGTCTTTTAGGCGCCAGAAAACGTCCTCTTAGGAATGAAAACAAACTACTGCATAACTTTTAGTGCCAATGGAATTGTTTTCAACTATTAAAATCTTTTTTTTCTCTTTTGAGAAGATTTACAATTTTTCCAACTTCAGCAGTTGTTTGGGTACTGCTGGTATTTTTTTCTCCAAGTACTAAAAGATTGATGACGAGTCATCTACTCTTTAGGCTATTATTGTCCTATTTAGAGGACTCCGAGAGTAATGGTGATCTGCTTCAAATCAGTCGAGAGAGTGTAATTGGATGTAAAATTGAATGCGCGCGTGAAAGTTAGTGTGAAGGTCAATCAGTTGAAAAAGTCAAAAGCTGCGCCAATTCCTTTAGATTGTTGTGAAAAATTGGGGAGCAAGGGAACTAATTATCCAAAATTTGCAAAGCTGTTCACTGACCCGATTCCGACAGTAGATTTTCTGGAGGCTAAATGAGCGCTTGGTGGTACTGCTGACCTTAAAGTTTTAATTACAAGGTTCTGCTTCTGACAATTTTGGCTTCCACTCAAACTTGATAAAAGGTAGATCAAACTCCCGGAGGGCATTAAGTGGCTGATCAGCTCTTTTAGAGCCGTACGCCTTACTGGTCGCTAAATATGCGATTCACTGAAACTTCCCAGACCTAACCACCCTTCACATGATATGAAGGGTGTTTCCTAGAGTTTAACCCCGCCCCTCTATTAAGTGAATGTCGACATAGGCCGAGCAGCTAGCTAACTGCTCGCCTGTCTTGTGAGAGCAATCTGCTCGACATAGTTTTAACTATTAATCTTCCAGTAAAACTCTTTATCCAAGACACAATTAAGCAAAGAATTTGGGCTCTTGTTTTTGTAAGATATTTTCCCAATTTTTATTGGCTTTGATTTTTCAAATCTTGATAAACAGGAAAGGCTCAGCAAGCATTAAGTTTCATTAGAAGCACAAAGTTGGCTTTAGTAGTGCTTGAAGTGCGTAGAGTGGTCCAGCTGCTGGGAAGCCTAAATTCGAAGGTTACAGATCAATTTTAGAAGTTTTTGAGCCCAAAATATTTTTTTTCAAACTTTTGGGTCAGTTTTTGAGTTTTTAAATCGATTGGTCTTGATTTGAAGTATTTTAAAATTGATAGTTTGTTTTGCAAGATATGCGCTACATCTTTTGGTACTGCAAACAAATACGACGAACGATACTAACTTTTGTCTTTGTTATTTTTTAGCCTCAGGGGGCAGTGAAATTCTTCTAGGTTCAAACAATAGGTTACTTCAAAGTTGATAGTGACAATGAACAAGTTTCAATAACTTAACGTCACCAATTTTATGCATTTGTGATAAAACTTGCATTTCAAGTGTTATGAAAAATTTTATTTTTTGTTCACTTTTTCTTAACCAACAAGGTCCTAAGCGTCTCGTCTGTTAGGCGCCAGAAAACGTCCTCTTAGGAATGAAAATAAATTACTGCATAACTTTTTGTGCCAATGCAACTGTTTTCAACTTTTAAAAATCACAATTTTCCATTTTGAGAAAGATTTACAATTTTTCCAAGTTTAGCAGTTGTTTGGGTACTGCTGGTATTTTTTTCTTCAAGTAATAAAAGATTGATGACGAGTCATCTACTCTTCAGGCTATTATTGTCCTATTTAGAGGACTCCGAGAGTATTGGTGATCTGTTTCAAATCAGTCGAGAGAGTGTAATTGGATGTAAAAATGAATGCGCTCGTGAAAGTAAGTGTGAAGGTCAATCAGTTGAACAAGTCAAAAGCTGCGCTAATTCCTTTAGATTGTTGTGAAATTTTTTGAGGCAAGGGAACTTAATTATCTTAAATTTGCAAAGGTGTTCACTGACCCGATTCCGACAGTAGATTTTCTGCAGGCTAAATGAGCGCCTGGTGGTACTGCTGACCTTAAGGTTTCCATTACAAGGTTCTGCGTCTGACAAATTTGGCTGCCAGTCAACCGTGATAAAAGGTAGATCAAACTCCCGGAGGGCATTAAGTGGCTGATCAGCTCTTTTAGAGCCGTACGCCTTAATAGTCGCTAAATATGCGATTCACTGAAACTTCCCAGACCTAACCACCCTTCACATGATATGAAGGGTGTTTCGTAGAGTTTAACCTCGCCCATCTATTAAGTGAATGTCGACATGGGCCGAGCAGCTAGCTAACTGCTCGCCTGTCTTGTGAGAGCAATTTGCTCGACATAGTTTTAACTATTAATCTTCTAGTAAAACTCTTAATCCAAGACACAATTAACCAAAGAATTTGGGCTCTTGTTTTTGTAAGATATTTTCCCAATTTTTATTGGCTTTGATTTTTCAAATCTTGATAAACAGGAAAGGCTCAGCAAGCATTAAGTTTCATTAGAAGCACAAAGTTGGCTTTAGTAGTGCTTGAAGTGCGTAGAGTGGTCCAGCTGCTGGGAAGCCTAAATTCGAAGGTTACAGATCAATTTTAGAAGTTTTTGAGCCCAAAATATTTTTTTTTCAAACTTTTGGGTCAGTTTTTGAGTTTTTAAATCGATTGGTCTTGATTTGAAGTATTTTAAAATTGATAGTTTGTTTTGCAAGATATGCGCTACATCTTTTGGTACTGCAAACAAATACGACGAACGATACTAACTTTTGTCTTTGTTATTTTTTAGCCTCAGGGGGCAGTGAAATTCTTCTAGGTTCAAACAATAGGTTACTTCAAAGTTGATAGTGACAATGAACAAGTTTCAATAACTTAACGTCACCAATTTTATGCATTTGTGATAAAACTTGCATTTCAAGTGTTATGAAAAATTTTATTTTTTGTTCACTTTTTCTTAACCAACAAGGTCCTAAGCGTCTCGTCTGTTAGGCGCCAGAAAACGTCCTCTTAGGAATGAAAATAAATTACTGCATAACTTTTAGTGCCAATGCAACTGTTTTCAACTTTTAAAAATCACAATTTTCCATTTTGAGAAAGATTTACAATTTTTCCAAGTTTAGCAGTTGTTTGGGTACTGCTGGTATTTTTTTCTTCAAGTAATAAAAGATTGATGACGAGTCATCTACTCTTCAGGCTATTATTGTCCTATTTAGAGGACTCCGAGAGTAATGGTGATCTGTTTCAAATCAGTCGAGAGAGTGTAATTGGATGTAAAAATGAATGCGCTCGTGAAAGTAAGTGTGAAGGTCAATCAGTTGAACAAGTCAAAAGCTGCGCTAATTCCTTTAGATTGTTGTAAAATTTTTTGAGGCAAGGGAACTTAATTATCTTAAATTTGCAAAGGTGTTCACTGACCCGATTCCGACAGTAGATTTTCTGCAGGCTAAATGAGCGCCTGGTGGTACTGCTGACCTTAAGGTTTCCATTACAAGGTTCTACGTCTGACAAATTTGGCTGCCAGTCAACCGTGATAAAAGGTAGATCAAACACCCGGAGGGCATTAAGTGGCTGATCAGCTCTTTTAGAGCCGTACGCCTTAATAGTCGCTAAATATGCGATTCACTGAAACTTCCTAGACCTAACCACCCTTCACATGATATGAAGGGTGGTTCTTAGAGTTTAACCGCGTCCCTCTATTAAGCGAAAGTCGACATAGGCCGAGCAGCTAGCTAACTGCTCGCCAATCGTGTGAGAGCAATCTGCTCGACATAGTTTTAACTATTAATTTTCCAGTAATACTGTTAATCCAAGACACAATTTGTCAAAGAATTGGGGCTCTTGTTTTTGTAAGATATTTTCCCAATTTTCCTTGTCTATGATTTTTCAAATCGTGATAAACAGGAAAGGCTCAGCAAGCATTCAGTTTCATTAGAGGCCCAAAGTTGGCTTTAGTAGTGCTTGAAGTGCGCAGAGTGGTCCAGCTGCTGGGAAGCCTAAATTCGAAGGTTACAGATCAATTATAGAAATTTTTGAGCCCAAAATAATCGTTTTTTAAATTTTTGGGTCAATTTTGGAGTTTTTAAATCCATTGGTCTTGATTTGAAGTATTTTAAAATTGATAGTTCGTTCTGCAAGATATGCGCTACTTCTTTTGGTATTGCAAACAGTTACGATGGACGATACTAATTTTTGTGTTTGAGATTTTTCAGCCTCAGGGGACAGTGAAATTCTTCTAGGTTCGAACAATAGGTTACTTCAAAGTTGATAGTGGCAATGAATGATTTTCAATAATTCAATGTCACCAATTTTGATGAATTTGTGATAAAACTTGCATTTCAAGTTTTTTGAAAATTTTTATCTTTTGTTCAGTTTTTCTTAACCAGCAAGGTCCTTAGCGTCTCGTCTGTTAGGCGCCAGAAAACGTCCTTTTAGGAGTGAAAATAAATTACTGCATAACTTTTAGTGCCAATGGAATTGTTTTCAACATTTAAAATCACAATTTTCCATTTTCAGAAGATTTACAATTTTTCCAATTTTAGCAGTTGTTTGTTGGTATTTTTTTCTCCAAGTACTAAAAGATTGATGACGAGTCATCTATTCTTTAGGTTGTTTTTGTCCTATTTAGAGGACTCTGAGAGTAATGGTGATCTATTTCAAATCAGTCGAGAGAGTGTAATTGGATGTAAAAATGATTGCGCCCGTGAAAGTAAGTGTGAAGGTCAATCAGTTGAACAAGTCAAAATCTGCGCTAATTCTTTTAGATTGTTGTGAAAACTTTTGGAGCAAGGGAATTTAATTATCTAAAATTTTCAAAGCTGTTCACTGACCCGATTACGACAGTAGATTTTTTGCAGGCTAATTGAGCGCTTGGTGGTACTGCTGACCTTGAGGTTTCAATTACAAGGTTCTGCGTCTGACAATTTTGGCTGCCAGTTAACCGTGATAAAAAGTAGATCAAACTCCCTGAAGGCATTAAGTAGCTGAGCAGCTCTTTTAGAGCCGTACGCCTTACTAGTAGCTAAATATGCGATTCACTGAAACTTCCCAGACCTAGCCACCCTTTACATGATATGAAGGGTGGTTCTTAGAGTTTAACCCCGCCCCTATATTAAGCGAAAGTCGACATAGGCCGAGCAGCTAGCTAACTGCTCGCCGTTCGTGTGAGAGCAATCTGCTCGAAATAGTTTTAACTATTAATTTTCCAGTAATACTCTTAATCCAAGACACAATTAATCAAAGAATTGGGGCTCTAGTTTTTTTATAAGATATTTTCCCAATTTTCATTGGGTTTGATCTTTCAAATCGTGATAAACAGGAAAAACTCAGCAAGCATTAAGTTTCATTAGAGGCCCAAAGTTGGCTTTTGTAGTGCTTGAAGTGCGTAGAGTGGTCCAGCTGCTGGGAAGCCTAAATTCGAAGGTTACAGATCAATTTTAGAAGTTTTTGAGCCCAAAATAATCGTTTTTTAAACTTTTGGGTCAATTTTGGAGTTTTAAAATCGATTGGTCTTGATTTGAATTATCTTAAAATTGATAGTTCGTTTTGCAAGATATGCGCTTCATCTTTTGGTACTGCAAACAAACACGATGAACGATACTAATTTTTGTCTTTGAGATTTTTTAGCCTCAGGGGACAGTGAAATTCTTCTAGGTTCAAACAATAGGTTACTTCAAAGATGATAGTGGCAATGAACGGTTTTCAATAATTTAACGTCACCAATTTTGATGCATTTGTGATAAAATTTGCACTTCAAGTTTTTATGAAAATTTTTACCTTTTCTTCAGTTTTTCTTAACCATCAAGGTCCTTAGCGTCTCCTCTTTTAGGCGCCAGAAAAAGTCCTCTTAGGAATGAAAATAAATTACTGCATAACTTTTAGTGCCAATGGAATTGTTTTCAACTTTTAAAATCACAATTTTCCATTTTGAGAAGATTTACAAATTTTCCAAGTTTAGCAGTTATTTGGACACTGTTGGTATTTTTTCTCGAAGTATTAAAAAAATTGATGACGAGTCATCTACTTTTTAGGCTATTATTGTCCTATTTAGAGGACTCCGAGAGTAATGGTGATCTGTTTCAAATCAGTCGAGAGAGAGTTTAATTGGATGTAAAATTGAATGCGCGCGTGAAAGTAAGTGTGAAGGTCAATCAGTTGAACAAGTCAAAAACTGCGCCAATTCCTTTAGGTTGTTGTGAAAAATTGCGGAGCAAGGAAACTTAATTATCCAAAATATGCAAAGCTGTTCACTGACCCGATTCCGACAGTAGATTTTCTGCAGGCTAAATGAGCGCTTGGTGGTACTGCTGACCTTAAAGTTTTAATTACAAGGTTCTGCTTCTGACAATTTTGGCTTCCACACAACCGTGATAAAAGGTAGATCAAACTCCCGGAGGGCATTAAGTGGCTGATCAGCTCTTTTAGAGCCGTACGCCCTACTAGTCGCTAAATATGCGATTCACTGAAACTTCCCAGACCTAACCACACTTCACATGATATGAAGGGTGTTTCTTAGGGTTTAATCCCGCCCCTCTATTAAGTGAAAGTCGACAAAGGCCGAGCAGCTAGCTAACTGCTCGCCAGTCGTGTGAGAGCAATCTGCTCGACATAGTTTTAAATATTAATCTTTCAGTAATACTGTTAATCCAAGACACAATTAATCAAAGAATTGGGGCTATTGTTTTTGTAAGATATTTTCCCAATTTTCATTGGCTTTGATCTTTCAAATCATGATAAACAGGAAAAGCTCAGCAAGCATTATTTTTCATTAGAGGCCCAAAGTTTGTAGTGCTTGAAGTACGTAGACTTGTCCAAATGCTGGGAAGCCTAAATTTGAAGGTTACAGATCAATTTTAGAAGTTTTTGAGCCAAAAATATTTTTTTTTTCAAATTTTTGGGTCAATTTTGGAGTTTTTAAATCGATTGGTCTTGATCTGAAGTATTTTAAAAATGATAGTTCGTTTTGCATGATATGCGCTACATCTTTTGGTACTGCAAACAAACACGATGAACGATACTAATTTTTGTCTTTGAGATTTTTTAGCCTCAGGGGACAGTGAAATTCTTCTAGGTTCAAACAATAGGTTACTGCAAGTTTGATAGTGGCAATGAACGGTTTTCAATAATTTAACGTCACCAATTTTGATGCATTTGTGATAAAACTTGCATTTCGAGTTTTTTGAAAATTTTATCTTTTGTTCAGTTTTTCCTAACCAACAAGGTCCTGGGCGTCTCGTCTGTTAGGCGCCAGAAAACGTCCTTTTAGGAGTGAAAATAAATTACTGCATAACTTTTAGTGCCAATGGAATTGTTTTCAACTTTTAAAAATCACAATTTTCCATTTTGAGAAAGATTTACAATTTTTCCAAGTTTAGCAGTTGTTTGTTGGTATTTTTTTCTCCAAGTACTAAAAGATTGATGACGAGTCATCTATTCTTTAGGTTGTTTTTGTCCTATTTAGAGGACTCTGAGAGTAATGGTGATCTGTTTCAAATCAGTCGAGAGAGAGTTTAATTGGATGTAAAATTGAATGCGCGCGTGAAAGTAAGTGTGAAGGTCAATCAGTTGAACAAGTCAAAAACTGCGCCAATTCCTTTAGGTTGTTGTGAAAAATTGCGGAGCAAGGGAACTTAATTATCCAAAATTTGCAAAGCTGTTCACTGACCCGATTCCGACAGTAGATTTTCTGCAGACTAAATGAGCGCTTGGTGGTACTGCTGACCTTAAAGTTTTAATTACAAGGTTCTGCTTCTGACAATTTTGGCTTCCACTCAACCGTGATAAAAGGTAGATCAAACTCCCGGAGGGCATTAAGTGGCTGATCAGCTCTTTTAGAGCCGTACGCCTTACTAGTCGCTAAATATGCGATTCACTGAAACTTCCCAGACCTAACCACACTTCACATGATATGAAGGGTGTTTCTTAGGGTTTAACCCCGCCCCTCTATTAAGTGAAAGTCGACAAAGGCCGAGCAGCTAGCTAACTGCTCGCCAGTCGTGTGAGAGCAATCTGCTCGACATAGTTTTAAATATTAATCTTTCAGTAATAATGTTAATCCAAGACGCAATTAATCAAAGAATTGGGGCTCTTGTTTTTGTAAGATATTTTCCCAATTTTCATTGGCTTTGATCTTTCAAATCATGATAAACAAGAAAAGCTCAGCAAGCATTATTTTTCATTAGAGGCCCAAAGTTGACTTTTGTAGTGCTTGAAGTGCGTAGACTTGTCCAAATGCTGGGAAGCCTAAATTCGAAGGTTACAGATCAATTTTAGAAGTTTTTGAGCCAAAAATATTTTTTTTTCAAATTTTTGGGTCAATTTTGGAGTTTTTAAATCGATTGGTATTGATCTGAAGTATTTTAAAATTGATAGTTCGTTTTGCAAGATATGCGCTACATCTTTTGGTACTGCAAACAAATACGATGAACGATACTAACTTTTGTCTTTGTTATTTTTTAGCCTCAGGGGGCAGTGAAATTCTTCTAGGTTCAAACAATAGGTTACTTCAAAGTTGATAGTGACAATGAACAAGTTTCAATAACTTAACGTCACCAATTTTATGCATTTGTGATAAAACTTGCATTTCAAGTGTTATGAAAAATTTTATTTTTTGTTCACTTTTTCTTAACCAACAAGGTCCTAAGCGTCTCGTCTGTTAGGCGCCAGAAAACGTCCTCTTAGGAATGAAAATAAATTACTGCATAACTTTTAGTGCCAATGCAACTGTTTTCAACTTTTAAAAATCACAATTTTTCATTTTGAGAAAGATTTACAATTTTTCCAAGTTTAGCAGTTGTTTGGGTACTGCTGGTATTTTTTTCTTCAAGTAATAAAAGATTGATGACGAGTCATCTACTCTTCAGGCTATTATTGTCCTATTTAGAGGACTCCGAGAGTAATGGTGATCTGTTTCAAATCAGTCGAGAGAGTGTAATTGGATGTAAAAATGAATGCGCTCGTGAAAGTAAGTGTGAAGGTCAATCAGTTGAACAAGTCAAAATCTGCGCTAATTCTTTTAGATTGTTACGAAAATTTTTGGAGCAAGGGAATTTAATTATCTAAAATTTGCAAAGCTGTTCACTGACCCGATTACGACAGTAGATTTTCTGCAGGCTAAATGAGCGCCTGGTGGTACTGCTGACCTTAAGGTTTCCATTACAAGGTTCTGCGTCTGACAATTTTGGCATTAAGTGACTGAGCAGCTCTTTTAGAGCCGTACTCCTTAATAGTCGCTAAATATGCGATTTACTGAAGCTTCCCAGACCTAACCACCCTTCACATGATATGAAGGGTGGTTCTTAGAGTTTAACCGCGTTCCTCTATTAAGCGAAAGTCGACAAAGGCCGAGCAGCTAGCTAACTTCTCGCCAGTCGTGTGAGAGCAATGTGCTCGACATAGTTTTAACTATTAATTTTCCAGTAATACTGTTAATCCAAGACACAATTTATCAAAGAATTGGGGCTGTTGTTTTTGTAAGATATTTTTCCAATTTTCATTGGCTTTGATTTTTCAAATCGTGATAAACAGGAAAGGCTCAGCAAGCATTAAGTTTCATTAGAGGCCCAAAGTTGACTTTAGTAGTGCTTGAAGCGCGCAGAGTGGTCCAGCTGCTGGGAAGCCTAAATTCGAAGGTTACAGATCAATTTTAGAAGTTTTTGAGCCCAAAATAATCGTTTTTTAAATTTTTGGGTCAATTTTGGAGTTTTAAAATCGATTGGTCTTGATTTGAAGTATTTTAAAATTGATAGTTCGTTCTGCAAGATATGCGCTACTTCTTTTGGTATTGCAAACAGTTACGATGAACGATACTAATTTTTGTGTTTGAGATTTTTTAGCCTCAGGGGACAGTGAAATTCTTCTAGGTTCACAACAAGTTTCAATAACTTAACGTCACCAATTTTTATGCATTTGTGATAAAACTTGCATTTCAAGTTTTTTTTGAAAATTTTTATCTTTTGTTCAGTTTTTGTTAACCAGCAAGGTCCTTAGCGTCTCGTCTGTTAGGCACCAGAAAACGTCATTTTAGGAGTGAAAATAAATTACTGCATAACTTTTAGTGCCAATGGAATTGTTTTCAACTTTTAAAATCACAATTTTCCATATTCAGAAGATTTACAATTTTTCGAATTTTAGAAGTTGTTTGTTGGTATTTTTTTCTCCAAGTACTAAAATATTAATGACGAGTCATCTACTCTTTAGGCTGTTTTTGTCCTATTTAGAGGACTCTGAGAGTAATGGCGATCTGTTTCAAATCAGTCGAGAGAGTGTAATTGGATGTAAAAATGATTGCGCCCGTGAAAGTAAGTGTGAAGGTCAATCAGTTGAACAAGTCAAAATCTGCGCTAATTCTTTTAGATTGTTACGAAAATTTTTGGAGCAAGGGAATTTAATTATCTAAAATTTGCAAAGCTGTTCACTGACCCGATTACGACAGTAGATTTTCTGCAGGCTAAATGAGCGCCTGGTGGTACTGCTGACCTTAAGGTTTCCATTACAAGGTTCTGCGTCTGACAATTTTGGCTTCCACTCAAACTTGATAAAAAGTAGATCAAACTCCCTGAAGGCATTAAGTGGCTGAGCAGCTCTTTTAGAGCCGTACGCCTTACTAGTAGCTAAATATGCGATTCACTGAAACTTCCCAGACCTAGCCACCCTTTACATGATATGAAGGGTGGTTCTTAGAGTTTAACCCCGCCGCTATATTAAGCGAAAGTCGACATAGGCGGAGCAGCTAGCTAACTGCTCGCCATTCGTGTGAGAGCAATCTGCTCGACATAGTTTTAACTATTAATTTTCCAGTAATACTCTTAATCCAAGACACAATTAATCAAAGAATTGGGGCTCGTGTTTTTTTATAAGATATTTTCCCAATTTTCATTGGGTTTGATCTTTCAAATCGTGATAAACAGGAAAAACTCAGCAAGCATTAAGTTTCAATAGAGGCCCAAAGTTGGCTTTTGTAGTGCTTGAAGTTCGTAGAGTGGTCCAGCTGCTGGGAAGCCTAAATTCGAAGTTTACAGATCAATTTTAGAAGTTTTTGAGCCCAAAATAACCAAATTTTTGGGTCAATTTTGGTGTTTTAAAATCGATTGGTCTTGATTTGAAGTATCTTAAAATTGATAGTTCGTTCTGCAAGATATGCGCTTCATCTTTTGGTACTGCAAACAAACACGATGAACGATACTAATTTTTGTCTTTGAGATTTTTTAGCCTCAGGGGACAGTGAAATTCTTCTATGTTCAAACAATAGGTTACTTCAAATTTGATAGTGGCAATGAACAGTTTTCAATAATTTAACGTCACCAATTTTGATGCATTTGTGATAAAACTTGCATTTCAATTTTTTTTTGAAAATTTTTACCTTTTGTTCAGTTTTTCTTAACCATCAAGGTCCTTAGCGTCTCGTCTGTTAGGCGCCAGAAAAAGTCCTCTTAGGAATGAAAATAAATTACTGCATAACTTTTAGTGCCAATGGAATTGTTTTCAACTTTTAAAATCACAATTTTCCATTTTGAGAAGATTTACAAATTTTCCAAGTTTAGCAGTTGATTGGGTGCTGTTGGTATTTTTTTCTCCAAGTACTAAAAGATTGATGACGAGTCATCTACTCTTTAGGCTATTATTGTCCTATTTAGACGACTCCGAGAGTAATGGTGATCTGTTTCAAATCAGTCGAGAGAGTGTAACTGGATGTAAAAATGAATGCGCGCGTGAAAGTAAGTGTGAAGTTCAATCAGTTGAACAAGTCAAAAGCTGGTCTAATCCCTTTAGATTGTTGTGAAAAATTTTGGAGCAAGGGAACTTGATTATCTAAAATTTGCAAAGCTTTTCACTGACCCGATTCTGACAGTAGATTTTCTGCAGGCTGAATGAGCGCTTGGTGGTACTGCTGACCTAAAGGTATCAATTAAATGTTCTGCGTCTGACAATTTTGGCTGCCCGTCAACCGTGATAAAATGTAGATCAAACTCCCGGGGCATTAAGTGGCTGAGCAGCTCTTTTAGAGCCGTACGCCTTAATAGTCGCTAATTGTTTGATTCACTGAAACTTTCCAGAACTAACCACCCTTCACATGATATGAAGGTTGGTGCTTAGAGTTTAACCCCGCCCCTTTTTTAAGCGAAAGTCGACATAGACCGAGCAGTAGCTAACTGCTCGCCAGTCGTGTGGGAGCAATCTGCTTGACATAGTTTTAACTATTTATCTTACAGTAATACTGTTAATGCAAGACACAATTAATCCAAGAATTGGGGCTCTTTTTTTGGAAGATATTTTTCCAATTTTCATTGGCTTTGATCTTTCAAATCGTGATAAACAGGAAAGACTCAGCAAGCATTAAGTTTCATTAGAGGCCCAAAGTTGGCTTTAGTATTGCTTGAAGTGCGTAGAGTTTTCTAGCTGCTGGGAAGCCTAAATTCGAAGGTTACAGATCAATTTTAGGAGTTTTTGAGCCCAAAATGATCGTTTTTCAAATTTTTGGGTCAATTTTGGTGTTTTTAAACCAATTTTTTTTGATCTGAAGTGTTTTAAAATTGATAGTTCGTTTTGCATGATATGCGCTACATCTTTTGGTACTGCAAACAAACACGATGAACGATACTAATTTTTGTCTTTGAGATTTTTTAGCCTCAGGGGACAGTGAAATTCTTCTATGTTCAAACAATAGGTTACTTCAAATTTGATAGTGGCAATGAACAGTTTTCAATAATTTAACGTCACCAATTTTGATGCATTTGTGATAAAACTTGCATTTCAAGTTTTTTTTGAAAATTTTTACCTTTTGTTCAGTTTTTCTTAACCAGCAAGGTCCTTAGCGTCTCGTCTGTTAGGCGCCAGAAAACGTTCTCTTAGGAATGAAATTAAACTACTGCATAACTTTTAGTGCCATTGGAATTGTTTTCAACTATTAAAATCACATTTTTCCCTTTTGAGAAGATTTACAATTTTTCCACGTTTAGCAGTTATTTGGACACTGTTGGTATTTTTTCTCCAAGTATTAAAAAAATTGATGACGAGTCATTTACGTTTTAGGCTATTATTGTCCTATTTAGAGGACTCCGAGAGTAATGGTGATCTGTTTCAAATCAGTCGAGAGAGAGTTTAATTGGATGTAAAATTGAATGCGCACGTGAAAGTAAGTGTGAAGGTCAATCAGTTGAACAAGTCAAAAACTGCGCCAATTCCTTTAGGTTGTTGTGAAAAATTGCGGAGCAAGGAAACTTAATTACCCAAAATTTGCAAAGCTGTTCACTGACCCGATTCCGACAGTAGATTTTCTGCAGGCTAAATGAGCGCTTGGTGGTACTGCTGACCTTAAAGTTTTAATTACAAGGTTCTGCTTCTGACAATTTTGGCTTCCACTCAACCCTGATAAAAGGTAGATCAAACTCCCGGAGGGCATTAAGTGGCTGATCAGCTCTTTTAGAGCCGTACGCCTTACTAGTCGCTAAATATGCGATTCACTGAAACTTCCCAGACCTAACCACACTTCACATTATATGAAGGGTGTTTCTTAGGGTTTAACCCCGCCCCTCTATTAAGTGAAAGTCGACAAAGGCCGAGCAGCTAGCTAACTGCTCGCCAGTCGTGTGAGAGCAATCTGCTCGACATAGTTTTTAATATTAATCTTTCAGTAATAATGTTAATCCAAGACGCAATTAATCAAAGAATTGGGGCTCTTGTTTTTGTAAGATATTTTCCCAATTTTCATTGGCTTTGATCTTTCAAATCATGATAAACAAGAAAAGCTCAGCAAGCATTATTTTTCATTAGAGGCCCAAAGTTGACTTTTGTAGTGCTTGAAGTGCGTAGACTTGTCCAAATGCTGGGAAGCCTAAATTCGAAGGTTACAGATCAATTTTAGAAGTTTTTGAGCCAAAAATATTTTTTTTTTCAAATTTTTGGGTCAATTTTGGAGTTTTTAAATCGATTGGTCTTGATCTGAAGTATTTTAAAATTGATAGTTCGTTTTGCATGATATGCGCTACATCTTTTGGTACTGCAAACAAACATGATGAACGATACTAATTTTTGTCTTTGAGATTTTTTAGCCTCAGGGGACAGTGAAATTCTTCTAGGTTCAAGCAATAGGTTACTTCAAGTTTGATCGTGGCAATGAACGGTTTTCAATAATTTAACGTCACCAATTTTGATGCATTTGTGATAAAACTTGCATTTCAAGTTTTTTTGAAAATTTTATCTTTTGTTCAGTTTTTCCTAACCAACAAGGTCCTAAGCGTCTCGTCTGTTAGGCGCCCGAAAACGTCCTCTTAGGAATGAAAATAAATTACGGCATAACTTTTAGTGCCAATGCAATTGTTTTCAACTTTTAAAAATCACAATTTTCCATTTTGAGAAAGATTTACATTTTTTCCAAGTTTAGCAGTTGTTTGGGTACTGTTGGTATATTTTTCTCCAAGTACTAAATAATTGATGACGAGTCAGCTACTCTGTAGGCTATTATTGCCCTATTTAGAGGACTCCGAGTGTAATGGTGATCTGTTTCAAATCAGTCGAGCGGGTGTAATTGGATGTAAAAATGATTGCGCGCGTGAAAGTAAGTGTGAAGGTCAATCAGTTGAACAAGTCAAAAGCTGCGCTAATTCCTTTAGATTGTTGTGAAAATTTTTGGAGCAAGGGAACTTAATTATCTTAAATTTGCAAAGGTGGTCACTGACCCGATTCCGACAGTAGATTTTCTGCAGGCTAAATGAGCGCCAGGTGGTACTGCTGACCTTAGGGTTTCCATTACAAGGTTCTGCGTCTGACAATTTTGGCATTAAGTGACTGAGCAGCTCTTTTAGAGCCGTACTCCCTAATAGTCGCTAAATATGCGATTCACTGAAGCTTCCCAGACCTAACCACCCTTCACATGATATGAAGAGTGGTTCTTAGAGTTTAACCGCGTTCCTCTATTAAGCGAAAGTTGACAAAGGCCTAGCAGCTAGCTAACTGCTCGCCAGTCGTGTGAGAGCAATCTGCTCGACATAGTTCTAACTATTAATTTTCCAGCAATACTGTTAATCCAAGACACAATTTATCAAAGAATTGGGGCTCTTGTTTTTGTAAGATATTTTTCCAATTTTCATTGGCTTTGATTTTTCAAATCGTGATAAACAGGAAAGGCTCAGCAAGCATTAAGTTTCATTAGAGGCCCAAAGTTGGCTTTAGTAGTGCTTGAAGCGCGCAGAGTGGTCCAGCTGCTGGGAAGCCTAAATTCGAAGGTTACAGATCAATTTTAGAATTTTTTGAGCCCAAAATAATCGTTTTTTAAATTTTTGGGTCAATTTTGGAGTTTTTAAATCGATTGGTCTTGATTTGAAGTATCTTAAAATTGATAGTTCGTTTTGGAAAATATGCGCTTCATCTTTTGGTACTGCAAACAAAAACGATGAACGATTCTAATTTTCGTCTCTGAGATTTTTTAGCCTCAGGGGACAGTGAAATTCTTCTAGGTTCAAACAATAGGTTACTTGAAAGTTGATAGTGAAAATGAACAGTTTTCAATTTTTTAACGTCACCAATTTTGATGCATTTGTGATAAAACTTGCATTTCAAGCTTTTTGAAAACTTTTATCTTTTGCTCAGTTTTTCTTAACCAGCAAGGTCCTTAGCTTCTCGTCTGTTAGGCGCCAGAAAACGTCCTCTTAGGAAAGAAAAGAAAATACTGGATAACTTTTAGTGCCAATGGAATTGTTTTCAACTTTTAAAAACTCAAGTTTCCATTTTGAGAAGATTTACAATTTTTCCAAGTTTTGTGAAGAAATTAGACTTTGCTCATTTTTTATTGCATCAGCGGCAAGGTCATCTCCTCTAGCGTCTCGTCTGTTAGGCAATAGAAAACGTCATCTTAGGTATGAAAATAAATTTCTGCATATAGTTTTATTGGACATGGAACTGTTTGCAACTCTTCAAAATCGCGATTTTTCATATAGAAAAATTTTACAGATTTTCTATACTTTGTGAAAACATAAGCGTTTTGTTAAGTTTTTATTGCTTCAGCGGCAAGGTAATTTCCTATAGCGTCAGTTAGGTGCCAGAAGACGTCCAGTTAGGTATAATGATGAATTTCCTTTTTTTTTGAAAATTCTATAGTTTTCTCAAATTTTGAGAAAAAGTTCGCCATTTGTTCAGTTTTTATTGCTTCAGCGGCAAATAATCTCTTCTAGCATTTGTGAACTTGTCACTAATTTATTGGTAGGGGCAGTGGAAATAATTTCAAACTGCAAGATACGGAGTTTTTGTCATATTTTGATGGTTTCGAATTTTTCATTTTTTCTGAAAATTGCAGCTGTGTTTCTTTTTTTTTCAATCATTAGAGCCTATGCAAGTTTCTATGGCTTAAAATTGGTTTATTGGATACCCTCGGGGGAGAAAATGAAAAAAAAATGATTTGTTTTTGTGTTATTGGACAGGTTCAGGAGACAAAGAATTGGGTTTCGACAATCTAATTTAGCAAACTTAGGAAAATGAAAATTTTTTCGATTTTCACTTTTATAGTATGACAATTTTCTTTCGACCAATGAACCTCTTTCAAGTCTTTTGGGTGGCTTAAGGGTTAAATTTAAAGAGGCTGAATTTGATTTTCATGGTATTTTTATTTAATCTTTGATTTGTTTCTTTGATTTGTTTTTTT
>NC_134473.1:63980-71480 GCF_964194025.1 Convolutriloba macropyga | reverse complement strand
CCCAATCGTAAAAAAGACGGACTCAATACTAAACTTAAAACCTCCAAACACACTTAAACAATTACGCTCCCTTATGGGCTCAATACACCAACTCATAAAATTCATTCCTAACCTAGCCAACCTGCTAAATCCTATAAGGCCCCTATTAAAAAAAGAGAACATAACAAATAACAAAATACGCTGGGAAGACTCACATACTACAGCCTTAGACAAAATAAAAGCGGAAATATCAAAAATTACAGACAAAAACACTTCGATAGACAACAAAATACACGCTTAAAATGCGATGCGAGCCACACAGGGCTCGGGGCAGTACTAGAACAACAATACCCAGAAGGTTGGTTCCCCACCGCTTACGCTAGCCGGTTTCTTAACGAAGCAGAAATAAAATACAACACGAATGAATTAGAATTATTATCGGTAGTTTGGGCTACGAACCACTTCAAATACTATTTACTAGGGTCAAAATTCGAACTTATCACAGATCATACAGTCCTACTTTCAGCACTAAAACCCAACCGGGCCAATAAATTGAGACAAAGCAGATTAATACGCTGGGTAGACAAACTATTACCCTACACTTTTACAATCAAACATCTGCCAGGGAAAGACATGGGTTTCACCGACTACCTAAGCAGAAACCCACACCAAAAGCACCCCCAATAAGTTCAGACTATGAACTCTTTGTCATTAATAGAATAAGAGAATTTACTTTCACTCTATTAAACGAAGAAAGAAAACACAATATCTCAACCAATCAAAACTCTCCATTCGGACAAACACACAAATCACATGACGTAATAAGCAATAGCCAACGCGTACAAAATAAAGCGAACGCTTTGTGCCATTTCTCTATTCACAATCAGTTGCACTCATTCTCGCTATTAAATCCAACTTTCAAAAATTAAAATTTATCACACAAGAACATTCAAAATCATAACAACATTGAAAATTCCCCCAATTTATCCAACTTAAGACAACTCAATTCATCGAAAAGTCAGAAGATATTCCCACTTAGTAACCCCCACAATTATTATTCAAATCCCCGCTTCAAAATAAACGTAGTTACGAGAAACAATCCTAATCTTAACACCTTCGACAGACAAATCGTTAAACGCGCAAGGAAACCCAACAAAAAAATGCCCTCATCCAATTCAGACACCCCCTCCACCTCCAAAACCCCCATTTCGGTAGCCACCCAAACGGAAACAATCCCACCATCCTCTAACATTGGACAAGGCCGAGAGTCAATAGACGAAACAAAGCACGCGCCCTTATTCGAATTTGAAAACGAGACCCCCCCAATTACCGACTGAACTTAGCCCGTGTATTCGGCGAAGAATTTCTGGCCGAGGCCACACTAAAGGACAGAAACCTACAGGCAATCATTCGATTGATGAAATCCCACAATTGGGAAGAACTAAAGCTGGTCTTCAAGTATTATTATAATTTACGCAATGATTTATCAGTGGCGCGATCGGGATACCTTATATACGACAGCAAATTAGTTACACCATATCAGCTGCAGAATTTGGTCATTAATGAAGTACACCGAACCCACCCGGGCCAAGTGGGAATGATCAGATTGGCGAACCTTATCTGGTTTCCCCAGATACATCGAACGATCGCCCTTAGGGCAGAAAACTGCAGGCAATGCCTGGACCAGGGTAAGAATTTGAAACCAATAATGCCTAAATCAGGACTAAGGGAACTACCTAAGCTAAGCGAACCCAACGAAGAACTACAATTAGACTTCGCTGGACCGATACTAGGCATGAAAAATAATAATAACGAACACTATATCCTAGCCGCGGTAGACAGGTTTTCCCGATATCCATCAGCAGTGGTACACACAAACTGCGACACACAAACAGCAATAGAATTTCTCAACCAATACCGCAAGTTTCATGGAATACCACGTAGCATCCGTTGTGATCAAGCACAGGCATTTAAATCCAGAGCATTTGAAATCTTCTGCAAAGAAAAAAACATAAAACTAATATTCTCCCCCACCCACGACCACCGAGCATCAGGCATGGTAGAATGCCTAATACAAACACTAAAGCGAAGACTCGCAACCATGAACATTGACCCCATATGGGACAATACCACCATCGCAGAGAAAATCTCCGAAATAATTGAGTCCATCCGACTAATCCCAAACAGAGTTACTAAAATTCCACCATTTCAAGCACACTTTGGCAGACCAAAAAACACCGAATTATCTAATCTTCTCACAAAACCTAACACAAAGAACCTATCCTACAACAACCAAAAATCATTTTACTTAGACAAATGACTACTCCAGAACCCAAGCCTGACGCCGGCCGCGATTTGGGACCGCGACACCAACTCAGAAGTACACCTGGACATCCCGTACAAACAGGACTATCAGACCCGTCAGGAACCCCTATCGAATCCCAGATTTCGGACACTTCAGAATCGGACAATGCCCCACTGTTGCCTCCCCAAAAGGGTACAATAAGTCCTTCTAAATTCAAATTCCAAATAGAAGATAAAACCACAATCATTGACCAAACACGTCGTAACATAGCACGCAAAACCATAAGAAGAAGAAACCCCGAACCGCGAGGTACGCTAAAACCCCTATGGTCTATAATACCAGATGGCACAATAGTCGATTACACTCCCCACACCATAACTATCGATACTCACAATCGCAAAAACACCGTGATACGCAATAATGTTATAGCTATATCCACAGAAACACGCACACTACCACAAGAACAACAACAACAAGAACCAAAACTTCGCCTAATAAATTTTGTGGCCTGTAAAACAGTTGTTGAGTATAACCGTAACAAACGCAAAATAGAAAAATTCTGTTTAGCAGAAAAAGCACAGCTGGCGAAGACAACCCGAAGAAGTCAAAGCCCGAAAACTACAGCAAAAGTCACTGCCCAACAGGAGAAAATTGGCAACCAAGCAACACGCAAACGAAAGGCCACAACAGACGAACCAGGACCATCCGCCAAAGCACCACAACAGGGAACGTCCACACCTATGGACGAAGGAGACATCCCGAACACAGCAACCAACACATCGATAAACGTATCCCCAATCCTGACAAAATCACTATCAGGACCGAAAAAGCTGAAAAGAAAATCACCAGGAGCAACCTAAAAGGGAAAAAGAACGACAATAAGAAAGAAAGCGACGGTATCAACAGCCAGAAGAACCGCAAACACCAAACTGACCAAAGCGAAATTGGCAGCCCTGAAACAAAGCTACGCATTTCAGTTGAGCCAGAGCCCCATTAACATCAAAGAGTTAAACAAGAAATCGACTACCCGCATATTCAAGGAACGATCCCCAGGGCACACAAAGCCCTTCATAATTGCGACATCCTCTTTTGCAGCAGACTTTATGCTCTCAACGCCCAAAAGGAGCACTGTGTCAACAATTGCGAAGTCACCTCCACTGCGCAACCCCCGCAAATCCAAGGCGGAAGCCACAGTGAAAAAACTCAAAGTGGAGAAAGCCATCGCCAACATATCACTCACCCCTACAACTGACGACTCACTACACGAAACCAAGACTAAAGAAACCACGATCATCGACCTCGTTGACACTTCGGACGAACCTCAGCCTCACACGCCACTAAGCATCAACCCTAACTGCTCTACTTTCGGGCAAGATATCGTCATTCTTTCCTCAGACTCCCAAGAATCCAGCAACTCATTCCACACAGCCTCCATCCACTTGGTCCTCACTCGTACTGTACAACCCAAAGATCCCGAACCCATGGACTGGACCCCACCTACCCAAGAAACCGAACGGGACGCTGACACGCGCACCCCTGAGAGAGACAACACTAGCGAGGACCCACAAAACTGACTGAAACATAGCATCCTCCAAGAGGAGGGGAATGTGGTGAGCCGCCAACTCACTCCGCAACCAAGAATCTAAATGTATTAATATAAACTCGTATAAAACTCCATGTGTTATTATATATCATTGTTCGTAGTTGTAAATCTGTTAAACGCTTTGTTCACATGTTAGCTGGTTGTACCAGCCATCATTCGCATGATCCGATTGGAGCGCAATTGCTAACCGCACTTGGTGTCTAAAAGAGAGAAAGTAAGAAGTATTCAAGAGAGTTCAATCTTATTGCGCTTGCCTTTTTACTGTCGTGAGTCTAGCAAGTCGATATTCTGCACATAGGAACTTTGTCCACACAACAATTATTATTATCATTTTTATTATTATTATTATTAGTATTATTACTGTTTTTATTGTTATTATGATTATTTTTTTAGTCTTATTTTATTATTATTAGTATTGTTTCTATTGTTATTATTATTTTCATTTTTTCACGCCTGACATTTGTAATGTTTGAGTAATTTCTCCGACTTTAGTCCGAGAGATCGCGGGTTTGAACACCACCCTGTCGCAAGTTTCTGGATGCACCCAGAGAAGTTCCTGTAGCCCGTACGTCTCTCTAAGTTACATCGCCCGACAGTTATTTGAGAGCAATTTCTCCAATGTTACTCAGTTTATGTTAAAAGAGCTATTAAAGTGAATGGAGCTTCGACTGAGTTTTTATGGTGTGTTGGTCTCATATTCGGAGTCTCTAATTTAACAAGAACGGTACAATTTTACAAGAGTCATTGAGATGAACTTTTGTACATCACAATATGCATAGATTGCATTAAGATTTTCCAATCTGGTGTTTTCTTTAGTTTTCTTTTACCCTGATAATTTTAGTATGCTTCGATATATCTTTTTTATTAATTTTTGAGAATCAAAGGTTGAAATGAAACGGGATTACACGTTATGTTGAGGCATTTGAAATTTCATATTTTGATTCTTCGTTCTTTTCCGGTTAAAGTTTGATTTGTTTTCGTGTATTAAAAGGTTTCCTCAACTGACTTCAATTCAGATTCTTCTGACTACTTTTTTCTCAATTTTAAGAAACCAAGATAGGAATAATTCTCTACTAATTTATTATGGCAATTAGACGTCGTTGAAATTATTCTTAGTTGTCAAGTCTGGTTCTATTTCGTTTTGTATTAGTCTATTTATTGACATTAAGAGGCACTAGCATGCGCAAATACTAATATCGTTAAAATAAAACGTGAGTTTCATGTTTTGAAAGGAAGTTGTTTAACTTTTTTAGGCTTATTCAGAAACCTACCAGTGTAATGGTGAACAGTTAACGCCGTTTTCTGTACTGTCCCCCTAGAAGGTACGTTACAGTCTTTTACAAGTAATCCAGACTTTGGTAAATATTGTATGTTACTCTTGCTGGTTTCATGAATCCCATTATTGATTAGTTGGCCTTTAAAGCCTGAAAAATATTTCAGACCTTGTTCTGATGATCATAAAAAATTGTTGCAACTCGAATACTGCTGAACGTGTTTTCCAAAAATGAGATTCATTATGAACTTTTTCAGCCGATTTGGTGGTTCTGGCTTTTTAGTTTTATGAAGATCGGAGATTTTGAGTACTGCTCATGTGTTTTTTGTCGTTATGATGCTGTTTAATATGCTTAATGAATTTTCACGTTTCCTTTCTACTGCATTCAATGACTATTTAAACGAGTTGATTCAGTTTCACTTTCACGTCGTACGTGGGTAAGGAAGTTGGATCCATTTGCCAAATTTTGTTCAAGGTGATCTCTTTTTCGAATCACTTGCAAATTTTTTAGTTTCATTTCATTTTTTCTGTAAACTAGTCTAATACCAATAGTTTCCTATCACCTTCGCACGAAGTTCTGTAGCGTTGCGACTGATATTGTAAAAACTCGACAGGGATAATACCTGCCCATCATGCATGCAAACTTCAAACTAAAAACCAATTCGTATTTTGGACAAATTGAATCAGATTTTGAAGTTGTATCTCTTCCTTTTTGTTGCCTTTGTTTTTCAAGGGGCCGCTAATTATGTCATCATGTAATTTAGGTCAAAAACTGTCATAGACCAATAAATTTCCCGTGTTTTTCCAGTTTCACGTCATATTGTTCACATGTTGATTTTTTAAAAAAAGATGAAAACCAACAGTAAGGACCAGGCGAGAACTCTTTCTGGGCTTCAACAAAACCTTTTAAGAGAAAATTGCAGAGAAGCAACGACTTTTTGCAATTTTCCCTCTACCAATTAGTTATTTCCTTTTTTTTATTGAAGGCATTTAAAAGTCGCACCTCCCGAGGCTGTTGCACTTCCTCCACATAATGAGCAAAGGAGTTGTCTCCCAGTCAAAAAGCAAAAGACAAGCTCGAAATACTCAGATTAAGATAAAATGGCAGAACAGTTTTCAAAAAGTCCATGATCAGTGTGTGATGTGCGATAGAAGAAACTTAGAATCAATGTGACCAGCGGATGACATCACTCTTCTACTTGTTGACTGGAACGCAGAATTCTCAATAGTAAAAATTCGCACATTGAAATTAATAATCCTGATAAACTTGATTTTCGGAATTTAATAGCAACGGCGTTTGTTAGATCGAGAAATAATACTTTTGACCGCTCTGCCATCCCAACAAAAAAGCAATCCCTTGGCGAATCAATTTAGCATTTCTATGGAAAACCTAAGGGAACAAGCAGAGAATGGTCAACTTGGTAGTGAAGAGGAGGAGACCCTAATTACGGACGTATTGATTGCTAATATGTCGGATATTGAGAGCCAAAGAAAATTAACTCGTGAAATGGTTGACCCGCACAGCTCGTAAATCATTGTCATAAAAAATAAATGGGAGCCTGCAATCAACAAGAAACATTAACTTTTGTTAACACAGCTGTAAGTTCATCTTTGAATGCCATTAACCCAGAAGGAAGCACAAGACTAATGATTCAAATTCTTAAATTCCAATTCAGAAACCTCAAACAGAATAAAAACTTGTCGCTTTTGTCAACAAAATATATCTTCTTCACATCTTAATGTTTGCACCGCGAAAGGCAAAACATTACATAACTGAGGTTAAACCATTTTGCAAGACTCGGTAGTAAATCTAATGTTCAAAACACACAACAACGTAACCAGTAGCTGAACTTCAGTGCTTTTTCAACGGACAATGCTTTTAGTGATGACGACACTGGTAATCTGCTAACTATTTTTGACAATGAACTCACATCAAGTTATATAAGCTCAGAGGACAATTATTTTGCACTATTTTGCGACATTTCTATTACGGAATTGGTACGCCTTAAATTTAATGTCCGCTATCGCATTTCAAAAGTTTCACTTATGATTGACTTCAACTGTGTATGCTCCATTGCTCCAGTTTTGTGCTACAAGGACATTACCCATTACTTGGTCGAGACCTGTTTCATAATCTGAGCCTTTCCTTAAAACAAAAGGACGCATCCTCGACAGGTTATGCTATCAATCGAATAAGTATTGTCCCCATCATGAAACGAGTCGCGAAACATTTTCGAAAACTAGGTAATCGCAGCTCAAAATCTAAAACACATGTAATGAAGTTAAAATTTCGACAGAATTTTAACTAAAATAAACAGAGAGAGAGAGAGAGAGAGAGAG